>NC_090272.1:96033548-96371673 GCF_040414725.1 Anabrus simplex | reverse complement strand
ACAATTGCCAAATATGACATTGCACCCTCAACCTGTCCTGACTAAGTGGGGTACATGGACCGAAGCTGCCTGCTTTTATAGTGAACATTTTAAAGATGTGAGTCTGTGATAGATACATTTCCAGGTAAATCAGCAGTTTCTGTGAGAGATGCTGAAAGTGCCTTCAGTGATTCTAATGTACAGTGACAATTAGCTTATATTCAACACAATTTTGGATTCATTCCTGACAGTATTTTAAAATTAGAAATCATTGGATATTGTGGAAGATGTGAAATCCAAGGTAAGTGCTGTTGAAGGGACTGTTGGAATAGAAGTAATGAAGAAATTTGAGTCTGTTATGGAGAGAAACCCTAGCTTCTCGACATTCACTGCAGTATGCAAGATCCTCACCAGCGAAGAAGAGAATCCTTCAGACGATATCTCTCCTGAAAAATTTAATCTATTTAAATTTGCACCAGCAACTTCCTGTGACGTGGAGAGATCATTTTTTGCATGACTGGCGGCATTCCATGACAGTGAAAAACTTGGAGATGTATCCAATTGCAATTCAGAGTGAAGTAAGTAGATAGAGTTCTGCAGAGTAATATTTAGTGGACAGACAATTTAAACAGTGATTATGAAAACTATAGTAATTGTGAGCCTTCAATTAATTTTTTTCATACAGAATAATGGAATTTATTTAGGTTTGCTATAATATGGACATGCTTAATTAATTAATTTAATTACTGTACCCCATTTTATTTTGCAAAAATATAATGAATAAAATTAGGAATCTTCAAGAAATATCATGTTTAATATATCATTTATACAAAAATTAAATTAATATTACATATTTTATTTTTTTAATGTAATATGACATGTTTCACCTAATATTATTACTTAAATATTTGTATATTTTGCATGTTGATATTACATAAGAATCCTAGCCCTAGGCCTATGACTAAGCAGTTCTTTACTTGCTGCAGGGAAGCATTGAGTACTAATGAAGATATGGATTTTTCCTGATTGGTAATTCAGCTTAGGGAATAATATCATGATCATTAGTTTCATGACTTGGAAGAATTTTAAATCATAAAAGTTAGTAATAAATAAGAATAAATTGGGGGAAGTCAGACATGAAAGAGCTCCATGACAAGCCTGGTACAAATAAATGGGACAATACCTTTTTTTTTTTTTTTTTTTTTTTTTTTTTTTTTTTTTTTTTCTTCTCCAACTTATGTTGGTCGCCTCTTGTTCTTGACCAACCCAAATGTCAGGAATGTTGGGAGGCTGCAGTATTCTTGTTTTCTATGATCCTTACTTTCTTTGACCTCTGGATGTGAAACCTGAACTCTATATTGCTGTGATTTGAAGAAACTAGAAGGCTTCTGCCAACAGTAACTCAGATCCATTACGAAGATAAAATGGGATGACTGAATACCGAACACAACAGGGCGAAGGTGAACAGTATAGAGGCTACCATCACTGGTCACCAACTCGGATGGATTGGTCATGACCAGCGTATGAGGGACAACAGACTTCCCTGGATAGTGAACTTGGTATGGGTAGGAGACCTCGTGTTGCCCGTCTGAAGCGCTATTAGGATCAACTCAAAAGGACCTTGAGGAGCACAAACATTGATCTGTGTAATTGGTGGGCCATTGCAGAAGATCATATCTGCTGGTGCACAACCACTTTCAGTTGCTGTTACACAATTTGAATGTGAACAATGAAGACTGAAGAAGATAAACATCAGAGACGTAAACTGCGCCAGGCCCAGCCACATCTTCTACCTTCCATTAAGTGCAATCAGTGTGGCCACATGTTTCATGCCAGGATTGGTTTGCTAGGCCATCAAAGACATCTGCATAGAGCAGGCACGTCAAGGTCACGGGCTGACTGACAACTCTGTGTGAACGAGAAACAGCTGTTAGAGCGCTAGCCCAGGACATTATCAGACACTGCAAGCCGGAGGGGAGTACATTACACTTTCATAACTACGGTACTCCGTACAATACATATTATACATATAAGGACGTACATAATTAAATGTGTTCAACATGGTGTTTGTATAAAATGTTCCGAACAACATGCTTTGTAATTATCGTGTACCAGGAAAATAAGTAATTACTGTAAAAGTTTCCCTAAGCAGTGAAGTACAAACTCTTTGAAAAATTATGAAGCTGAATAATACCAAATACTATGCCACTACCTTATTGCTTTTGTAGCAAAAAATCATTTTTTGAAAAACTTAAAAGAAAATAGGCTATGATAAAAGTAGCATCACTTCAAGCAACCACGTTATTACAGAACAACACAGACACACACTAACTGTGTCAGTCCTTATGCCACAGCCTATGCAGCTGAATGTTTCAATCATTATTATTATTAATCATTACCTGTAAACCAAAATAGGTAACTGGAGCCTGTCACCAGGAGGCGCACACAGCCCTGAGTCGACAATGTGGAGAAGTACAAGCTGACAAAGGTGAAGCGGCTTGCGCTCTAATGCACCGGTATTTCTAGCGTGGGCACTGCGCTTACAGTGGGCAAGCTTCGGCACCTGTGGCACAGAGCATGCAGATAATGAAAGAATTGCAGGAGAGAAGTGAATACTTATATAAGAGTATGCATCATTTACCGACTTTCTTTGGTTGATACCATCTGTTCTTCAAGAGTCACACAGTCTTCCCCTTGACCATTTTTAGGAGGGTTTGTAATGTAATTTGAAGAGGGAAGTGGTCCATTGTGTAGCGTACAAAAAACAGGATTTATTGAGCTTTATACATTTGTCATACCACGCTGGATTTTAGACTATGATGTAACCCAAGGCAACAAACCGTTTAAAGCTAATGGTTAATAAAATGATAAATAACAATGATGTTTGAAGTAAGGAAATAGTTGTTATTAAGAATTTGTTATAGTTTTAATTCCTTAACTAGGAGTTCCTGCAGCTTTCCCTGCGTTAAAGTCAGACAGATCTGAACACTCTTGGTAACAATAGTGAAAAGTTTAATAACAACTTACCCGTGATTATCCACTCACAAAGTAATACCACGAAATTGCCAATTGTACGTAAATTTTCCACACACATTAAATGAGCCAAGAGTAAGACAATGGTCAAAATACTTCTTTCAGAAATTAACTTGTTACTTACAGAAGGTGTTAAACTTCATATGTTTGAGTTAGCAAACTCAACTAAGCAGTACTGCACCACGTGCTGGGTTCACTCATCGAGAGGCCACTACTCCATATCCTACCTGCAAGTCGCAATATCCAACAGGTCATTCAAGGCCATACTGACATACGCTTATAGTCGTTGTATGGGACAAGTGGTTGTTTGTGTAATGGTAATCAACATATGTGAAGTTATTTTTGCGTTGGAAGGAAAATATGAAAATGTGATATTAAGCCTCCTAATATTCAAAAACGTGATGTGCTGTTTTACGTCAGGTGTCGTCGAAAGCTGCCTCAAAAGTAACGTTTACATAGACAGCCTGTTATGTCTCACTTTAGCCTCAAATGACGTGTCATGTGATCCTGAAGCGAATAAATGACGAATACTTGGTAGCGCCAAAGACAAATTTACAGATATTGACTATAAAAGGAATGCTGTCTAATACTGGAGAAGTGGTAAGTGAGGTCCACTTTTGTTTTCATCGGTGAAACAAAAGTTCCATTATGTCAGAAACAAAAAAATTAATTATATTTCTCAGTAAAGCATACTAAGAAGAATGGGATACACCACGACAAACTGAGGGCAATAGCATGTACTGTCAGAAAAAAATGATTTTGCCGATCAGAATTGTACCGGGAGGTACACCTCAACCCCGCGCATTTGAAAGAAGCGCCTTGAAGAACATTACCTATCATACAAAACTTGAAACTGCTAGTGCAGGAAGTTGGGACAGTAATCAACAGATGTCACTACTAAATGATGGAATAATATGTTATTTTAAGGTTTCCTAAACTGAATAGATTTTGTTGTTTTGTTTTGGTGTATCACTAGTTTCAAGAAATTTGGACTTTTCTCGATAGATGTCTCTATTTAAGAACTAATGTCATGCCTTCTGGTGCAAAGTCGAATAACTAGAGATTTAAAGAAGTTTTGTGTTTATGGGTTTTCCCAACTGTATTGACTTTCATTATTTTTGATACTTCAAGGTTTGCAACACTTCCTTCTCGTCCCGCCAGCTTTGGAGTCGGGCCAATCACCAATTTTCTGTATTTATTTTTCAGCCAATCAAACTTTTCTTATACCTATTTTGTCCACCAATAAAAATGAGAGGGTGTGTCCGGAATTAGTCCAGAGACTTCTTGAAGCTTCTTCTCGGGTATTAAAGCTGTTGCTTTATTGAGCTAACTTGTCTTATTGATCTTCGGATTACTGAGAGAGAGAGAGAGAGAGAGAGAGAGAGAGAGAGAGAGAGTGTGCGTGCGTGCGTGCGTGTGTGCGTGCGTGCGTGTGTGTGTGTTAAGACAGGCATCAATCTTCGTCAGGCAGAACATCAGCTAAGGTAATGGCCAACAGTTTTTCCATCTAAGTAGTTATCTCCACAAGCTGACCCAAGGGGAAGGTTCTAACCTTTAACTATGTAACCATTAATTTTCTAAAATGTAAACTTTCCTCTTTCTCGTGTACAATTTCATGAAAGTCCTAAAGACTTCAACTGTAAATCGGGGATAGAGAGTGCATTACCCTCTCGAATTCCCCTTCAGTTTATCTTGAGGTGACTACGATTTTGTCACTGTTTTTCTCCTATAAATCATAAATTAACTTGTCCTACTAGTCACCTCAGAAGTGTGGGATTAGCCTCTGCATTGTCGGGCCATAAGCCCAGGTAGGGTTTTAATTCCTGATTTCGAGGAGTGCAAGTGTACACCTCCATACATTTTGTGTTTGGGCCGCGAATGTAACCTGTTCTTCTTCACGTAGGTCCGGTAGTATGGGTACCAGATACCCCTGCGTAATATAAAAGGTCATTAATATGGCATTGTAAGTTGTAGGTTGTGCCTAGAGAGGCCTAGAAATGTAATTCTATTGAGCAAAGAAGCTCTAATGTAATCTTAAAGGTTGTCTTCATCAGGCTGTAAGGGTTGGGAGCACAGTCTCCTTGGTTGAATTTGTAGAGCATGTAAGCTCTTTCCTTGTAATGTAATATATATTGATGTGACATTGAGTGATGCCTTTGGAAGACCGTAACTTGTAACTGTTGAAGCAAAGTGCTCTTGAAAATGGTGTCTACCTAACTAAACGCAACATTTGTGATGTTGGGACCTTGGTAAATTATGAGCTTGAAGCTCAAATTGTAACTGGTCTTTTCTGGATTTTTCCTGTCTTTTTCTATTTTGTACCTAACTACTTGTACCTGAAATGTTGTTTGTTAAAATTTAATTTCTGAAAAGAAATATAACCTTTATTTTAAAGTTTTAAATTAATCTTTGACTATTGTAGATAGACCCATTCCCACCAGCACCTTCTTTCACCTCTGCGTTCCACAGAAAACCCTGGAACAAAAATAATGAAGTAATTCACGATGTGACCATCCAGCAGTGGGTTATGCAAGTTGCTCATGAAGAAGAATGCACAAGGTTTAAAGCATGCCACACCTGGGAACATAATTTAAGAAGCGCAGTTGTATTGTGTTGCGGAAGATAACGTCTGTAACGATGAAAAAGAAGACCATTAAAGAACTAGAAACCATGGCGGCAGCAGAAATATTTGTAGAAGAAATTGAATCTGTTATAAAGTTCTAATGCCCACAAACATGTGTAACAGTGATCTGAGTGGGTACAGCCTGGAGATGTGTACGAGAAAGACATTGACTTTAAAAGAGGAGAAACAAGTTACCGCTGCAGTGCAATCTGTGGTGTCCACAACACACAGTTACGCCATAATGCTGACAGTTACCGCAACTGGCGAACTTATGCATCACGTTAAGAGAGTCGAAGGGTGTGTTTGGTAAGACGGTGAAGAGAAAGTTCTCACATATAACTATTCATGTTGGTTGTACTAATTGTGGAAAAATGGGTTCTATACAAGTGAACAAATGGTTTACGGCATATTCAAGCAAAATACAACGTCCAGTATAGTTGCGCTCATTCTGGATTCCTTTTCTGGACATAAATCTATACAAAATGAAGATACCATACAGCTGATGATCCTTCCTTCACTAGATATATATGGGTTTAGAGTATGGGAAGGCTTTGTATGTAGATTATCTGACACTGTTCGATTATAGAGGATGGTTGCCCAGTTGTACTTCCTCTTTAAACAATAATCACCACCACCACCACTGTTCAGTTATTGAATTTGGATAATGTTTTGGCACAGAGAAACACCATTTTTAAAATTCAGTCACTGGCATACCATCAACTGTCGTCTCCTAGTTTTCGTCCCATGTGGCAATACGCCTGGTCCCGAAGCTAGTACTTTTAAAAACCCAGGAGCCTTTGAGCATCTTATGCAATATTGGTTTTACAGCGGTGCCTTAAAATGTCCCACTTGCCCTTATCCTCTCTTTGTTAGGTGTGGTTGGTGTAGAACTGCTTTGTGCTGTCACCATTTCTACCACGAGCATCTTTGTTGCAGAAACTATAAGGAGTAACTTGCTTTCGTGTGTAACGTTGCTTGATATACTGATTAACCTTTATTTTCACCATAACAATCTTATTCTATCGCCTTTATTGACGCACAATCAGTGCAGAAATTAAATTATTTCTCCTAATGCCGCTAAATCATTTTCGCAATGTACTATGCAATTACTAACAAAATAAAAAGAAGACAAGTGAACCCAACACACGCTGCATTCCTGTGTAGCCGAGCACGCTAATTCAAACATGCAAACTTCAACACTTTCTGTAGATTGCATGAATTAATTATTAGTACAAATAAAATAATTATTCTTAGCCCAATTAACGTGTGTGGAAAATTTAAGTAAGATCTGAGATTCCTCGGTACGTGCCCTTCACTTGTCAGTCAAATTTCATCTTTCTCCTTGGCTTCTACACCAATGAATGTGTCCAAGATCATAGGTAGGAAAAATGACTTGTTTGAGAACTTCTAACAGATTACGTAGAGTCCCATACATACATTTCCTTTGGCTCGGTCAACATTTTCTCTCATTGCCGTTGCTTTCCAGCTTAACAGAGTGAAAAGGATACTGATTGTTGGACTTGTGCCATAATCGATGAGCAAAGCCATATCAATATGGTACAAATTGTTCACGATAGCTCACTACTTCAACAATTGACTGTCATCACATCACTCTTACTAAACCACAATTGATCCACTGACACAGTATTGACACAACTCCATAACAACTCGCTGCCAATCCGTGACCTTGCAGTATCAAAACAACTGAACTAGGATAACACCACCAACTCACATCTCTGTTCAACTCCTTTATGTATATACTGGCCAGGATTCTAGATAATTCTGCTTTCTTACAACATAGTATTACTACAAGGTGCCTGGAAGATTCTATAATAACATCAGAAGACCTTTGTAAGTACCTGTTGTAGAATTGTCTTGAAACAAGCTTGTCACTATGGCACATTAACCTAGAGATATCTGAAAAGATCTAGAACATTATACAACATGCCTTTGGTACATGAAGATTTCAGGGGGTTTCTTTGAGCAATTTGGAAAACATGGACAGTTATTTACAAGTGTAACTTTGGTTGAGTAACATATGTATAACCAGAAATTTCCTGAATGACTTAGATATATCAGGGGATGTTTACAACCAATATATAACCTCACCTATAATACATGAGTTATATGCACATTATTACACTTAAGTATGTAACCCAGCCTATATGTAAAATTGTTTTCAGTTATACACAGAACCTAACTTGTGTCATGATCAGTAGCATAGCCAGGATCGACTGATGGAGAGGGTTATAGTTGCAAAATTATTATAGAACATAATGAAGATGCTTGTGCGTGCATGTGTGGTGTGAGCATGCACGAGTGTCATTATAGGACACTGATACTAGTGAATTATGGTGATATTCAGATTGCAGTACCGCTACACTACAAAATCTTACATTAAAATACAGAACAAGAACGGTATGATCAAGATCAACAGTTTTACAGCAAAGGTATGTTCAGATTACAATCAAAATCCAACCTTTGAGGCTCCTTAAAAAATAGATTCAAGAGATCTGCCAGTTTTACAATATTGCCTCTGTGAATGTTCAGAAGAGCCAACCCAATGAATCGACTTTCACTTGTTTGTCAGTTTCTGTTATTTTATTTTGCCAAAAATTCCATTGGGGGAGGGTTCTAACCCCCCAGTAACCCCTTCCCCCATTGGCTATGCCCCTGATCATGATCCACAACCATCCACTTCTGTAGATCCTGATTTTGCCCCTGATGTTAAATCTTCTGAACAGCACAAGCTCTGCCATTATGAATGAAATGATATTGTGAAAAATTTAGAACTTTTAAAAGCAAAGGCAGAATTGTTAGCCTCCAGACTCCCAACAATGGAACCATCTTGCCGAAAATGTGATAGTGTTAATTTCCTTGTGACCGTCAGGAACACTTTGTGAACGATTTTTATATGGAAGGCAATTTAATGTTTTGCAGTGATGTTAGTGTTTTATTAAGAGCTCTGAACATCGATCATGTCTCTGAAGAGTGGGAATTGTTCATGGTCTCAAAGCTGTATTGCTCCATAACAGCAATCAGTTGCCATCAATTCCTATTGGTATTCTGTATGAAAGAATCATATGGCAGCATGATACTCATCCTTGATTCAGTTCATTATAACACCTATCAATGGAAAATGTGTGCAGAAAGTAATTGATTTATTAACTTGACTCAAACTAGGCTACACCAAACACCGTTGTTTCATATGTAAATGGGATGGTAGATACAGGGCTTCTCATTTAGAAAAGAGGGAGTGGCCTCTACATCAAAACATGTAATAATAATAATAATGATAAGTGGCCTCCAGAGAGGCCTTGTGCAGGTCTTTCAAGTTGATGCCTGATAGGTAACCTGCACGTCTGTGAGAATGGAACCCTACCTATTAGGAAATCTAATTCTGAAGACAGCACTCAAACTCAGCCCCCTGAACCATCAGAATTAACTAATGAAAGTTAAAATCCCCCTCCCAGCCAGGAATCAAACGCGGGGCTCCTTGGACCAAAGGCCAGCATGCTAATGATTCAGCATATAGCTGGACAACCTCTGGTGGAATTTAAGGAGATTTGAATTCCTCCACTTCGTATCAAACTTGGTCTCATCAAAAGCTTTATTAAAAAGTTGGACCAAAATGGACTGGCATTCAAATACCTAGTTAAAAAATTTCCAAGTATTAGTGAGAGAAGGATTAAAGAAGGAATTTTGGTTGGTCCACAAATTTATCAACTTTACCAAGATGAGATTTTTTAATACCTCTTCAGTGACATTGAGAAAGTAGGATGGATTTAATTCAGAGAAGTCTCAGATAATTTCTGGGAAACAATTGCTCTGGAAACTATGAATGCACTTTTACAGATTTACTGTCATCTTATCACGAAATGGAGTACAGTAAGTCCTTTACATTACATTCTCTACATTCCCACCTGATTTCTTTCTCTGAAAGTTGTGGAAAATGTTAGCAATAAACATAGCAAAGTTTCCACCAACAAATATCGTTAATGGCAAAACGTTACCAAGGAAAGAGGAATGCAAGAATGCCGGACAATCAGCGATGCTTCTGAACTTTACTAAAGTGGGAAGCCAAGAGAAAGGGTATTTGGTCAAGGTAAGCAATCGTTAATTCATAATATACAACATCGAGCAGATTTTTGTAGAAAATATGACTGTTGTAATTATCCTTAATTTATCATTAAACCAGAGCCAGTCTGGCAGTTTTGTTGTCATATTTGTGTTCAGCATCATAGACTGCTTAATAAAAGAGAGGTTTCATTCAAGTTGCAAACAAAAATTAAAATTTGTTGCTTGGTGAAAATCTGTATAATTAATTATAAAGCACCCTGCTGGATTATTTGAATGAAACATATAATTCAGATTCTTATTTTCAATCAATTCACTGCAAAATGTTGAATCAGAAAAATGTAAATGCTAAACTTTAACTTACAAATGCTAAAATAATATTTTTGTAATATAAGCTGTAACAATATTACATTTGTAACTTTTTTTACTTCTAGTTTATTTACAGTCATCTCCTGAGGTGGTTTATGAGAGAGTCCAGCAAAGACAAAGAGCAGAAGAACAAACAGTCTCACTAGAGTACCTCAAGAATCTGCATGTGGCATATGAAAATTGGCTGTTGAAATCTGACGATGTACCAGCACCGGTGTTGACACTGAATGCTGATCTAGACATTGAAAATATGCTCAGGTTATATTATTCCAATAAGGCTGCCATCTTGGGACAAAAAGTGTTCACTCAGTGATATAAACTTTAGCTCATAATTTCTGCAGCAATGTACAATAATTGTAAAAGTAATTGGTTAATTTGAATTATACTATAATTTTGAACTAGCCTATTGTACTTAGTGTATTCTTATTCTCTGATACAGTATATTATTGTGATGTCTGTAAATATATGTGATATTTGAATGATATAAATGTATAGGAAACTGACAGAGCACCATTTATCAAAAAACCTGCAAAACAGACCTATAGTAGGCCCACCTTGTCAATACAATTAACTACTAATATATAACATTTACTACATAGTGGTTTAGTACATGTTTTGAGAACAAGGTCTCTTCTCTTCCTTGGCAATCATAAAAGATTTCCAAAATCCCTAAGAAAAGATTTAATTCTAAAACACATTATTTACATAAAAATGCTTCTTCTAAAAGAAAAACTAATCTATCTTCCATTCAAATCTTGCTTATCATTGGTCTAAACAGTTAGGGTCGATTGCAGAAACGGTATTTAGATAATGTCTACGGTTAAACAATGCCTAAGTATGGCTGCTGCATTGCAGAGATGTTATTTATCATTTAGACACTGTATAAGACTAATGTTCAACTGGTCATGTTTAAACACTGCCGAGAGCACTGTTTAACCTCAGATGAAAGGAGTGAATCACAATCAGAGGTTATGCACCATGAAATATGTAATTTGTATTATCAAGTTGAGACGATTCTGGGAAGAAATGTTAGTCCGACGGCCTCTCTGTGGGTCGCCCGCTGCTAAATCGCAGCAATTCGTTCGACATGCACGGGGAGATAATCTTAAAATGAGGTTTCGCTTTTCGAGAGACTTGTTTCTTGAGACTGACAAAAGGACAGTCTGGTAACTGTCAGCTTGAATACAATTCTAGGCAACCGATATATTTTATTATATACATGGGGTCATTTCCATGAAATTATAGGTCAGTTCGACTACATATCATAATCTATAAGCTTCATTTCCGTATTGATTGTAGCTACAACATAAGAACGATACTGAAGCCTCCACCTTATCAATACATTTATTTATATACTATTAATCACAGTAATCACAGTACTGGTTTCGACTCCTCGAGGGTCATCCTCAGCTGTCATATACAAATATAGTTATTAAAACATCACATTGGAAGGTGTTGTACATACATGAAAATTGACCCAATTTGATAGGCTGTTTAAAATAAGTTGTATGTTAAAATGGTAAAATAGATCCTCTCTTCTTCAGTTATAAAAAGATTAAGTAATGTGACAGGCATGTCACTACAATGTTCCTGTTGATTTGATAAGCGTAAACTAAGATTTGTACTATTGTATATGCACTGATGTTCATAGAGTAATCACTATTTTACGTTCAAACTTATAATTAATTATTAAAAACATTTCGAAATTTTATTCTTCTGGTGATTATGTTGCTTATTACACGATGTCCTTCTGTTGGTAGTATGTGTATCTTGAAGTGATCTGGACACTGTCTATGAAGAAATAGGTCGTAGTTTAATGTTCGGTTCAATGCATTGTCTATGTACTATATTCATAGTATATACTAAATGCTGAGTTAATAGTAATGCGTATTGTATGTATAAAAATTTTGTTTAGTTTGTGACGTGCTCCTTAATATGATGTTATATGTTATGTCTGTTACGTAACAGAACTCGACGTACTGCCGTGCAACGCACATAGTGTCAACACCCAGTATATCACAGCCTACAACATATAGGAAGAAGCCTACATGCTATCATTTAAGACATTAAAAATGTAAACCATTTGACACTTGACATAACATATAACCTCATATTAAGGTGCACGTCGCAAACTAAACAAAATTTTTATACTTACAATACGCATTACTATTAACTCAGCATTTGGTATATACTATGAATATAGTACATAGACAATGCATCGAACCGAACATTAAACTACGACCTATTTCTTCATAGACAGTGTCCAGATCACTTCAAGTTACACATACTACCAACAGAAGGACATAGTGTAATAAGTAACATAACCACCAGAAGAATAAAATTTCGAAATGTTTTTAATAATTAATTATAAATTTGAACGTAAAATAGTGATTACTCTATGAACATCAGTGCATATACAATAGTACAAATCTTAGTTTACGCTTATCAAATCAACAGGAGCATTGTAGTGACATGCCTCTCACATTACTTAATCTTTTTATAACTGAAGAAGAGAGGATCTATTTTACCATTTTAACATACAACTTATTTTAAACGGCCTATCAAATTGGGTCAATTTTCATGTATGTACAACACCTTCCAATGTGATGTTTTAATAACTATATTTGTATATGACAGCTGAGGATGACCCTCGAGGGGTCGAAACCGGTACTGTGATTACTGTGATTAATAGTATATAAATAAATGTATTGATAAGGTGGAGGCTTCAGTATCGTTCTTATGTTGAACATACATATCAGTCATGCTCAGCTATATTTGAGTAATGTGTAGGAAGACATACAGCTGACTGGCGTTCGGCGCACGCACCAACGAATTTCATTGCTTGCGACAAGCAAAGAGTTGCATGAAAGATACTTCTGTCTCCATTTTTAAACCAAAATTGAAACTTTAAGGGATGTCTAGTTAAACATTGACTGAACATTGTTTATGCAATGGAAGATCGTGCTTGATTTAGAATTTGTTTAGGTAGACGATGTCTAAGGCTTAAAACTAGTCATCATTTTTGCAATCAGCCCTTAATGTTCTGGCCATGGTATTATAAAATTTTGCTATAATTTAGAGCTAGTTTCCAAGCTGTTGAATTAAAACCATTCTGACATTCTTGCAACTGATCTATGTGGTATTTTCTTCATACTGATGCAATTCAGCATATTTGCAGAATATATTTTTTCTTCCTCATAGCATTTTCCCACTCTTTTAGGGTCTACTGTTTTAATCTTGGCTCTCCATTTTGCACTATCTTGGGCATCGTGTAGTCGTGTCATGCCATTGCTGCTTTGGACATCCACGTGAATGTTGCCCATTAATTTCAAAGGAGGTGACAATTGATAACTGTTCCAGGTACAGCATGCAGGACATGACTATACCATTGGAGACGTTTATCCTGTGCTTTCTCAGTGATGGGTGCAATGCCCAATTGTTGGCGAACAGTGTCATCTTTATTTAGATTATATTCTTTTTATTTAATAATAGTGTTCAAATAGGTTTATTTTTTGGCAATAATATTTTTTGTAGTTGTATTAGCAGCTGCAGTAGTATTTCTTCACTTATAACCAAAGCAATGAATAAGGAATTATTAATTATTTTGTGCGTACAGTTACTCTCAGTGCATGTCTTCAGAAAACAAATTACAGCTCTGAGGTTGAGATTATGAACTATATTGGAATTGTTTATGTCTGCAGATAATACCCTAGAAATGAATAAGACTCTAAATGTATTTATATTATTAATTTTTAATTCTAAAAATTATATTTGTATAATTATGACACCATTTCTGCCTTAGACTTGGCAGTTGGTTGTTTCGTATGTCTCTACGAAGTGGTGAAAGAACAAAAGAAAGTGTACTACGGGTTGTAATTGAACTTGGTTTTTAAGCATCCGAAGCATCTAGGCGTTCTCCACCTTTGAAAAAGGACAGCTCAGAGATGGGTGAAAAATTAAGGGCATTCAGGTATTTCCCCCCGAAAAACTGGTAGTGGTAGAAGGACAATTTCAACAGCACAACAGCATGCCAGATTAATAGCAGAGGTTGAAAGAAATCTTTTAAGGGTCACCGATTTGAGATCTCGACGTGCCATTCCTAGGAAATTTCTTAAGAGGAGCATATATGGGCGAGCGTTTAGTCTTTGCTGTGGGAAATCGTGATCAGAATTGAAAAAGGATAATCTTTTCTGGTGAAGTCTCCTTTTCTACTACAAAGGAGGGATCCACTTTGGCATATTGTCCTCCAGGCACCCAGTTCGATGACAGATATGCTGCCACATTCTTGCCCACACTGATTGATTCTGTCATGTTGAGGTGGATTTCTCATTGTGAAATGGACATAGACCATTGCATTCACAGAAAATTGAACTAGCATAAATATAAACGGCTGCTGGAACTTTATATTGTTCTTTATACTAGGTTGTTGTATCCTGATGGAATTCTTAAATTTTAGCAGGATAATCATCCAGTCCATGCATCTCAGTTGATTCGAGACTGGTTTGCAAACAGGCAGGATATTGAATTGATAGACCGGCCTCTTTGCTCTCTAGTCTTCAACCCAAATTGAGCATAAGTCGGCACAAGTAAAGAAGCATATGTATAAATATTGGCCCAGTTTCCATTCAAGACATCCTGATGATTTGTGGAAGCTTGTCCAGAATGCCTGAGATGCCATGGTGGAGAACTGTCATTATTTAAAAAGACTGCTTGATTGCATGTCCATTCAACTGCGAGATGTGATTGAATTGGGAAGAAGATGAACTAAATATTGAATTGTAGCTTTGTTTTTTTTTTTTAATTTCTTTTAATTGTTTGAATGTTCTAAGGCAGACATCACTAAGTTTTATTTGTTTATTCCACAAAATATATTTTTGTTGAGATTAAATTCTTTTTATTTGAAATCAAAATGTCATAATAAATAATGATAGCCATGGCATAATGAATTGTGAACATAGTGTTAATCACTATAACAGTCATAAAATAGATAGGAGCATTTATATTTTCTGTGTCTTAAAAAAATAACGAGCAGTAGGTTGTATTTGAATGTACAAGCTCATGAATGCCATTCCATCTCATTACCACTATGCCACAATAGTAGCATAGAGAACTGGTCCATTATAACTATATAGATATCAGGCCATGTCAAACCATGACTGAACAAAATATAATGTGCCTCCGAATAGTAAGAAAGGAACCCACTTATTTTTCCACAGCTGTACAAGAAGTAAAAAAGATTAGCTATATTTCTGTAGGTGTTGCTTATCGCTTTTAGGGGATCTGCTGCTACTCTGAATTTCTGAATAACCCCCCGTGTGTGGGGGATGTAGATTAGTACACCCACGGTATTCCCTGCCTGTCGTAAGGGGCGACCAAGAGATGATGATATTACAACCATGAGACTACTTATCATTAGTACCGTTACGTGCGGAACGCCATGCGTCAGTATTACTTGCGACTAGGACCCCCTTACTAGAAAAACCATGGGTCTATATTACATAGGAACAGTGAAATGAAATGGCGTATGGCATTTAGTGCCGGGAGTGTCCAAGGACATGTTCGGTTCACCAGGTGTAGGTCTTTTGATTTGACACCCGTAGGCGACCTGCGCGTCATGATGACGAAATTATGATGAAGACGACGCATACAGCCAGCCCCCGTGCCAGTGAAATTAACCAATGATTGTTAAAATTCCCGACCCTGCCAGGAATCGAACCTGGGACCCCTGTGACCAAAGACCAGCATGCTAACCATTTAGCCATTTAGCCGGACATAGGAACAGTACCATTATGCAAGGAACACTACGGGTCTGGGCGTTGCTTGCGATAAGTGTCATTATGTTCATTCCACCGGTCGGTTCCACTCTGTTCAAAATGGGTCTGTGTTACTTAAGAGTAATACCACTTTATAAGAAACACATACATTGCTATACACTCTGAATATACTGGTGTTATATTATAATATTTTGCCTGAAGTCAGTTCTGTTGAACAAGGGAGCATCTCTTACCTTGTCTGCTGCCAAGCTCTAGGGCAGTGGTGGCCAAGATTTGCGCTTCTCATGTGCTAGCGTGTCACCAGATGTGCAAGGATGTCTGGCCGAAATTCTGGCTGAAATTCTGGCTATCCCTCACCACTGCGATATTCTGTGAAAGCATCTGAGGGACAATCACAGCAGGACTGGTGAAGCAAAATCCACATTCATAACCTTTGTAATCAAACAAAGTGTCTTGAAAGAAAATCATACTATGTATTTTATACTAACAGTTCACACGCATGTGTATATATTCACTCTTTTCAGCAAAACAAAGAACATACGTACCTGAGATGGATCATGTGTTAGATTTTTATGTCACACGAAGTTGTATAGGTTAAAGTCCATTAAACCTGTATGTTGCTGGAACTTGGTCATTTTCACAACAGAAAGAAGGAAAGGAAAGGAAATAAAGCTTGCATACATAGATGGCACTGAACATTGTAAGAACTGCTAGCCTATGCAGTTGAGAACATTGCTGTTGAGGAAGTAGTATTTTATGTGCACATTTTGAGAATCTAGAAATAAGTTTTTAAGCTGGGCATTGCACTGCATATCAGCTCAATCTGGAAGTGTTAGGAACATTCTAGGCCAAAAGTGACGAAGGTCTGATAAATGTAAGTAAATCTTGAGCCCTCTTTGATAACAGATAGGCCAACAAGGCAACTGTGCTTCTGCCGTGTGATCAAAACTATTAACCTTCCCCTCCTTCCCTCCCCTCAACTCTGTATCACTACTCCACTCAGGATGCAAGGCAGGAATGCAACCAGAGCATGCTCACCTGAGGATCACAGTTTGGCCAGGCCTGCTGAGGCAGGGGTCCCATTGAACTGGCCTGGGCATAAATTGGAGGCAATGGTTTTAGAGACTCGTACTGAACCTACCCTGTCACAAGTATTCAAGACGAGGTCAATGTCGTAGAGTCTTCTTGACATCTTCAATCAAATATGATGATTCTTATAGGCCACAACTCTTCCTTCTCCTTTGTAGCCCAAATTAATCACAAATACACCAGTACAGACCCCAGGGCTACCTGGGTTTTCAAATAGATCTCACATACATTGTGCACAAAGAGCTGTTGACCATGATGATGGTGACTGAGCTGAGTACGTTAAGCACTGGCGTTCAGATGCAACTATCTTATGTCTGTGGATTTACTGGCACATAAACAAGTTCTGTGGGACAAAATTCCAATGGGATGTAAAACCAATAACATTATTATTAATGTTGTTATAACCATAATTATCTACATAATGAATGCACTTTTTCCTCCATTTTTTATAACAAAAATTTAGGGTGCATCTTTTATGCAAAGAAAAATATGTAAAGATTTGGATTTTAGGACATGGGAGACCTGACCTGCATATGACCTTCAAAATTACATTACAATGCTTTTTAGTTTCTGACACTGCAAAATCACATTCTCTTCAATGGATCTCAATGCCAGCATGGTACATTTGGAAGAGCGCGCGGATGATAAAGAGGAAATTCTCCCGCATTCTTTTGGTGGGAAATTGAGACACTGCAATATTTTTGTAAAATGCCATCTAATGGAGAGTGGATTAAATTCAAATGTTACTTTTCATTTTCAAGGTATCTTATCCACAGGATTCTTTATTTGTTTAAAAGATATTAACAAGAAACTGAGTAACATACAAAAGAACCATCTCACTGGGTAAATTTGGACTTCATCAATCAGCAGGGTTCCCACTTGCCTCAAAAGTCATGGAAATTGACTCTGAGTCCAGGAATATCAGCCAAAATGCTATAAATGTCGAGGAAAACCAGTCGAAGTCTGAAAAAAAAATTGTATCGGTAGTCTCGTAGTACCGGTACGGCAACAACGTTACCAGTCCGAAGTACCTAATAGACTTGACTCAAGCTTGATAGTGTACTGTTAAATATACTTGAGTTGTTTAATAAAGTGCAAGTATAATACAGTATCAAGTCATGGCTGAATGTAGAGAAAAAACAATATCTAGGTAAATATAATTTATAGGTATAAATTTTTCCTTTCACGTACAGGAGAAGTGCCTCCTTCTCACACTGGTTTTGGTGGGAGAACTGTTTCTGTCTCCAACAGTGGGAGAAATCCTGGTTTCTCTTTCTGTGTCAATACCTCCTGCTAGTAATTAGGTAAGGTTAGTTTGCAAACAAACTAAAGTGAGTGGATTTGGAAAAATATACTAATTAAAATTGCTGTTTAAATGACAGCATGAGGATATCTCGTTAAATATACTAGTACATCTAGCTCAGATAGGGACTCTACAATCTGTCTACAGTGATAGAGTACCTTAATAGAGCAAAGAATTATGATGCTATGTCACTATCTGAAACCGTGTTACACACTCCGATGCAAATGAAGAAAACGAAGTCTATTACTTGTGGGAGAACTAGGTAATTTCCCAGGAGTATGAAGTTGGCACACAAGCAAATTTGCATCAAAATTTGTCTTTGGAGAAACTAAATGCTCTTATATTATCAGTCATGACCTCGTTCCATACTTTCAACAGGAACTTCAGGATAGAATAAGAAATATCCAGGATACTGTTTCCATGAAGTGCTCGGTAAAGTAATACAGAAAGGTCAAATGGATGTTTTTGTAAAGTGCTTTGATATAAATAACAATTGAAAGAAACAAAGACAGAACCAAAAGACATATGGGCTAAGAACTTAGGTCCTGTAAAGGGGAAAGGAAATAAACAGGAAGGAAAGATTCTAGGGAGAATTTGTAGCTCTTCTCACGGAAGTATAGTTCGAAATGATAAAACAGTAAACACACAAAGTAAAACAGGAAGTATGACTGGAAACAGAAGTGAAATAACTAGTATGTAGCATTGGTTTTGTTAATACCTAGGTATAGGAGGCTTATTCTTAAACTGGGGAATGATGGCATGTTTGAGCTTGGGGAAAGTTTTGAGATATTTGCATTTTTAGAAACATGGATGCTCGAAGGGAGGATCTTATCCTGGAAGGGTTAATGTTAAGAGAAGTGTAATGAAAAGAGAAGGGCATGAGGGAGAACTCCTGGAAGAATACCACTTCTAATAAAGGAGGAGATTAGTAGTCAGATAGAAGAATTACTCAACAATATAGAAGATTGAGTTTGGATAAAGCTCAAGCTGGAAGGTAGCACGCACACACACACACACACACACACACACACACACACACACACACATAGGCTTCCTATATAATCATCCACTGGAGTTGCCATCAGTGATGAAACTATTTGAAGTCATTTGAGGCGATGCCTACCCTAAGAAATACAATTAAATTATATAAATATTGTAACAGACTTATCTGCTGTTGTTATTGTGCTAAAACTAAAATAATCTCTATGTGCTACATGGTGACAGCAGACTATGTGCTTCGCTGATCACCCACTAGATGGTAACAGCGGACTACTTGTTCTGACAGGAAGGCAGATCGTAAGTTGACTCACCCAGGCCTTTTTGTTTTTGTTTTGCTTTGTTCTTTGTTTTGTTTTGTGTTTTGTTTTGTTTTGTTTTGTTTTGTTTTGTTTTGTTTTGTTTTGTTTTGTTTGCGTTCCGCCAGCTTTGGGACTGGGAGCGGGGTGGTGGAGGAAAGTAATTTTACTGCCCGCACTCTTCTCCCCGCAAGGTATATGATCCATTGAGGCATGCCTCTTCTGTTATTTGAGTGTATAGAAACTCCCAGCGTGAAGACGACAATGATGTGTCATATTGTTGATTGTGTAAGTGTGCACTCTGTATGTATGTATGTATGTATGTTGGGTATTCAGCCTGAAGGCTGGTTTGATCCTCTGCAGCTCCGCCAAAAGCTGTCATAAATAGCCCAGGCGTCACTGAAGAAGCGTACTAGGAAAATGAGGAGTGAGGTAGTTTCCCATTGCTCTCCTCACCGAGCCAGCCGTTGCTATTACATATCAGTCTGCCAAGCCCACTGAAATGCGTGCACCAACTGACCCTATGAGCGATATTTTCACACCATTCATAACAGGGACTGGCTGCATAAGCAATGGTGTTACTAGCATCACTCATACCTCAGTCACTTTCATATTGTCAAAGCCAAGGATAAGACTGAGACAGATCAATGAAAGTAACAAATTTGATATAACCTATACCAGAAGACATTGTACACTGTAAACACTACATCTCACCAGCAAAATTCTTTTGAACTAGTCAGTGCATTATTGGCGTTATTAGTGACAATTCAGACATGGAAACAACCAGTTAAAATTCTGAGTTTGTCAGCTGTGTAAAATAAGACTGACATCGTCTGGTTGAAACCCGTGTTCGGGAACTTTACAAGTCTTTTGAACTATTTAAAATATAAACCGTTCTCTTCTTGAACTTACGAAGAGAAGTGTGAAGCCAAAAACAAAATAAATGGATGCCTAATACTAAGTATTTTGATGGTAAAGTAGCTAGAAAATGTCAATTTTCTTGGTATATGCGGTTTCCATGGTTGACAGCCTGTTCCGAAGGCAAGAATATTCTTTGTTATTCGTGTGCTTTATTTGGTGGTGAAAAGGAATAGACTTCAAATGGGGTCACTTCTACAAAAAAAGTTTCTTACAAAGTCGGAGAAGCATCAAAATTAAAATACATGTTCAGAATAAAGAGAGATTCCATTTACTGGGCTGGGGCGTGGGAGGATAGAACATTCTTTATCTGAAGCTGCAAGAATTCAAGTCATTAAACATAACAAAGTCGTGAAATGAAATCGACTTCTTGTTGTGAGACTTGTTGATATTGTGTGTTTTCTTGGGAAACAGGAGATTGGATTTCGAGTTGTCATTTTGAAGGGGACAATTCGATCAACAGAGACAATCGCCTAGAGTTATGAGATCTTCTTTCAAAACAGGAACAGTACATTCGAGATCATCTACAGTCCATGTCAGGCTTTAAAGGCATATCAAGCGAAATACAGAATGAATTAATTGGGTCTGCATCTACAATAATTTAGGAGACGATCAAAGCAGAATTAGATTCTTGTGATTTCGTTGGTATTCAGGGGGATGAGACCTTAAATATATCAAATAGATCTCAAGTCAGTGTAATATTCCGATTCTGCTTAAAACAGGGTCCCACACAAAGATTTATAGGCTTTCATGATGTTTTGATTGATAAGATTGCACCGGGCTTACCAGAATGAATTGCCAATTTTCTGCAAAAGTGGGGAGTACTTGATAAACTCGTATGCCAAACATATGATAGGTGCTCCACAATGGCAGGAAAGCATGAGGGTATTCAGTATTGCATTAAACAAGTTTTCCCAAGGGCAATATTTGAACACTGTTATGCCCACAAGTTAAACCTTGTTCTTCTCCATTGCTCCAAAACAATAAAGTTAGTCAGGCTCTTCATTCATAATCTGACAGTGTTTCATTCATTTTGTGGTGGTGGTGATTGTAGTTTTAAGAGGAAGTAGCCCTACAACTAGGCAACCATCCTCTATATAACATTAATCAGAGAGAAAAAAATGGAAGGGATCCAACACTTTGAAAAATGAAGGTGTCTGCCAAAAAAGGCAAGGGGCACAAAGGGCATGGAAATGAAAGACTCCCTAGGCCTCGAGTGCTCTAATACCATTGGGGTCGGAAAAGAACCAGAGTTGACCAAGGGAGGTCGGATAGCAGAGATGAAAGTGAGGAGCCTGGGACAAGTAAGTGGAAGAAATGCCAGGACTCAACTCAGGGCCCCATCGTCGCCAACCCATGCACCCAAGTTGAGATCCCTGTGGCCCCTTTTAGTTGCCTCTTACAACAGACAGGGGATACCGTGGGTGTTATTCTACTGCCGCACCCACAGGGGGACATTCCTTTTGTAGTAGATCCTCAGAGAGCTCATCTTCCTGAATCCAAAAGCATGCACTACATGGTGGAGCTTTCATTCCGGAGCAATCCTCACAATATTTTCACACTATGATGATCTAAGACAGGTTTTTGAAGACATTGTTATTTGCTTTACGTCGCACCGTCACAGATAGGTCTTATGGCGACGACGGGATAGGAAAGGCCTAGGAAGTGGGAGGAAGCGGCCATGACCTTAATTAAGGTTCAGCCCCGGCATTTGCCTGGTGTGGAAATGGGAAACCACGGAAAATTATCTTCAGAGCTGCCGACAATGGGGCTCGAATCACGAGAGTTGGGACAGTGAGTCGTACAATTCTGCTGTTGGGTTGCTTAACATACTCAATAAGGCCTAATTCGTTTATTTGCTCTTTCTCTATAGAGAATTTTTTTATTTATACAGACCATCTCCTTGCTCTACTGCAACTTAAAACCACATCTGATAGAATTCTGTGCAATACTAAAATTAGGAAAAGCAGGACGTGCGATCAGAAAATACGGTATCCTCTTGCATTCAAAGTAATAAACTTCATTGTTAGGTTCCGTATTGAGTTTAGACTATGCTTAAAGTAAATACAAAATTTTAATATTCCACCTTCTCAATACTAAAAAATCATTTGATGTTTTTACAAAAACATTACAATGATATTAATAGGTACTAGTTTCGGTCCATTGTGGACCATCATCAGCCTAGCCAAATTACAACAGTAAAAGACATAGTGATAAAAATAGTGTGGAGAAATGAGAGAGGATCTAGAAGGATGGGATGGTGGTGGAATGACAAAAGTGAAAAACCGTATTTGCGAATAATGATAAAAGTAACAGAAGTGTTCACATTGACAAGTAAAATCTTGTGAAGTCACGTAAAAACTCTTGATGAGATAGTCTTTGGTTGGCAGTTACTCCTGTGTTGCATGATTGAAATATATAACTAAGTACCGGTATATGCTTCTAGAAAGTTGTAGATGTAAGTTCCACTTTAGCGTAGAGGGAAGAATTGTCCGATGAGACCAGCATAAGATGAAAGTTGACAAAGTTGAACATGTTCTATGGTGGAATGAAAAGCTTGCTGTGTTAAACAGAAGTAGTCTCAGTTCAATCGGGACCCCAATGAACCTGCGGAAAGAAGGTAGTATTAACGCGAGTAATCGAATAGAGAACAAGCGAGACACCGGAAAATATAAACGATGACTCACCTTGCGCTGCGTGGAACAAACTTGCTGTGTTGAATGCAACTTACGGAGTGAGCATAGCGCGGAGTAGATCAGCACGAGAGGGGGTAGGTGAATACGGAGGGGAGGAATGACGTAAGTGGTGGAGGGTGGGAGGGATGGGAAGGTTCAAGGCGGGGTGGACGGGAGAGGAAGTGATGGTGTTTGTATTGTCGGGGGACACTTAATTGACTTAAAGAAAGAATTTTGAACGACCAATTTGTTTTTTCTGTAGTAAGTAATGAAAAGGTCAAATAAAATATTGGGTTTCTCAGTTTTCGTTAAGGTTATAGTTGGCATTAAAGTATTGATCTAAATGAATGTAAAAGTTCTCTATTATATTGATTAGAGGTCCTTTCTTAGCTATTTTGAGAATGTCCATGTCTGTTTCAATATTCGTGAATTTGTGGTTATAGTCGACCATATGTTGGCCGATAGCTGAGAATTTGTTGTATCTGACTGCATTGAAATGTTCTAAATATCTAATGTTGAAGCTCCGGCCGGTTTGCCCCACATAAGAAATATTAGAGCATGTATTACATTTAATCCTGTAGACGCCTGATTTTGTGTACCTATTTATTTTATTAATATGTGATGTGTTATGTAAGATTTGTGTGTTGTTGTTGGTTTTAAAGGCTATTTTCATACCTTTTTTCTTTAAAACATTGGTGATCTTGTGAATTCCATTGAGGTAAGTGAAGATGGAAAAAGAGTCATGTTTAAGTGGTTCTTTTTTAAGTGTGGTCTTGGGGCAAAATTTATGTTTGTTAATGATGTTTTCTATGAAATGGCTATTGAAGCCATTGAATCTGGCAATGTAGCGTATAGTATTCAATTCGGTATGAAGATCTTTTTTATTCATAGGAACGTTGAATGCTCTATGTACAAGACTGTTATATGTTGCTTTTTTGTGGGGGAGGGGGTGAGCTGAATCTTGTCAGATTGTGACAGCCGATTGGGTGGGCTTTCTGTAGATCTTGTAGGTTAAAGATTCCTGTTGTCTAGTGATCGTAAGATCCAGAAAATTGATTTTTTGATCTACTTCCGACTCCAATGTGAATTTAATATGAGGACCGATGTTATTAAGGGTTTGATGTGTGGTGTGACCATCTTCCAAATTCTCGTTGATAACTACTAGGACATCGTCGATGTACCTAGCCCAAAGGAGGATATTGTCGAATTTATTGTTGATTTTAGTATTCTCGAGAAAGTCCAGATAGATTTCTGCAAGAATGCCTGATGCAGGTGAACCCATTGCCAGACCGTTTTGTTGATAGATGGTACCATTAAACGTAAAAAAGTTGTTATTTACGACTAATTTTAATAATGTAATGAAATCTTGAATTTCCAATTTACTCAAATGACTGTTTTTGTATAAGTTACTTTTGATGATGGGAATTAATTTAGAAATTGGAATGCTTGCGTACATGTTTACGATATCAAAGGAGTGAAGTGAGTAGTGAGGTTGCATGTTAAATTTATTAAGTTTATTAAGTACATTCCTATTATTAGAATTATCTAGAATTATCTATCTGGACTTTCTCGAGAATACTAAAATCAACAATAAATTCGACAATATCCTCCTTTGGGCTAGGTACGTCGACGATGTCCTAGTAGTTATCAACGGGAATTTGGAAGAATTATTAGAATTGCCTGGAAAATTAGGTGAATTATTGCGAAAAGGGATGTTATTCAGCTCACCCCCTCCCCCACAAAAAAGCAACATATAACAGTCCTGTACATAGAGCATTCAGCGTTCCTATGAATAAAAAAGATCTTCATACCGAATTGAATACTATCCGCTACATTGCCAGATTCAATGGCTTCGATAGCCATTTCATAGAAAACATCATTAACAAACATAAATTTTGCCCCAAGACCACACTTAAAAAAGAACCACTTAAACATGACTCTTTTTCCATCTTCACTTACCTCAATGGAATTCACAAGATCACCAATGTTTTAAAGAAAAAAGGTATGAAAATAGCCTTTAAAACCAACAACAACACACAAATCTTACATAACACATCACATATTAATAAAATAAATAGGTACACAAAATCAGGCGTCTACAGGATTAAATGTAATATACGCTCTAATATTTCTTATGTGGGGCAAACCGGCCGGAGCTTCAACATTAGATATTTAGAACATTTCAATGCAGTCAGGTACAACAAATTCTCAGCTATCGGCCAACATATGGTCGACTATAACCACAAATTCACGAATATTGAAACAGACATGGACATTCTCAAAATAGCTAAGAAAGGACCTCTACTCAATATAATAGAGAACTTTTACATTCATTTAGATCAATACTTTAATGCCAACTATAACCTTAACGAAATAACTGAGAAATCCAATATTTTATTTGACCTTTTCATTACTTACTACAGAAAAAACAAATCGGTCGTTCAAAATTCTTTCTTTAAGTCAATTAAGTGTCCTCCGACAATACAAACACCATCACTTCCTCTCCTGTCCACCCCACCTTGAACCTTCCCATCCCTCCCACCCTCCACCATTTACGTCATTCCTCCCCTCCGTATTCACCTACTCCCTCTCCTGCTGATCTACTCCGCGCTACGCTCACTCCGTAAGTTGCATTCAACACAGCAAGTTTGTTCCACGCAGCGCAAGGTGAGTCATCGTTTATATTTTCCGGTGTCTCGCTTGTTCTCTATTCGATTACTCGCGTTAATACTACCTTCTTTCCCCAGGTTCATTGGGGTCCCGATTGAACTGAGACTACTTCTGTTTAACACAGCAAGCTTTTCATTCCACCATAGAACATGTTCAACTTTGTCAACTTTCATCTTATGCTGGTCTCATCGGACAATTCTTCCCTCTACGCTAAAGTGGAACTTACATCTACAACTTTCTAGAAGCATATACCGGTACTTAGTTATATATTTCAATCGTGCAACACAGGAGTAACTGCCAACCAAAGACTATCTCATCAAGAGTTCTTACGTGACTTAACAGATTTTACTTGTCAATGTGAACACTTCTGTTACTTTTATCATTATTCGCAAATACGGTTTTTCACTTTTGTCATTCCACCACCATCCCATCCTGCTAGATCCTCTCTCATTTCTCCACACTATTTTTATCACTATGTCTTTTAGTGTTGTAATTTGGCTGGGCTGATGATGGTCCACAGTGGACCGAAACTAGTACCTATTAATATCATTGTAATGTTTTTGTAAAAACATCAAATGATTTTTTAGTATTGAAAAGGTGGAATATTAAAATTTTGTATTTAATTTAAGCATATCCTCTTGCATTGAAAAATGTAAAATAACTAGTGAGATAAATGTAGATGACAGGACATTCCAAACGCTCAATATTTTAACATACCGTATGAAGTTCTTGACACCCTTCATTATGCAAATGTACCATATGGTTTGACGATTTTGAAAGCATCCAATTTGTTGAGTTGTTGGATACAACTAACTTCGTAGTTCATAAAGAAAAGCTTCCCTGCAATTAAACTGAACAATCTTATGAACATATACCCCTTCAAAAATAGAGAAAGGAAAATGAATTGATGAACATTTACTCCGATATAGGAAAAAAAAAAATTGCTCCTTCAAAAATTTTATAGTCTCCAATGACCTCGAAGCAGTATATGTGGAAGTGTTCGGCTAATATTAATATTTCCTTTAACCATGGCTTCCTCTGAAAGGAGTATGAGTACTCTGAAGAGGATAAAAAAATACTTGTGTAATACAATGAACAATGAAAGACTCAGCAGTCTCAGTACCATTTCTGTCGAGAAAAAGCTTGTGAAAGAATTGATGTGTTATCATATGTTGAAGGATCGTGTGATGACCATTTTACAACCAAGAAAACTCGACGATTGGAACTACTCTACAAGAAACTTTAAGGTAAGGTTTCTTGCCTACCCATTCTTCAACCAATAGTTTTGCTACTGGTTGCCATATACAAGCATGAATTTTTTGGAGGATTTAACAGAGAAGATTAAGTTAATGAGAGGTAACTTTGAAGAAGCAGGAATTATGATGTTGCGTACCTGCCAACTTTTACGGTTTGTCCGTAAAATTTACGGAAATTGCAGCATTTTACGGATGGACGGTGTCATTTTACGACTTTGCAGACAAAAATTTGAAACGTTAACACATATAGTAGAGACAATACGCGACACTGAGCGAGATATCGAGGGACAGCTATTGGAGCTCTCTCTAGCGAGTAGACCTGAAAACTAGTGATGGGCAACCGAGACCGATCCTCCTGGAGCGCAAGCTGTGCGACGTACCAGTAACTACGACTGTAAACTTGATAGTGTATCATTGGCAGTTATTGCGTGAAATGACGTTCTCTTATGAAAACGTGTGAGCCAATGCATTTTGTCAAAAGCCTGAAAAAGTACTGCATGTTCAACTATGAACCCCTTAATACCATTAACTAAAGTGGAAACAGAATGTCAGTATCTTAAACTGTTTACGACTTATTTCAGGTGGACATCTTAGGTGAATAACAATGCATAATTTGTGAATAACTGTAGATAGGATGTACACCTACTTGGATACTAGAGGCTTGCATTATTCGAACCTGAGACGGGGAAGACGTGCTTTGCTACATACGTAACCCCCACTACACATGAGTGGAACGTGTAACAGGAGTGATGGGCAAACGCTCTCGAGACTAATTCTCGTGTGCTGCGAGCTGTGCGACGTCCCAATAACTACGAGTGTAAGTTTGATAGTTATCATCAGCAGTTCTCACATGGAAACGTGTGTGACGATAAAATTTGTCAAAATCCTAGGAAAGCACTGCATGTTGAACTATGAGCTCCTTACCATTAACGAAAGTGAATACAGATTGCCAATATCTTAAACTGTTCACGAGTTATGTCAGGTGGACTTCTTAGCTGAATGTTTGTCCAACCCTTGTCCCGTTTCCCTACGGGGTCGGGTATGAGGTGAGATGAATTTGTCGTGGCGGTTTTTATGACCGGATGCCCTTCCTGACGTCAACCTCATCAGAGGAGTTAATGGGAGATGAAATGAATGACGTAATATATGATAGTAGGGAGAGGGTGAAACCCGGTGCCGGCACATAGCCTACTCCTGTCGAATAGCACCAAGGGGTCTGCTCAAGGCTTAACGTCCCCATCCGACGGACGAATCACCATCAACAGCGTCATATGCCCTCACTCCATATGAGCACTGCGGAGAGGTTTGGAATTTAATCCAGGTTTTTGGCACGCAATCTAGTGATTAGAAATTGTA
Source organism: Anabrus simplex (assembly GCF_040414725.1). NCBI lineage: Eukaryota > Metazoa > Arthropoda > Insecta > Orthoptera > Tettigoniidae > Anabrus > Anabrus simplex. The sequence continues at coordinate 96,343,256 of NC_090272.1, read as the reverse complement.
TACCACCACCTCCCCTACCCTGCCGGCCAACATTCTGATGGTGAAAATTTTTTCGACCAACGGGACTCGAACCGGCTAACCTCGGTGTTAGACCGTTTTAGACTTCAGCGCCTTAACGATCATGGCCACCAGGCGGGCACTTCTTAGCTGAATAACCCATATAATTTGTTAATAATTGTTATGAGGATGTAACCCTACCTGGATGCCTCACAATCGTTGTCGGCAGGGTAGTTTCTTGTGATTCAGACCAGGCCGGAGGTGTTCTGTGACGATTCCTCTTCATTGATATTATGCGTTTTTAAGTGCCGGATCATCCCAGAAGTATTTCTGCCGATGTATTTTACTTTTGAATAAGCAACACAGTGGGCTGTGCTATGTGACATCTCTTAAAAATAACCGACATCCACGACTTACGTTGCCTTTCGGACATCGTCTTCAAGTTGTCGCGTACAATTAGACACCCTTTCACATTGCACCGTCATATATCGAAGTACCTACCTATTTATGACGCGAATACTCTATAGCAATTTAGATTGCACATTCCACTCATGCGTAATGGTGGTTGCGTATGCAGCACGGCGCAACTTGCCTCGTCTCGAGTTCAAATAATGCACGCCTCTAGTATCCAGGTACGTGTACCTACAGTAGCCGTCAGGTTCTGTACTTAAACCACTCATTCGTGTACCTGCCAGTGCATACAATGCCCGAATGCGTATCCTTTATAATTATGTTATACTTCGTCAAAATAGACCTCGGTATAAATGAACGCCCTAGTCGCTTGTTGACACGTATTTGCGAAAATGAGGAGGCCCGTGGTTGGCTATTCGCATATTCAGAACAAACAACATTCAGCTCCGACTACCTGCAGGCTTACGACACGCTGCTCGCCGCACATTGTGGGGACAACGCTCTCGAGATTTCTCGAAATTTCTCGCGAGAAATAATGCCTGCGCTAGTCTCGAGAAATCTCGAGACCTCGTCACAGACTGCCCATCACTACTGAAAACTACTAATTCTGTCATAAGAGCACGTGTATTTTTGTGTGAAGTTTTTGGTGTTATTTATGCGTTTTCAGTGTGTTGACATAATTAAATAGTAGCGTGTGTCATTCCTTGATATCTCCTCTCAACATGAGGGGAAAGGTATGTGCTGTGTTTGCCTGCAGTAACTATGAAGTAGAGAAGAATGCGCGGTCGTTCTTCAGGTTCCCTCGTGACAAGAAAATGTAAGTAATATTGTGTTTGCATATATATTCTTCCAGTGGCAGAGATTTTTATAGCACTTCATGATCTTCTGACCTGCTCGACCCATATTTTAACTGGCATAAAATGTAAGACGCATATTTTATTCTATAGTGCAGCAGTTAACCTTCAATACTGATGTGGTGTTGTAGGTGTGATCTTTGAGTTTTGAAATGTCACAGAAGTGATTTAGATAAGGTGTACTAGAAAGAAGGGACGTTACGCTTATATACGAATTATAAGATCTGTTCAGATCATTTCCAGGCCAGCGACTTTAAAAATCCTGGACTATACAGCCAAGGGTATATTACATTTTTACTCTAATTGTATGTACGTAAATATTCCTCAAAGCATCACTATCGGCAACATTTTCATACTTTTCTTTCTTTTATCCCTCTTCTCAGATTAAAGCCGGGATTTTATAGATTTTATTTCTTTCAGTAGGCTTCATGTGAAGAGGAAAATTGTCCAGCTATTAAATGTTAATTCATTGCATCATATGTGTAAGGAATGTGCCGATATTTTTATTGACAAGTGTTTTAATGTGATGATACAGTGTTTTTAAATGAGAAAAAAGACAAATCCAACTTTAAGAGTTCAGGTGGGAATGCTAAAGCTAAAAAAGTAATGCATAAATGAAGGATCAAGCCATTTCACAGCAGTCCATTTCACATCTTGTTTATATGTCTAATTTCAGTCTTTGAATAATAACCTTTTAAATAATTCTTCATTTATCCATAATTGCTTCGAAATTAATATCTCAATAACACTTTCTTTCTAGACGTAATTTATTTATAGATTTCCGTATATACATTTCCATTGATATTTGAATTTAGCGCGATTTTTTCAGGTCAAGTCACTGGGAGCGCCACCGTCGAATTGACTACTGTATTTGGTCAAATACAGTAGAGACAATACGCGACACTTACGGATTTAGCCTTGTTAAAATGGGAGACAATTCGACGGTGGCGCTCCTGGTGACTTGACCTGAACAAATCGCGCTAAATTCAAATATCAATGGAAATGTATATACGGAAATGGATAAATAAATAACGTCTAGAAAGAAAGTGTTATTGAGATATTAACTTCGAAGCAATTATAGATAAATGAAGAATTATTTAAAAGGTTATTATTCAAAGATTGAAATTAGACATATAAACAAGGTGTGAAATGGACTGCTGTGAAATGGCTTGATCTTTCATTTATGCATTACTTTTTTAGCTTTAGCATTCCTGCCTGAACTCTTACGGTTGGATTTGTCTTTTTTCCTCATTTAAAAACATTGTATCATCACATTAAAACACTTGTCAATAAAAATATCGGCACATTCCTTACACATATGATGCAATGAATTAACATTTAATAGCTGGACAATTTTCCTCTTAACATGAAGCCTAGTAACAGAAAGAAAATCTATAAAATCCCGGCTTTAATCTGAGAAGAGGGATAAAAGAATGAAAAGTATGAAAATGTTGTCGATAGTGATGCTTTGAGGAATATTTACGTACGTACAATTAGAGTAAAAATGTAACATACCCTTGGCTTTATAGTCGAAGATTTTTAAAGTAGCTGGCCTGAAAATGATCTGAAAAGATCTTATAATTCTTATATAAGCGTAACGTCCCTTCTTTCTTGTACACCTTATCCAAATTACTTCTGTGCAAGATGGCGGCTATACACAGGCTCTTATGGAGAAAGCTAGCCTAGAGGCTACTGCGCAAGATGGCGGCTATAAACAGGCCGGAGGCTACTTCGCAAGATGGCGGTTATACATACGCTCTAATGGAGAAAGATGGCTCAGGGGAGACCTAGGACTTGAGAAGACGGTCTAAGGGCGCATGAGCAAGATGGCGGCTATACACAGGCTCTTATGGAGAGAGCTAGCCTAGAGACTACTGCGCAAGATGGTGGCTATACGTAGGCTCTTATGGAGAAAGATGGCTCAGGGGAGACATCGGACTTAAGGAGCTGGCCTAGAGGCAATTGTGCAAGATGGGGGGCTATACAAGGCCCTTATCGAGAAAGCTAGCTCAGGGGCTACTGTGGAAGGTGGCGGCTATATATATGCTCTTATGGCTGCCTCCTCCTCCGACGGGGCACAACCGCGTTCCTCCTCCGATGGGGCATAAGAGATCAGCTCGTCACTTTATGTCTCTATCCGACAAGTGTAAACATACATAACCATTACGACGCGATCTTATGCTTAAGGCTGCACGCATCACAGGAGTGAGCACGTGCTATTATTCCGTTTTTAACATGCATCGATGACGTCATAATGGTTATGCATATTTGGACTTGTCCGTTATCAAGGTCACTCACTCAAGCCTTTATAGATGGAATGAGTAGGTGTAAGGGGACCAAGGAATGCAATAAATACAACATTTTAAATTTAATGAAATATTTATTTACAAAATTAAACAATCTACTACAACAGTCTTGGCTTTGCTGCCGACCAGGTTGCTATGCTCTTTAACAGCTTTCTGCGAAGAGGTAGCATGCTTTCGAAATTGTAAAGCCTCCTGCAACATTCAAATTAAACAAAACATTTATTGATTATGAAATATATTATACTATGTATGTTATGCTATACAAAGACGTTAATGCCGTTCTTACCTTGTTGTTAATCATGTGGCTTGTTCCTTTCCGAATCATTGTCATCATGTACTGAAATGAATGGGAAAGTTCATCCATACACTATATACAGTGTTAAATCCTCGGATTTGGTCCCTCCCAATCATCATCACCATTTTAACTTCGATGCTTGTAATGACGTTGAAAGGTTCTGCATAAAGCTACATTGATTGTCATCTTACTGTGTAGAGGAAGCATGTCCCAAAATGCATTTAGGAAAGGGGCAGCGTACGTAGATAAAAATCTTGGTGGTAAACATTGAATCAGCTGTTTTGGCATCTGGTATAAAGTTCTATGTTCATGGAACATCTTAATAGCCTCACTTACTTGTGTGAGATAAATAAGATATTGCGTATTAGCATGCGAACAGCACGCACATTGGCATTTTTTTTGTTACCAAGACGATTGTCTGTAACCATGTAGTCTTTTTCTTCTTTCTGTTCCATAGCGTACGATGTCGAAGCACACACTAATGTTCATGATAAATGGCTATCCTTTTTTATAGTCTTGTAACACTATTCTTTAGCGGATGGTAAGTTGACAGCTGTCAGGTCCAAACCAGGTGGGCACGGAATTTAAACAAGTGAACGTGGCTAACCTAAGTGCTGCCATCCTAACAGGTCTTAACCTCACTGTTGCCACCTAATGCAGGTAGCGGCGGGCATTTTAAAATCCACGCGCTTTTTGACAGCTGCCAAAAGGGACCGTAACCTTACTTTTATAGACAACAGGACATCGCTAACCTCAGTGTTGCCATCTTGATGGGGCTAAACTTCATTGCTGCCACCTTATATTCATAGGGGCGCGGAATTTAAAATCCGCGCGCTTTTTGACAGCTGTCATGTCGTAACTATATGCATTTGTTTTGCTACGGAGTTTAAGCAAATGAACATGGCTAACCTCAGTGCTGCAATCTTGACAGACCGTAACCTCACTGCTACCATCTTAACGTCATAGGGGCGCGGAATTTAAAATCCACGTGCTTTTGACAGCTGTCATGTCCAAACCACGTGGGCGCGGAATTTAATCCAGTGAACGTGGCTAACATCAGTGCTGCCATCTTAACAGGTCCTAACCTCGCTGTTGCCATCTTAACCACGCGGAGGGCGCGTTATATAAAATCCACGTGCTTTTTGACAGCTGCCAGGTCCTAACCACGTACAATTGAATCACCACGGAGTTAAAAAAATGAACATGGCCCCCATCACTGCTGTCATCTTAAGCATGTAAGGGGTCGCGGAATTTAAAATCCGCATGATTTTTGACACCTATCAGGTCGTTTGAGCATGTGGACTTGTTTTGAACGTGGCTAACCTATTGACTGCGCCAAGCCTCACTGTGGAGCGCGGAATTTAAATTATCATAACAGGACTTAGCCACGCTGCAGAATTTTTTGAACGATTCTAAAGCTATGGCCTCTATCCTCAGGCTAGCTGGCTTTATCGACATGCCCCTTCCCGTTGCTATCCTGGAGGGTCCTAAGTTTTCATGCCAGCTGCCCTTCTCGACAAGACCCTTCCCGACATAGTTTTATGCAAGCTGCTCTTCTCTAACGACACCATCTTAGAGGTGGGCCTAAACTCTGAGGATTAATGCAAGCTGCCCTTCTCGATAAGTCTCCTTCGCCTCGACGCTATCTTGGAGGGGTCTAACCTTACTAGGCTCCCGTCTCCTCCGCCGGGGCTTAGCCCCGTTCCTCCTCCTGACATTTCTGTATCCGACAGCGTGACATCATACAGGACCGCAGAATCCCTCCTCCTCCTCCTCCTCCTTACAGTTACGGAGGTAAGCTCAATCCCCTCCTCCTCCTACAGTTCTGTATCCGATAGCGTGACACGATAAAGGACAGCACAGTCCCTCTTCCTCCTTACAGTTACGGAGGTCAGCTCCATCCCCTTCCTCCTCATTACAGTACTATATCCGACAGCATGACGTCATCGAAGACAGCAAAATCCCTCCTCCTCCTCACAGTTACGGAGGTCAGCTCAATCCCTTCCTCCTCCTACAGTACTACATCAGACAGCGTGACGTCATACAGGACAACACAATCCCTCCTCCGCCTCCTCTTCCTCCTACTCCTCACAGTTAAGGAGGTCAGCTCAATCCCCTCCTTCTTCTACAGTTCTGAATCCGAGAGCGTGATATGATAGAGGATAGCAAGCCTCCTCCTCCTCCTCCACAGCGATGACGTCAACATAGTTATGTTTATTTAGTCATATTCGTTAACAAGGTTACTCCCTAGTTACGATAGGTGTAAAGGGAATGAAATAAGTAGAATATTTTACACTTAATGAAATATTTATTTACTAGTGTTTATCCTATTTCTACATGTAATATCACAAGGTCATTGTCCTAACTTATACGCGTCTTTACACAATAATACGCCTACGACGTAATTCGTCTTCTATTTCTTGAATCTCTCCTTCATACACAGTGTATCCATCATCTTGATAAGTTCTTAGGAGTTATAATCGTTCAACGAGTAAGTTAAAGTCTTTACAGTATCTTACATCTCCATAGGATAACTATAAATAAGAATAGCCTTTTGTCATGAACATTAGTGTGTGCTTTGACATAGTAAACTATGGAACAGAAAGAAGAGTAAGACTTCACGCTTACAGACAATAGTTTATAAGAAACAAAACTGTCAATGTGCATTTTGTTCACATGCTGATTTGCAACATCTTATTTACCTCACACAAGTAAGTGAGGCTATTAGGATGTTCCATAAACATAGAACTTTATACCAGATGCCAAAACAGCTGATTCAATGTTTACCACCAGGATTTTTATCTACGTACGCTGCCCCTTTCGTAAATGCATTTTGGGACATGCTTCCTCTACACAGTAAGATGTCAATCGATGTAGCTTTATGCAGAACCTTTCAACGTCATTACAAGCATCGAAGTTAAAATGGTGATGATGATTGGGAGGGACCAAATCCGAGGATTTAGCACTGTATATAGTGTATGGATGAACTTCTCCATTCATTTCAGTACATGATGACAATGATTCGGAAAGGAACAAGCCACATGATTAACAACAAGGTAAGAACGGCATTAACTTCTTCGTATAGCATAACATACATAGTACCGGTATAATATATTTCATAATCAATAAATGTTTTGTTTAATTTGAATGTTGCAGGAGGCTTTACAATTTCGAAAGCATGCTACCTCTTCGCAGAAGGCTGTTAAAGAGCATAGCAACCTGGTCGGCAGCAAAACCAAGACTGTTGTAGTAGATTGTTTAATTTTGTAAATAAATATTTCATTAAATTTAATATGTATTTATTGCATTCCTTGGTCCCCTTACACCTACTCATTCCATCTATAAAGGCTTGAGTGAGTGACCTTGATAACGGACAAGTCCAAATATGCATAATCATTATGACGTCATCGATGCATGTTAAAACAGAATAATAACACGTGCTCACTCCTGTGATGTGTGCAGCCTTAAGCATAAGATCGCGTCGTAATGGTTATGCATGTTTACACTTGTCGGATAGAGACATAAAGTGACGAGCTGATCTCTTATGCCCCATCGGAGGAGGAGGAACGCGGTTTTGCCCCGTCGGAGGAGGAGGAGGCCATAAGAGCATATGTATAGCCGCCATCTTCCACAGTAACCCCCTGAGCTAGCTTTCTCAATAAGAGCCTTCTATAGCCCCATCTTGCACAATCGCCTCTAGGCCAGCACCTTAAGTCCTATGTATCCCCTGAGCCATCTTTCTCCATAAGAGCCTATGTATAGCTATAATCTTTCGCAGTAGCCTCTAGCCTAGCTTTCTCCATAAGAGCCTGTGTATAGCCGCCATCTTACTCAAGCGCCCTCTGGCCGTCTTCTCAAGTCCTAGATCTCCTCCCCTGAGCCATCTTTCTCCATTAGAGCGTATGTATAACCGCCATCTTGCGCAGTAGCCTCCAGCCTGTGTATATCCGCCATCTTATGCAATTACCCCCTAGGCCTTCTACTTAAGTTGGTACTATGTCTCCTCTAGACCAACTTTCTCCATCAGAGTCTATGTGCCTTCGATGCGACGTTTACCAATCGGCAAAAGAAAACTTTTGAATACTTCAGTTTTATGAAATTTATTGCTGTGATATAAAGTATGGAAAAGGCGGAATGAAGCCAGGCCTGCAGTGTTTGGATAAGTTATTGGGCTTCTTGTCCGACTCCATGGCTAAATGGTTAGCGTTGTGGCCTTTTGTCACAGGGGTCCCGGGTTCGATTCCCGGCAGGGTCGGGAAATTTAACCATCATTGATTAATTTCGCTGGCACGGGGACTGGGTATGTGACGTCTTCATCATCATTTCATCCTCACCATGACGCGCAGGTCGCCTCAGGGAGTCAAATGAAAAGACCTGCATCTGGCGAGCCGAACTTGTCCTCGGACACTCCCGACACTAAAAGCCATACGCCATTTTTTATTGGGCTTCTTGGTCCTTATAACTAGGGTGCGGATGTTATTGAAATGCCATGTAGTACAAGATACAGTGCGAATCCCACATAAGGTAAACTTGCGTGTGGGCTTCAAAAATACAATAGCTAGATTATGTATATCATGGCATCTAGTGAATATCATTTTGGTGATATTGTACTACAGTCATTTTATGAACGGTTTTTCTGCATTTGGTGTAACAAACAGGAAACTGGAAATGAGAGATATGGGTTAAGGAGACGGTTGGTTACTTAGTAGAGAGGAATAGTGTACTAGTCGATTTAAAAATACTAATAGAAATGTAATTTCTCCTTAATATTCATACATTTCATATATTTAACCAACATTATAAGAATCAAATGAGATATAAAATTTGAATATGCCTCGCTTCTCAAATGCTGGAGGTGGTAGATAGTGAAACATTTCCTCAGGTTGAATTATACTCTTGTCCTCAATGTTGGGCCAATGAAATGTTGTTGAGCGAATTCTTCGAGCAAACTTCACTTCACTTCCACTCCTTTTCCGTCAGCTGTCCAACATACCTTTTGATTTTTTTCTTATGACAAAATTTTGTAAGAATCCAATCACCCACCTGCACTGTTGATAAATCTCTCTGCATTACCTTTGTGAGCCGGCCCCCGTGGTGTAGGGGTAGCGTCCCTGCCTCTTACCCGGAGGCCCCGGGTTCGATTCCCGGCCAGGTCAGGGATTTTTACCTGGACCTGAGGGCTGGTTCGAGGTCCACTCAGCCTACGTGATTAGAATTGAGAAGCTATCTGACGGTGAGATAGCGGCCCCGGTCTAGAAAGCCAAGAATAACGGCCGAGAGGATTCGTCGTGCTGACCACAAGACACCTCGTAATCTGCAGGCCTTCGGTCTGAGCAGCGGTCGCTTGGTAAGCCAAGGCCCTTCAAGGGCTGTAGTGCCATGGGGTTTGGTTTTTTTACCTTTGTGAAGTTATGTTCTTCATCCATTTCTTGGAACTCGTCTTCCAGTTCAAAATCGTCAGAGTCATTTGTGTATTTCTCAGCATTATCTTCATCACTACTTTTCTCATTTTTACTGCTGTCTTTTTGGGTTTTTCACTTGCTTTTTAGATGTTATCCTTTCACTTTCTTTCAGCTTTAGAAATGCCTCCTCTGAGGTGATAACTTCTGCCCCTCCAGAGATTCTTTTCCTTCCATGAGTGACTCTTGTTGCTTGTTTTACTTGCTCTAGAAGCAACTCTTCAAATGAGACCATTCGTGTGCTTGATGTTGATGTTGGGAAAGCAACATCATTTGAATCAGATGTTGATGGCCGAGCTGGGGGAGTTTCTTCATATGATAATGATAATGGCAGAGCTTGGGGAATTTCTTCACATGACACTTCTGATGGCAAAGGTGGAAGAACTTCTGCAAGGGTCATTGTTGATGACTGATGAGTTACATTGCTTTGACCTTGTTGCAAACCTAACCATCTCCTATTGGCTTGTGGTCCGTAACTTACCTGGATTACTGCACTGCAACATGGGAATACCCTAGCCTTTTCAAATCCACTCCGTAGAATAGTAGGATCTAGTTCTGATCAAATTCTTTGTATGATGGATGCAAACATTGATTTTGGTAAGTTATAACCATATTTGTTTCCTTGCCATTTAATGAGTTCCTTGTCCCACTTTAATTTCAAGGTCCATTGGCTGGAGAACATGGCTTGTGTGTGGTGGTAACTTCAATAAACTACATTTTTTCTTTAGCTCTTTGAACAAGCGAAATACCAAGGTGCGAACTATGGCCATCATAGATCAAAATTACTGGTCTTTCAGAGGGAATAGTCTTTAAGAAATTGTTCTCAAAGAAGTTCTTGAATGTGTTAGTTACCATCCATACATTTTTCGTAGCTGCATGTCATGCCAGGATACTCTTCTCCTTCTTTTACAATCCATGAGTCCCATACATTCTTCCCCTTAAATACAATTAGTGTTGGCAATTTCCCCCAGCAGCGTTTCCTTCCATTAACACTGAGAAATATTCTTTCCCGGGACCACTTGTTACTCTATGGGCAGCATCTCTATTTTCTCCTACGACCTTGATTCTATTTGGGTCCAAACAAAAACTGGTTTCATCAGTGTTATAAATAAGCGAGGGGAGAACCATCGGTGACTTCTTTCAGGAGTTTAAAATAAGTTAAAATGACAAAAGGGTCCATACTTATTTTTCTAGCTACTTCTACACTTTGAGGTTTCTTCTAGCTCAGATTAAATGTCTTCTTGAACCTGGTGAAATAATCGTCACCTGGTACTCCATTTCTGAAGGGGTTTTCATTTACATAGCGTCCTATGGTGTCTAAAACTTTTCTTTTTGAGAGACCAAAATTCCACTTCGCCATTGTTTTGATACCATCAGCTATTAACTTGTCTTCTTCATAAGGGATAGCAGTAGGTTTACCCATAGTCACATTTTAACACCTCCTTGCCCTTTGATATGTTTAAATAATGTTGGTTTACGTATTTTGTATGTTTTTGAAGCCCTATTTAATATTGAATGTCCACTTTTACCTAAGTTCACAGCAATCTTCAAATCGTCCTTGGAGTATGATGGAGGCTGAGTTTTACGAACACATGTACGCACCATTTCTGGAACAAATGATTACTAACTTGATGAGGGAAGTGGAACCTAATGGGTTGCACTTATCCCACTGACAATGTAATCTGGGGCAAGAGGACCTATATTGATTTCACTCATAGTAACCAAATTTCATCTACCACACTATTACAGCATGTTAAGATATTATTTAACTCATACTGACTGATTTAGCCTTAACCAAATCTCTACAATTCTTTCCGTAGCAATCGTAAAACTATATGTCACACTAGCTCACACTAGGAGCGTAAATGACGCACATCCAAAAAGTAGTGTATTACCAAGACCAACTCCAATCCTCAGACCTTAATGATACTCTCGATCGTTCAAAGATGGCGAATCGAGTAGCCGGAATTGTTGCAAATGTGGGTTTGTTTTTGTTTGTTGTTATCGTATGTAGTCGGTGTAATTTTATGAAAGTTGACGATAAATGTTAGTTTCCTTGTAGAATATAGGTGTCCGGGTGTATTTATATGAGTCAGTGGACACATAAGATCTGTAATTATACGCAATAATGTGAGAATGTGCTTGTTTTGTTCGTGTTTTTACCCATTAAAGAACATGAGTGCACTAGGTGGACCAGGTTTTAGTCTAACTATGGCAATGCCTCTCATACAACTATTCTTAAGTTTCCTACGGAATAGAAAATTAAGAGAGAAATTGATTTGGAATATATATCGTGATTATTTTGAAGTCCATGACAAAACTGCAGCGTGCATACATCATTTTGAGAATAAGTCTGAGGGTAGGGAAGACATTTCTCTACTTCCAAACTATTCGTGTTCGTCGAAAAATATTAATTTAGAATATAATTGATATTGTGATATTCCGTCAGTGTCTATGTGCTTTAGTGATTTAATTGCAAGTTTATTTTACAATCTGTTCTTTTCCTGCAGAAATGTTTCGATGGATCTTGGAGTATAACAAAACTTATAAGTGTGACCATGGTGTGACAGATGGAGCAATCTGTATACTGTTACACAGAAGAAATAGTGACTTAGAGGGATTAGGTGGGTTTGTAACGTAGGGTTTTACACTACCAACACCTTCCGATTCATGCTGTGGTCATCTGTTATGAAGCAGACTGCGCCGAACTGAAGCTCGTCCATGTGGTTAAACACCAATGTTTAATAAAAAGTGTTTTTGCACTCAAGTTCTTTAATGGGAAAATACCTGTTATATATTCATTGTCTGAACGTTTCATTACTAAAGTTACTATCATTGTGTGAAGTGCTGTTATGCCATATGTCAACATTATTTTAACATATACAGGGCCGTTTATTGGGTTAACGTACTCATTTCGGGTGTACTTGGCTGAGTGACTCAGACGGTTAAGGCGCAGGCCTTCTGACCCCAAGTTGACAGATTCGATCCTGGCTCAGTCCGGTGGTATTTGAAGCTGCTCAAATACGCCAGCCTCGTGTCGGTAAATTTACTGACACGTAAAAGAACTACTGCAGGACTTAATTCCGGCTCTTCTACGTCTCCGAAAACCGTAAAAAATGTAGTTAGTGGGACGTAAAGCCAATAACATTATTATTTCGGGTGTACTTCCCAGATGTGGTGTTGGAGAAGGATGCTCCATGTACCTTGGATGGGAAGAACTAATGCATCTATTACTAAGGAACGGAATATCTCCGAACATCTCTCCTCTCGCGTCATAAAGAGAATCATCCAATTATTCGGACATATTGTAAGACGTGATAGTGAAAATCTGGAGAAATGTATTATGGAAGGCAAAGTTTTCGGCAGAAGACCACGAGGAAGGACATCGAGTAGGTGGATTGATCAAGTTCTGCGTACCACCGGTCTGACTCTTCAGCAGGCTTTAAGAGAAGCTGAACATCGTCAATGTTGGCGCCGCTTAATCCAGAATATTGTGTGAAGTCAAATGGGGTCATGACCTCAGCAATGAGTTACACGACTTATGATGACTTCCCATTCATTGGGTGGTGAATTTAAAAAATTGTCCACCACTTCACAACTAAGGCAACAAATTATGTTTCATAGTTCTCTTGAGAGCGAATAAATCGAGGAATTTCGCACCTAAATTTATTTTGAAACATTCAGTATGATGTTACAAATATCATTTTAACAGTTTTATCATGTATTTTAATCTATCCAGCGAAGTGGAATATAAGAGAAAATGTTTTTTGACGAATTGAAATTTCTAAATAATCAGCTTGTTTGTCTCTTTTCTGGTAGAATATATGTGATTCTAGTTGATTATATGTAGTGCGTACTCGTTGGCGAAGCGTTTTCATACGTGTAAAAGTGATTTTCCCTATGGTGTTATATTTATCATGTTAAATTACCGCTGTTTATGTAATATGTACGTGACATTTTCGTGTTAGCCAATACCAGCAATCCGGCTACTTCGGCCGCCATGTTTTTTAATGCTACGGTCTGAGGATTGGAGTCGGTCTTGGTATAGGGATGTATCACGCAAAACTTGTCCGCTAGGCAGCGTAATGGTATTACCCGGTATGCGCTTTCCGCTGCTCGATTGTTTTATATGAGACTTATTTGGAGTATTCCTACATTTGCGATCATCGAAACGAAACTTTTGCTTTAAATGCATTAAAATGGAGTTACCATATTCTGCTAATGTTTTCAACAAGACGGGAAATGGTATAGGTGCAATGACGATTGCGGATTTGGAAGCAGAATTGAGGAAAAGGGGCGACAAAATATCCGGAAAAATGCAAGAGTTGATTAAAAGGTACCAGTAAGGAATAAATGCAGCAACTCTTTCTTTTAGCGTTTTGGTTAAGATTGAATTCTTAAAGTTCAAATAGCATTTTGAAAACATTCCTAATACGGTATTTTTTTCTTTTCTTTGCCGGTTATAGGCGTAGGCACGACATTGGTGTGACAGCAGTGCCTGGGGCTACATCCAGTACGACTGAACTTCATTTCCGTGTAGCGCACGAGTTTCAGGATATTGTTTCGGACCATAAGACAAATACCGGCATAAAAATTTCAAATTTGGAAGTAATGTTCAGGAAGTCTGAGAATGATGGTGCTCCAGTGTCAAATTATAGGTCACTGTGTGATTCAGTGTACCATACCGCACACGGTGTTATGGCTGTTTTTCTACTTCTATATCTTCTTGCTCTCGGAGTTATTTCCAAGGTGCTGGTGCCATACTATGACAATATCGACGGTACAGCGTTCTCCTTAAGTCTTCGTCGTTCGCCTAAAATTATTGAAATAGGTCATATTAACTTTTCAGAATGTTCTACCTTATAAAATTATTTCTTAATTACTACTAATTAGCTTACTTACCAGTTTCAGTAATGACATAATCTTCAACTGTAAAATGTTTCGTGCAGACTTTTTATATTAGGAGTCATATTTTTAATTCGTAGGTCCTGCCTGCCACTTTTTACGGAAAGCATCTTGCTTAGGAAATTGATGGTATGAATACGGTCGACCTTGATTTCGGGACACTGGGACACAGCAATAGTTAGGCATCACAATTTTCTTGTCATCTTTGTTGTCGTAACGATATTTAAAATCTTTAATTTCAGCATTTAACTAGGTAACTTCCATTAAAAACACATACAAACAAATGACGATCGACAAGCGCATACCGGGTACTACACGTGAGACATCTACCGGTAGTGTTTTAGTGACATCCCTATTACAGTTTTACTGCCGATAATTTTGGGTATGTAGTGATTCTCGCGTATTATCAAAAGTAGCAAGACGAAATTCTCGCAAGTAGCGCCACTTCAGATATATTATTCATGCGACGATAGCCATGGGTTCCACTTCCCCCGAATTCACACTTATCTCGGTGTACCTAAAGAAAGGGTAAGGAAAGGCTTTATATCTGTGAGTCTTGTGGTCACAAGATTTGTGCAGGAAAACAATACAAAACACTGATAACTGGGAAAAAGTATTTCTTAACTTGTCTCAAGCACAAGGAATGCACCAGCCTTCGTCCCCGCCCCTACAGTCAGTAATTCACCCCCGAGAGACAAGAACAAATGGAAGCGTAAAGGGATGGGGAACAACAGTTATATAATTTTCCGCTTCAGTACAGAATTATCCCCCAAGTTGTTCTGTGAATTAAAAATGTAGAAAGTAAAAACATTACAAAGTGCTTTTCCATTTATTTTTTACAATTTGCTTTACGTCGTACTGACACAGATACATTTTATGGTGACTATAGGATAGGAAATGATTAGGAGGGGAAAGGAAGCTACAGTAGCCTTGATTAAGATACAGCTCCAGCTCTTTCCTGGTGTGAAAATGGGAAAACACGGAAAACAACTTCAGGGATGCCGGCAGTGGGGTTCGCCCGCACTATGTTCCGAATGCAAGCTGATAGGTACGTGATGCAAACCGCGCAGCTACTTGCTCGGTATCACGAAATGTATTTTTAATTCAGCTAG
This sequence comes from Anabrus simplex, assembly GCF_040414725.1. Lineage (NCBI taxonomy): Eukaryota > Metazoa > Arthropoda > Insecta > Orthoptera > Tettigoniidae > Anabrus > Anabrus simplex. The sequence continues at coordinate 96,327,917 of NC_090272.1, read as the reverse complement.
TGAATGAATTTGGAAAAGACGTGTTTACAAGAGGTGGGCGTGTTTTAATTTGTACATTGTGCGGTGTTAAAATGAGTGCGGAAAAGACGTTTGTTGTACAACAGCACATTATACGAAACAAAAACATCTGAAAGCTGTAACGAGTGCATAGAACGAGCGTTCCTTGATTCTTCGGGGGGAGGTGGGGGCAAAGTACTACATCCAGCAAGAGCAGAGCAATGAATGAAATAGGGATATATTACTTGCAAAATCTTTGTTACACATTCACCAGAATTCAAATTGGACGAATATTTTAAAGTCATATTTTACTTATTTTGTAGCATCTTTCCGCAAATTTAAGGGTATTTTATTAATCATTTTCAGTGTACTTTAAGCCCACAACATCCGCCCCCTTCATCTAACCTATTTAACGTAAGTAGAGATGCCCAGGTCGACCGAATAGTCAAATATTATTCTAGATGTTGTCACTTCCGTCCTCTTTTAAACCTGATATCTAATATTAGGAATTACAAGATGCTGCTGTGGGTTAATCAGCCTCAAGGCATTCAATTCAGGAAGTCCTGTGTTCGATTCCAAGCCGAGTTGGGGATATTAATCGCGTCAAATTAATCCCTTTGAACATGAGACAGGCTGTTTGTGTTTGTCCCAAATATCTCTTCGTTTACTAACAGCATCCCCCCCTCTCCTACTAAACACACACACTCTACAGAAACACATTATTGTGAATACACACTCCCTTACATCGGTTTGCATCAGGAGAGTCATGTAGCCGTGAAACATGGTCAAGTCCACACGTGAGACACTGTTCGCACCTGCAACCCCACCAGGGTGTGGGGAAAGTGGCAAAGAAGGAAGAAATACTTTAAACGTGGATCTCAGCAATGTCTAAGTGTCTACGAAGTTTTGTTTTGAAAGGTCCAGCATATTTTAAGATATTTCTTTGATATGTAGCTCAGGGGCCTTGCAACCGTAGATATATCCACGCTAAGTGCTTAATACGCTCTCTTTAACTGAGTGCTCATTGACCATTTAGAAAATTCTACTAAACCGAGCAAGCAGATTGTTGATATGAATAGCCTTGATTAAATTACGTTTGTTATCTGTCTATTTCTTTGAGAATAACTCTGCATGTATATCAAAACTACACTGAGTACTTTTACTCAGTATACATAAATAACTTCCAATTTCTTGATCGCCGGACATTGTATACTGTTACTTGCACCATATCACTTAGCATAGCACCATTAATAGGATTCCTTGGTAACTCGCCCTGGTCGGTAGCCAAGTCTCTTTTTACATCGCTTACAACGCGGAATTATCTCATCAAGGAGGTAACGAGCATGTTTTCTGTTTTCCATCTCCTCCTTTTCCCTTTCTTCTTTATCCTTCATATGCTTCGCCCAGCAGTCATGGAGTCCAGCCATCTTATTTTTATGTTCAATTGCGCGTCTAATTGCCTCATCCTTGGCTTCCTTCTCAATTTCTTTGAGCCATTTGGTCTCATCTCTTATCCGATCTTTTCGTTCTTTTTCGTCCTTTTCTCTCTTGCATTTTGCTTGATATTCTTGAAATTTCCCTATTTCCTCTGCTACTCTTCGTTGCTCCTCTGAATCAAAAAAACCAATCGCAACACCACGAGTATCCGTTTCCACGCCTTCATTCTCAGGGAACATAACTTCCATATCTTTCTTACTATTTATCTGCGTGTCCAATGCGAACTTCAGTTCTTTTTGACGAAGGTCTCGTTCCCGAGCAGTTTCCCACCGATGCCTCTCAAGATCTTCCGTAATCATCTTTTGTTTTTCACGTTCTCGAGCATTCTCTGCTTCCCTTTCAGCCTTTTCATGAGCTTCTTTATCTCGCATTTGTTGTTCGAGCGCTCTGGCTAACTCAGGATTCACTCCCCTTGGACTGTCAGGTCTCTTAGACAAAATATATGAATTCGGAGGTTCTTTCAAGGCTTTGAGCGCTTCCTGTCGATCCTGTTCTTGTTTCTCCTCCACCATCAGCTTGTTGTAATTAGCTAATTCCGTATACGCTTTTCGTTTGTCGCCTTCTTTAGCAATATCCTTCAAGGCAGCTTCAGCAACATCTTTCAGAAGGCTCAGCTCAACAGCTCTCTCCTTACAACTTTCTTCGAACTGGGTGTCCGGTCCCATTGGACGATGGCGGGTTGCACGCCAGTCTTGTAACTGACAGTTGTAGCATAATTCAGGATCGGGGTCAGGAGGCTCAGCTTGATTCACAACCTCAGGTGGATATTTACTCTTATTCCACGGAAGTTCTTCAACTGATTGCCTCTTCTTCCCTCTGGAAGAATGAGAACTTCCCATACTGCTAGAGTTGGAAATTTGCCTTCTTGATACTTGTTTAGAGCTCGATGTGTCGCTCGTACTAGCTGTAGCTGGTTTACAGCAAACCACTTCACGCCTATCACGTTTCTCATTATTTCTGCTGTTAGCATTTCTTGCCGTGTCACCACAGAGCACACGTACTGATTGTGCTTCATCTCCTCCTTCTATCTGAGGTGAACAAACGCATATGCTACTTAACACTGATTTGATTTCTTCCACGTCTTCCTTCTTATCGAATTTTTTACCTTCCTCCTTAGAAGATTTAACCGAACTTTTAGGTGAGAATCCACAGCATTTTGCACTCAAGGGTGCCTTCTTTCCTTTAAGTGATTCCGATGAACTTTTTGCTTCAGAATCTTGGTTTTCTATTTTCATATTATAATAATTTTCTTGATGATTCTCATTACCCCTACTAGATTTTGGTGGACCTGAACTTACGCTATCTTGACTACAACGGCAATCTACAGGTGTTAGCTTAGCACTACCTTTCTCTGAGACACCAACTTCGTCCCTCTCTGATTTAATATTTCCGACTGCAATAGCATTGATATCCTTGACGTAATTATCACATCCGGCACCCAGAGCGGTCAGAAATTCAGAAAAAAATTTCATATTTACCACTTTGTTCCTTACTTGAAGAACTCCTACTTGCGGAAAGTGAAACTCGGTATTAGCATTGTCACTTAGGATTCTCGAGAAAGCCAGAAGCACCTCGCTAACACAATCTTCCACCATCTGTCGACTTTTACCCATGGAAGTTGCGATTCCTGACAAGTTAAGCGTTTCAACAGCAATCCGTCCTGAAGTGTACACTTTTCTACGCCGAAGGCTATAAAATTGTACTAGCTTCTCTGAGGGAAAGAAAACTGGTTTCTTTATCTGTACGAATCGGCTTCCAACGTTCAGTTTCCATTCAGATATAGTAAAAATTCCTAAACCTTTGATGTTTATGCCTTTTCCCAGTAGTAGTAACTTTCTCACTCTCTTAGATATCTGACGCCATACATCTAACACATCACTATTGGAATATTTTTTCCCTATTGTCGAGTGGAAGTTTCTGCCAGCTTCATCAAATGCATTTCTTTCCTTCATATTGAAGCAGTATTAAAGAGGTAGGTCCTACCGCCCGCGTTTCATTTAAATTACTTTGATTCCATTTGCCTTCATCTCGTAAACAATTGTACTTGGATCCTCATTTCTATGACAACGTGTCAAATATAAAACAATACAACAGCGGCTGACAATAATAATTAGCCTACTTGACAGACGATGCTGTGTTCAAGAATGTTGTTTATAAAGGGGTAGAATAAAGGAATACTTAGCTTCAAAAAAGCACCAATAAAATATTAAAAACAGGGAAGTTCATGAAGGGCATAGTAATTAAATACTCGCTTGTTTTCGAAATCCTAATATCTTTGAGTTTGGAAGAAAATACGAGAGGGTCGATGGGGTCAAATGAGAAAGAATGAGTGAGAGAATCTTGACCCTTGTAAGTGAGCACTACAAGACTTGGCTGAAATCTCATGGTTGTTAATGTTTTCAGTATTTTAAACATTACAAGAGCAACCTCATGACGCTACATGCTTGATGAGTCTTGGCCTACCAAGTGACCATTATTCAGCGCTAAAGCGTGCTTATTAAGGTGGTTGCATAGACACTGGGGCGAATCCTCTCGGCTGTTGTTGGTTTTATAGGCCGAAACCCTCTCACAACATAAGGTAGGTGCTCAGGTGTTCTCACTTGGGCTGAGTGTACCTGGAACGAACCCTCAGACCTAAGTAAAAATACCTGATCTGCTCAGGAATAGGTTTTGGGGCCTCTCGGTTGGATTTAGGCCTTGATATACACGGGAGCTGGCTTTTTAAACATTAGATTACCATTGTTCCTCTGGAGATGCCTCCTCACGGGTGTTTGGCGACAATCATACAGTAAGAATTCGTGTTTTGTGCTTCCCTTTTTCAGAATTACCGTATAATGAATGTCGAATCACCGTCGGAGTTTCTACGCCCAAGATAACTTCTCCGCACACGACCTCTTCTACGATCGGTTGTATCGGACTGTATTTTGTCATTTAGGAAGATGTGACTTAAATAAGCTGCGTTCAGGTTCAATTCAAGCATAGTCTACAAGTAATAAAAGGCCTGCCCAATAATCACTGGCACCTGCACGCCCTGTGGATGCTATGTTTGCAGCTAGAGATGCTGCAATATAACCTCGAACGAACTCCTCAGTTGGTGAGGTCTTTTTTACGTACCGGTATTGTGTGCTTACGGGTGAAGTCATATTGTGAAAATACGTCAATTATAGTAAGATGGTGTAATGATGCATGCTATTTTGAGCAATGCTAAATTTGCTAAACTTGCGGGTGCTCATCTTCCAAACTACTGCAGATAGAGCAGTGAAATATGGTATGGTTATGCCAACAGCCTTTACCTTCGTGTTAAATGCATTAAAAAACAGGTCGACTGTTTTTTATTGTTTACTTTTTTCTGATGAACAAAAAACAATTTTTCACACATACGTATTTTGTATGTAGAAAGTTTCCATTGTTAAATAATAAATTTGTGTTTAACATGGAGGGCAGTGTTGGTTTTAAAGGTGATACAAATTTCATACTAGTATCTTCAGTAGTTTCCAAAAACTATTGTTCAGAGAAAATCAACTTCAAAGTTTAGGTAGTGGAGAAAACACATATCTTGTGGTTTAAAACTTCCCAGCTCCATACTCAGAATCATCCATGTCTGCATTATTCCTCTTGGATCCTCTCCTCTTCTTTATTGCTTCCTTTGTCATATGTTCTGTTTGTCATTCAGCATATTTCCTGCTCAGGTTGTCCATTATCTGAAGCTGTCTGATGGTGTTCAGACCTGGTTTAATCCCAAGATGGTTAAGTACTTGTGCTCTCCCAATGTTTCCTATGTTAAAGGAGGGAACATTTCCAGTGCCCCCATTTTTAGGGTATTATACCCAACAAAAATATTCTTGGGTATTTTAGTCCATATCACATTGTTAGATGACTCATTCGGGTTCTGAGTTTGACTATGCAAACATTTTCTTAGAAGGTCTGGATGAGTCAAGTCCTGATATACAGGTTTTATTACATCTAAAATAGCCTCAGGCAGACCATGAAGTTTGTAGGTTGCCCTTTTAGCAGAATTATACTTGCATCATGAATCTGTTCGTGTTGAGGCTGATCGTCTGTTGAGAGCCTATGTAAATATGTGCACCATACTGCTTTCCTCATGTTTTCTAAATTATGCACATTTTCTCTTATGGCTTTCCCATAATAACCCTGCAACTTGTCAATTTCACCAGCAGATAATCTATTTAATCCTCCAATAGCCTTGCCATCAGCTAATTTCTTGCCCTTCATTATTACAAAATTTACACTGTACAAATTGTCTCAGGGCTTCTGACAGCATTTCAATATCTCCAAACTGAAAACCTGTTGTCACTTTGTTTACATCTTCACTATCACCAAATTCACTGTAAAGAGTTCTTGAAGATGATAGTTTACTGCTTGATGCACTTGAAGCAGTAACTTAGCTGTACAATCATTTGGACATGAGCCAAACCTTTTTTACAAACTCACTTTCAACATGATTTACTTCACTAATTTTTTCACTTCCACTATATGTACCAACACATTTATTAAATAATTAAAGATGTTTCCTTGTTCTTATGCTGGTTTCTATTATGTCTTTCTTGACCGAATTTCTTTACATTTCTCATCCCGGATAACTTGTAATTTAGATCAAAACAAACATGTTCTTGTTCTTTGGAGAAAAACAAACCAACACCCTGTGTAAAAACAAACACTGAACTTTGATGATAGCATAGCCAACTTCAGCTACATTAACTCCTCTTTAAAACAAGGGTACGTTCATAAATCTGACACGAAATCTCGTGGAGTAGTAAGCGAAGGAAGGAAGGATCTTCGTGCTAAAGGGGACGTAGCCAAATTGAAGTATGCAAGCATGCACTAAATATTAAAAATGAAGCATTTCCTATTGAATTTAAGAGTTTACACTTTGTGATTACGCTTATTACACATCCGTCGACGGGAAATTGAAACAAAACGATTTGTTCAGGTTACCCGGTGGAAGGGTACTGGTCCTCTTAACCAGTTTTAATGAATTCCCTTGCCAAGAAACAAGTAGGAAATTATGGATTAAAGCGATAAAGAGGCAGGCTATAGTATATACGCAGAGCATGTCGCATCCAAACTTGGTTACTTTGCAGTGTTCTCCCTTTTTACAGACCGCCCGGTCAATATGACCTAGATATTTGCTAGTTTCGTAATATTAATGCATATTTGGTTCATTGGGTGCTCCAAATTTACATGTAAATACTGTAAAACTGTTAATTTAAACGATAAATCATTATTGTCAGCATAATTGCACCAATTAGAGCGGAGATCAAACGTTTAGCTTGACCTCGACGTAGAGTCCTAAGCGAGCAGGGTCTGGATTAGCGCGGAATCGCATGCGAGCCCTCTGTTCCGTATGATGTCACAACCCGTATGGCACTCCACATGTCCACAGCAAATGAGTGGTAGGCCTAAGTCAGCTGTTACATGATTTGGAAGGAGCGGTAGAACACTAGAAAGGAGCGGTAGAACACTAGAAGTTCAAAATACTCTGTTATGTCTTATTCGTGATAATAAAACTAGCTCAATTATGCAGTTAATGTTTACCTGTCTGATATTATTTTTGCCTTCAAGGGAATGCATTGAAAATGTTTCATATTGAAGTTTTAAGCAGTATTCCCGTCCAGCTACTCATTCCTGCCAACCGACTGACGAAAATTTCTAAGGAGAACACTGCTTTGCGTGATTGATCCTGTTTTCATGATAATAATTTACTTATTTTGTTTTGTAGGTGGTACCAAAGGATAGGACATGGGACTCTAATTACCGCTCCATTTATGCAGTAATCACTTTATCGAATGTGACTACAAACCTAAACTAAAGTGATTAAAGTATAACGCGGTACCACCCCATTGTCTTTAATGTCTAACTGCCAAGTAAGAAAATTAAACTCTCAGTGCCAAGAAAAAGTTTATTGTAACACCGATTATGCCATTAACACCAAAATTATATGCCAATGCTTTTCCTGTTCCGAAGTATTATTATGCTCCTGATCACGTTCCTCCATATGGTGTCTCAAGATATAGCGGTTTAATAAAAAAGGTGTGTTTGTGCAAACAAAGTTACATGTGCAACCTACAAACTCACGAAATAGGACCTTAGAAATGCTGCATAGAACATTTCGACGTGAAAGGACGCCAATGTCCTCAAAGATACGTTACCAACTCATGGAACAAATCTGTAGGCTAGATAAAAAAAATGGTCGACAACAATCTGGACGCAATTGAGGCTTTGAGTGCTGAAGGAAATTAAAAAGCATAGTTGCTGCAAGAACAGTTTAACGTGTGATTATGATGATACTTGTTGTTTAAAGAAGCTTAACATATAGGTCTTAGTTACAGCTTAAAGTATTTCTACAAACAAAAAGCCCACGTGGAGTGATATAACTATCAGTACTGTATTATCTGGCACATTAAGTCACCGGCAAGTTACATATTTAGAAGACGTAGTGAACTGTTAAATATATATTCTAATTCTGTCATCAAATGTTATGTTGGAAGTGCTGCTGCTGTAATAATAGTAAAGAGACTGCACGAAGAAGTAAAATGCACCGGGGGAATAAATAAATTTGGCTCGATTGTTGTGCATGAGATGGCTATTCAACCACCCACCCTTTGCTGTAAAGCAGTTGTTGAAGTACTGGGACTTGCGTTACTGTGTGAACTGGAACATAGTTTGGCCTAGAAAAAGTGATGGCAAAAAACTGCTGTGCGTTGTGTTTAATGGACTTGCCGCCCTTTTTGAAGTCTCTGTAGCGTACTATATTACTAGAGACCTGAAAGCTGAAGGAATTTATAAACTTACTACTCAGGTTATTAATAAACTTGGAAAGGCTTCTTTTAGTATTGTACGTGTAGTGGCAAATAAACACTCCATAAATGTAAAACTGTTCCGCTTGCTTATGACTAATTTTATATGCTGAACAATTAAGAAATACTTTACTAGACGTGAAGGAGCATTTGGTCAAGGATGGGAAACCCGTATCTGGTAGGATGATCTGGAAGTTGTACGACTTACTGAAGGACATGGAAGTGAAACTAGTAAGAAGACTGACATACAAGCATGTCTTCCCGACAACCTTGGAGAAGATGCTTGTGGGCGGAGCCGTGGACATTTTCTATTCAGATTTTATTTCAGCGCTCGACTTATTGAGACAGTACGTATCTCAGTTCAGAATTACAGAATTACACGATGCTGAATGCATTATTTGTTTCTTGAAGCTGGTTAATAAATTGTTCTCCATTCTCCCTGTGAAGAACACTGCAGTATATTCGCTCTCGGAATGAAGACTCAATTAATTTCTTCTCAGTTGATGAAAGAATCGAGTAGCTTGAAAATTCCTATTTTGAACTCTGGAAGAAAGCATCAGAAACGTATGAATCAGGATCTCTGACGACAAAATTTGCCATCCTGTGTGTCAAGTACTTACTTTTGAGTGGGTACTAGATCGCGACACCCGAAAATTCTTCTAGAGAAGTGGAAAGCTTATTTAGTTGCATCAGACAACTTGGAGCAACGACCAAACGAACATTGCATATGTTACACAGGCCCAGCAGAGATTCTAACAACTGGGATCGTTAGTGTACCTCTCGCGGTAAATTTAGCAACTGAATCTGCCTGTAGTGAGTAGACTGCAATATCTAACATAACAAGGAGATGGACCCATTTAACGCAGGTGAACCGATAGCAACGAATCCGGAGTTAACAAGAAAATTTCAAAACACAATTGGTATCTATGACTAATGGAATGGAATATATTAGAGAGTATTTCTTAAAAGAGTTGTCGAAGATCATTTACCATGTCAAGAGTGTCTTGCTAAAATTAGTAGTATCCAGAGTCCATCTCTTCTAACGTCATTAATAAAAATCAAAGACAGAGGTTTCTCCGGTATCCAAGGCCAAGTTTTGCTTCACTGTTGATGAAACTGGAACATGTAACGGACTAAATTATATCAGTAATGCTGGGCGGTTCAAAAATATCACAAGCAGTAATCAATATACTGTCAACATATGTTGTCAAATTCCTGTTCTCCAGTGCGAGGAAAGTGATCATCCCGAGGAAATGAGCAGAATAATACTGCACAAATTTCTGCGCCCCTCTGTCATTACATTACATATCTTTATTTCCAAACAAAGTACAACACCATTGGTATCTGGTAATAAAGAGACTGAGCAACTATATAGCTAACTGTCTACTACATCTACACTGTAGCATGCCACACATGCTCGGATAGCCAGAACCACGTGTAAGATGCTACCTCGACAACTATCTACACTAAATACTTAACTACATTATTCTAAATAGACTAAGTTTAAAAAATGACTAATCGAGGCATACCTCCTGGTAAGGAAACATGCCATCCAACCCGCGGATACCGCCACCAGCTCTGCCTCATGAGGCCGGATACCGAACCTCACAGACCTCTTGCTGACAATGTGTTCCTCACCATTCCTTACGTAACAGGCCGCTTGTGATGGAAGTCGGTCCAACACGCGGCTTGTCACACTCTTATCTTTTGTCAAGCCAGATCTCCTTACACGGCTCGTCTTCCCTGTCACACTGACAGCGAACTTCCTTCCACTGCTCCCTCTCCACGTGCAGACGTACTTAATCAACACTTCCTTGGGATCGGACAGACTCACCCCTCTCTATCACACCTCTTAAGTCATGCACTCCGCCATTTCGCTTAATCCAACCTGATCCTGCTCACACTACACATAAACAATCCATTCTTCTACATAGTCTACCGCTCCAGACACACAACAATTCATCATTCCGAACTCTCCTTTATCACTATACCTTAATCCTTTTACTACTTATTCACTATATTCTATCTACACTCACACTGCATCCCTACCAACATTTCCTCATTCAGTCCTCTAAACAATCCATCATTCTAGATCGCCTACCCCTACAAACAAGCAACAGTTTATCCTTCCAAACTCTACATTGTTCACTTCTTCTCACAGTTCTTCCCACACTGCCTACCTCTCCATTACACTATACCTTAATCCTCTTACTGCTTATTCACTATCTTCTACATAAACGTACGCAGCAGTCATACAAACAGTTCCTTATTCACACCACTACTCTGTTCATTCTTCCTTATTCTTTCAATTATCTATAATTTCCCATACTCTCCTCTTAATACATGAACTTTATATATACAACCTCTTTACATCTACCTCCCTACTTCCACAAATCTCCTCTTTATACATATAGCTTAATATACCGCACAACACTCTTATAGTACATTTCTACTCAATTTACTTATCAGCATCTTGCTCAGGGAGGATCACCATTCCTCTGGGCAAGGTGTTCTCCCTCTTTTACCAAAACCTTCCTTCACTACTGCCATTAACTTAATCCTACTTATTTCACTCTTTCGTTGTATTCCACCACTTTTTACTACGTATACTCTACTTTCTACATAAACGTACACAGCAGTCATACAAACAGTTCATTATTCACATCACTACTCTGTTCATTCTTCCTTATTCTTTCTTATGACATGTTACAATCATCTATAATTTCCCATACTCTCCTCTTAACACATAAATGTAATATATATACAACCTCCTTATAACTACTTCCCTACTCAGTCTATTATAAAACATCTCGCTCAGGCCGGATTAACATCCCCATGTACCCCTCATCTATTTAAATTACCTACTCACCCCGGCATCTGCTCATATCCAAATTACCCAGCCTTCCTAACCCTATCTAACACTACTTACTAGAAATAATTTTCATAATCACATCAGCTCTAGTATTACATGAACGTCTCTTAATACATTTAATTATACACAAAACTCCTCTTAATACATATACCTCAATATATAATACAACATTCTTATACTACTCAATCTACATAACAGAATCTTGCTCAGGGCGGATAACCATTCCTCTGGGCAAGATGTTCTCCCTCATTTACCAAAACATTCCTTCACTACTGCCTTATTCTTAATCCTACTTATCAAAATCTTTCGATGTATTTCACCACTTTTGCCTTTCTCTATCCACTTTTAACTCCCTGCACTCTTCTTCTTATTCTCTCAATTCCTTTAAAAATCTTCCTCTAACCACATTTAAAAATTTCGATATATTTGCTCCTCTCTCCCACTCTCTACACAGCGATGGTGTCATCTTATAACCTTTATCTAACTTTTCAACTCCTTCTTGTTTAGAAATTTCCTTTTTATCTCATCTGCACTCTTTGCACACAAATCGAGCCCCCACATTTGCAGTGCAGTTTGGTAGGCCCATCATGATCTTGCTAAATTTCGTCACTACCAGGTTTAATTCTACCCTATCCTATTGAAATTCCCATACTTCCACCCCAGATAACATTTTGCTCTTAACCAGTGATTGAAACACCAGTTTCTGAATTTTATATTTTATATCTGGGAATTTATTTTCTAATACCCCTACTGCTGCAAGCGCTCCTCTTCCTTTAATTTAGCCCTGCTACACTGTTTTTCCACGTGCCCTCATTACTCCTAAATACTTGATTTCCTCCACTAATATGATTCCCTCCTGATTTATCTTCCAGACGTTCTTTTCCTTCCTTCCTTTCTTTTCCTTTTTCTACATACCATAATCTGTGTCTTCCTTATATTTACACTGAGAGACCATCTAGTATAGTCAACTACCTCGCCTAACCCTCGTTGCAATCTCCTTGCCGTCAATGCGAAAGTCAATAGATCGTCTCCAAATAGCAGCCTCGGTACCTCACTCTTCCCTGTCCATAGACATTGCTATCTCTCTCCTCCATGTCTCTCTAAAACATTATTTATAGATAATATACATAATATCGGGGTTAGCTTACATCCTCGTTTCACCGCACTCTTCGATTCAATACACTCACTCAACCCTCCACCCTGTAATTCAATCACAAGTATCTTCCCATATATTATTTAAATCGCCCCACTCATTTTCTTCGACAACCCTCTACCTCCCTTAATCTCGTGAATAAAGCCTCCCTGCTCACCGTATCGAAAGCTTTTTCTAATCAATCGCCGCTACATATAACTTCAGCCCTGCTATCGTCACACATTTTGTAATCAAAGTGTCCAAAATCTACACTTTATCAACCGTGTTCCTTCCTTTCCTAAATCTATTTTGAAATTCCGATATCCTCCCATACTGCTCCGCCCCATTCTTCATACTATTCGCCAAGATCCCTGTGTACAAATTCGACAAAACGTCTAGGAGTATTACCCTCTATAATTATTTGGATCGCTTCTCGCTCCTTTATTCTTATAAATTGGGCATAATACTCCCTTCCTCCATTCACTCGGAAATTTTGCCGTTTCCAACAAACTGTTAAATAATTTAACCATCCCACGTCAACATCTGTTCATTGGCACCTACATCCCTCCACACACTGTTAGTAATACAATTCACAACACCCGCAGCCTTGGGTCTTGGATTACTTAATACCCAAATTACTTCCTGCCTTGTTATCTTTCCATCTAGTATCTGATTCCCTACTTCTAATTCTCTCACAACATATGTCTTGCCCGTTTCCCTATACCAGTTTTCTTCCCCTTCTAAAAGCCTTTTGAAGTATCCCACCCACCCATTTTCCCTTATTTTTGTCTCTTTCCTCATTGGTCTCGCTCTTCTTGTCTTATTTATAGACTCCCAAATCTTCTCCATCTATTTTCTCTACAATATCTATTTATTCTTTCTGCTTCCGCCTCCTTCTACTCTCTTTCTTCTCATGCAATACCCCATTGTATTCTTTTCTTAATTTACAATATTCCTCCCTGCTCTCTTGCTCCTCTCCCTTCCTAAACTCCGCTAAGGCTCTCATTACAACCTCCCTTTTCCCACTACAGCCTCATCAAACCAACCAGTCACTCTGTTTTTATTTCCACCTTTCCTTCTCTTCACATTCCTCCCCACATTCCATATGGCGAGTTCTATTAATTCTAACACCCTCTCCATGTCATTTACTTCCAACGCCCTTTCAGTTTTCACCCTTATTATTTCTCCCCTCTCCTTAAACTCCAATCTCAGTTTCTCTCTCGTAGTATTATTCCACACATACGTCCACCCATCAGACTTGTACTCATCCCTTCTTTTTCTCACAACTCCCCTCTCTTCCTCTCTCTCACTTCTCAATGTTATCTGAATATGCTTATGTTCTGTTACCCCACACCCTAACACCTCAAAATATATGATTCTCTTTAAAGCTATCTCCGATCTTATTCCTGTATCCACTACACTCCCTCCATTCGTTTTAATGTATGCCAATTCTCGCTTACTATCTCCCTTCATCCATCCATTTAAAATTTTATATTGCACATAACTCTTAACAGCCTTTCCCCATAACTATTTATCCCTTTATCTTTACTCCTTCTTTGGTACTCCCTCACTTCTGTGTCCCCTCTCCCATGATCCGATACTCTATTGCTCAATCATGCATTCCAGTCTCCCATTAAAACATTCCGTCTTCTTCATACAACCCTTTAATCGTGTTCATTTCTTCAATCAATTCCTAAAAGAAATATTTATTTGCATAAACTGAGTATTTTGGATTATTATTATATAGTAGGGCCAGACAAATTGCCTCCTGCACCCCTCTTCCCATTTTCATTATAAACCATACTACTCCGTCTACCGCACTCTGTATCCTCTCCACTCTACCGACTACGTCATTTCTTATTAAAACTAATATTCCCCTGGGTTTATCCCCATCTTCCTTTTTTTTCGTTATCACATTTACTACTCTATATCCGTCCCATTGGATTTCTACCCCTTTCCCTAACCACGACTCCACTAGTGCAATTATCTCAAAATCGTGTACTAATTCCACAATTTCTCTGTTCACCAGCTTCTCCATCATCCCCTCAATATTCAACACCACTATCGGCATATCTAGTTATTACCTCCCCCTCCCCCTCTCTGTTTATGTGTTTCTCCGCTCCCACCCTTACTTCCCGTAATTCATTCTTGTGAGCCCTTCCCATCTCTCTCCACTTCATTATCTTTATTATCACCCCCTCCTTTCCTTTCTCCATGCCGGAACCATTTTTCGCTCCCAATAAATCTTTCAGAATTATCGATCTTCTCTTATTCGATGCCTGTCTTCTCTTCACATTCCTCTTTGTATTCCCCTTCCTCGGTGAGGCTGGTTCACTTCCCTGTCTTCTATTGGCTCTACTCTCCCCTCCACCTCCTGATCATACGTCACTCTTGTCCAGTAGTATCTCGTTCCTTGTTTCATTTACACCTGCGCTGCCTTGACTCACCAAGGTCGCTGCATTCCCCACCATCTGGCTGCTGACACAGCTGTCACTTCTATCTTCCTTCCTCCGCTGGTGACGTCTTGCGATCGTATTCTGCAACTCGCTTCCTCCTCGCTGTTTTCACCATCAGCAGTTCTTCCGGGGTCCATGATCGTTTATTTCCTGTCCGATATAACCAAACACCTCCCTATTATCTTGGCTCGCAGTCCCTGCGCTATTGCCCTCCACATGTGCCGCTTTGAAATATCCATCTGCTTCCTCTCCTGTTTATCTTTCTCTGCCTTCAAATATATGTTTGATTCTTTCCAATTCCCGGCATTTCTTATATCGGCCATCAGGGTTGATATCAAGCTCATTTTAACCGGCCGATTCCCATTAATCCACCCCACACTGTATACGTCACCAATATCAATTTCTGAGAAGTTCATTTTCACCTTATTTGAAATTATATCCGCCACTTTCAGCACTAACTGCACTAAGTGTATGGTTTTCCAGACGCCTCTCAAACAGCACACGGAGTTGGCGTCTACCTTCGATTTGTCAATCAGCAGGGAGAAATAAGTGTCAAGTTGTTGTGCTCAAAATCAAGAGTGGCTCCAGTCAAACGAGTAGAATCCCTCGTCATGAAGTTTTTGCAGTTGCATTGTTGGCTCAATTACTTCAAAAATCCATTGCAATTTTAAATAATGAAATTAATGAAGTCTATGTACAGATTCTACCATTGTTTTATCATGCTTGGCTTGTCCTTCGTCGCGTTGGAAAATATTTGTAGTCAACAAGATAGCAGAAATTCAGCAGTTAACTAATGCCAAAGATTGGCATCATGTTTCATCTCACCAAAACCCTGCAGGTTTAATTTCTCGAGGAGTTGAACCTGAAGAGTTATAACAGTCCACACTGTGGTGATCAGGTCCATCATGGTTGTCAGCGCCTGAGCTCAACCTGCCGCAGCCCCTAGTCATCGATGATAGTTGTCACACCACATTGGAACAGCGAAAAGTAGCAAAATTATTTGTCATTAAGGCAATAACATAATCGAAATATTTTCTTCACTGACAAAACTACAAAGAGTTCTGGCGTATTGAAACATTCGTTCACAACTCCAAACAGCCGAACAATAAACGAATGGGACCCATGTCAGTTCAAGAACTGCAGTCGTCATCGACCAGTCCCACGATCTCCCCAAATCGTCCAGACCGGTCAGCAAATAAATACAACAAATGTGGAAGCACATATCACCAACACAGCAACACAGCACAAGAAGAAGGTAATTACAATAAATAAGAAATTTCCATAAACAGTGCAGGTGATAACCAAACCGTGGAAACCGGTTACTGTATTAGGGCATGCTTAACTACTCGAAGAACAAACACAATACCATTTAACAAATAATATAAATTTATTTAAAGTATTCATTTAATTTTAAAAGAACTGAACATCTCCGGAAGAAATATACATTTTAAAGAAATAATACCAAACGCACGTAGGAATCGGCCAATACCCGAAAAATATTTAAAGTAAGACTTATAACTAATTTAGCAAACTGGACATAACCTTCACATACCTCTGTCTAGTACGTCAAAAATTTCCAGGACGTCTTCTTTAAAAGGAGTTTACAATTTCAATAATTTGTAAGGTTATACTAATTTTTCGACTTCAGAATTAATTAAATTTAAAGTGAATGAAAACACTTCTCTAAGAGTTCTCACAAGGAAGGTCGTGTCATCATACCGGACGAGCAAATTTAAAAATAAGGTGACACACTACAACCACAATAAAATAGGCAAGAATTAACCCCAAGAAACAAACAGAAATAACCGAAAGAAGTAACGTCGGGTGACACCGCAGAAACAAAGAATCACCACCAAACAATAAATATCACCAACGAGAGGGGGTGACGCCACAATTACTCGGTTTACCCAATCACAGGGCAGGAGCACAACAATACAAATTAATGAAAAAAAAAGAAGAAAATGAGATAGTAACTCAAAGTTCAACTCCAAGTTGGTAAAATAAATAAATAAATTTATCCACCAAGAGAAACCGGGAAAAGATGTAATCACCAAAGTCCTTGTGAGAACTTCCTCAGTAAATTACCTTACCTCGGACAGTTAAAGAGTTACCAATTGAAATGAGGCAAAATCCGAATAACCCAAGATTAACATAATTCAAATTACAGAAGCTGAACATCGAACTATTAACTTAATCCAAAACCTAAACTTGTAGAGATACAGTACTACATTTTGCAGTTCCAAGAATTTCAGTATTTATTAATACTCAAGCCAACGTCAGTTCTTAAGGAAATCGAAAAACACGGTTTTGAAACAGTTCGTATGCCAAACGCAAATTCATTCGCCTTAAACCAGATCAATCTCAGTTGAAGAGGCGAGATGCCCAGTGTGAAGATACTCCAATAATAATATCATGCTGAACTTACAATCTCGTTGTTTGGTCGAGGTATCCAATACTTACGACCACGAGGCTTGTGAGTCACATTATTCAATTCATTTTGGAGGATGCATCAGTTGCTAATAGAAATTAAAACCAAACAAAGCATTTCAGGCCATTAGCTCGGACGGTTGCAATTAGCCATTGTCCATATCACCACTGAATTTCACGGCGTACAGCCAACACCAAGCGCAGCGATCCTCCATCTTTTACAGCCAGCGAGTAACTCACTCTCTCTCACCAAGCTTAGCCTACAAGGAATACGAAGCCTGCCCAATAGCCAGTCATAGCTGTCTGCCCTGTGGATGCTATATTTGCCGCTAGAGGCGCTGCAATTCAACCTCACATGAACACCTCGGTTGGCGGTATTTCTACACGTTGTATGCTTTACTGGTGACGTCTACTGCGAAAGTTGAATGTTAATACTGATAGAAGTAATGAAACTCAATAATGATTTTGTTTTGTCCGAATCCTTGGCTGAATGGTGCGCATTGAGGCCTTCGGTTCAGAAGGTCCCGGATTCGATTGCCGGCCGTATGGGTGATTATAATCACGTCTAATTAACTCTTCTGGCTCGGGGACTGGTGTTTGTGTTTGTTCCAACACTTTTCCTTTCATATTCAGACAACACACTGCACTTCCAACCACCACAGGAACTTGATTTAGTAATTACTAGACCTCGGATTTTTAGGTGCTAGAATGTTATATTAGCTCCCTAAAACAGGCTCTCAAATAGGCCCTACAATATTTTTAGGCAGCTGCAGTTTTACGTATCTTAATATGCATTATTTAAAATACCATGTTGATTTTGCTAAATTGATTATAATTCGTTATGGCGAAATATAAAACAAGTTTCACTCACCTCTTTGCTGCAAACTTTACAGAATATTATTTTACCATCCGATGTGAAATGGGTAAACTCTTGTAAATTGAGGATGACTTGGAAACTGACACTTTCGGCTTAATTCACACACTGACCAAACGGGAAAAGGGTATTGTTAAAATACGTCAATTATAATACACTGGTGTACTGCTGCGTACCGTTTTGCAAACAAGGCTCTAGAAATAAAGTTCCTGGAACTAGTTTCCATGAACTCCCTTGCCAAGAGACAACTAGGGAATTATGGATTAAAGCAATAAGCAGACAAGGTATGGTACAGTAAATACGCCGACCTCGTGACGGCCAAAGTTAGGTTAATTATTATTATTCCTGTTCTGATGATAATAATTTCCTTATTCTGTTATGTAGGTGGTACCTAGTGACCGCTCCGTCGAGTGCTTCAATGGCACATATAGGAGGATATTTGGTAAGAGTTGTCGAAGACCACATGTCATGTGAAGAGTGTGTTGATGAAATTAGTAGTATCCAGAGTCCATCTCCACTAATGTCATTAATAAAAATCCAAGACAGAGTTGGTATCACGTCTCATGTATCCAAAGCCAAGTTTTGTTTTACTGCTGATGAAACTGGGGGAAGTAAGGGACGAAATGTTATCGGTAACGCTGGGCAGTCCAAAAATAGCACAAACATTAACCATAATACCGTTGCCACGTGTTGCTAAAAATCGTATTCTACAGTGTGGGAAAAGTGATCATCCTGAGGAACAAAGCAGGATAATACTGCAGAAGTTTCTGCGCCCCTCTGTCACTAACTACGCTAATGGCATGATAGATGAGTATCGCCAAGAAAACTTCTCGAGAAAAAAAACAATTTATGACAAGGAAATATCAAGGAAAATGGTTGAAGTCGTTTCTTTTCACTGAAGATCTACGGTGCGGTAGTAAAACTATATAGTGCAGACCTTACATCCTTTTAAAGGCCAGACATAAATTTCGACAGTTATATGTGTTATTGAAATGAAAATCCACAGCTGAATTGAACTCCTAGGGGTAAAAGGTGAACATTTATTATTTTCTACTTCATTATGCTCAGTAACCTATATAATATACAGGAAGTATATTGTAGAGGTAAATTTGTGCTGGTTTTAACTCCCGTTACCAATGCTAGTGAGTGCTGATGTGAGGTGGTATACTAGCGCTGCAGTGGTCAAGACGCACACTGCCAGGCGGACACTGTTTCTGAAGAGAACACTGCGAGTGAGCAGGCTTTGTATTCCTTGTAGCCTAAGCACCAAGACACATTTTTATCGCAGGGAAGATGCGCGCTCATACCGCGCCTAGAATAAGACATCAGCACGTCCGACTGGATCCCTCGCTGCGCTCCTTATAACGGCCTTGACAATCGCTTGTGAAGTCCAGCATAAAGCTGTAATTGGAAAGTTACACCATAATGCCGCTGAAGCGCTGGCCTCCTATTCACTGACAGGAAGCTGTATACCACAAATTGCCGCATTTCCAGTTTTATTTATATTGTTTTGTTGCCGTAAATGTTGGGAGTGCGTTTGCAATGATGTGCTTGTTGGCTTGATAATGAGAGTTGATAGTTATGCGCTAGTGAGTTTATTTTTTATTGTGTAATGTGGTGCTGATATTTTTTGAATTGCGTTTGTAAATCTTGGAATTTGTGATAGTATTGTGTCCTTTTTTGTACTTCTAACAGAAATTTTCTGCAAACAAGAACAAATCTAATGAGTGGCTCGACGTGATTTCTCGCTGTAACTTCGTCCTAAACAAGACTTTTGATTTACGCGCTAATTCGTTCTTTTTATGGTGTAGTGATTTGCTTTTCTTTAACTGTGTTTGGAAATATTCTAATATGTATTGCTGTGTGCCTTTTTGTATTTCGAACAGGAAAAAAAGGGACACTATCATTTCACGAATTCTCTGTAGACCAGGACGAAGTGGCTCAAAGCAATTAACACTTTCATCTTAATTTTCCGTTTCTATTTCGGGTACTTATCATCTTTCTTTCTTTCTTTCTTTCTTTCTTTCTTTCTTTTTTCTTTCATAATCTGTTTACCCCTCCAGGTTTGGATTTTCTCTCGGACTCAGCGAGGGATCCCACCTCTACCATCTCAAGTTTTTTTTCTTTTTGCAAGCTGTTTTACATCGCACCGATAGGTCTTATGGCGACGATGGGATAGGAAAGGGCCAGGAGTGGGAAGGAAGCGGTCGTGGCCTTCATGAACGTACAGCCTGGTGTGAAAATGGGAAACCACGAAAAACCATTTTCAGAGCTACCGACAGTGGTGTCGAACCCCCTATCCCCCGGATGCAAGCTCACAGCTGCGCCCCCTAACCGCACGGCCAATTCGCCCGATCACCTCAAGGGTAGTGTCTTGGAGCGCGAAACCTCGGGTCGTGGGATACAACTGGGAAGGATGACCAGTACCTCGCTCAGCCGGCCGCAACTGCTGTGCTAAACGGGTGCCTTGTTTTGGGGATGGGGATATTGGAAGGGATAGACTAGGAAGAGGGAAGGAAGCTCGCAGATATCTACAGCGACAATGCTACTACATTTATTGGAGCTGATAGAGAATTAAAAGATCTTCACCAATTCATGGCATCACAGCAGCATCAAGAGGAAGTTGTAAGCAATCTGGCAAACAAGAGTATCAACTGACACTACATTCCACCTCATTCACCCCATTTTGGAGGATTATGGGAAGCTGGCATCGAGTCAGTCAAATATCATTTGCATCGGGTTGTCGGAAACTCAACGTTAACATTTGAAGAACTTAGTACTGTGCTCACATGAATTGAAGCCTGTTTAAATCCTCGTTCACTTACAGTCCTTTTCTCGGATCCTACTGATCCTCAGCCCTTCACTCTAGGTCATTTTCTTACCAGAAACAGTTTAACATGTTTGGGTCAAAATACTTATGTTATCCATACAACGAATATAGAAAAAAGTAAGACTTTTATGTTTTGTCCAGTCCCATTCCTGAGAGCAACACTTGAAGAATTTTAAAATTCTAATTGAACAATGGCTATTAATCTCAAGATTAACATCAGAAGACAAAGGTGTTGTGATAAGTTCTGCTATGTATCTGAATCCCATGATAATAAAACCGATTACTATTATTCCTCACAGTTAAGGAACGTCAGTGGAACTACGTCATCTCTCCGCACTTCCATTTCACGACGTTATTTTGGAACATATCTATGAAACTGGGGAGGGATGGAGTAGTTCAGCTGACGTTCTGATATTGATAAATCGGCAATCAGATTCAATATCAGAACGTCAGCTGAACTACTCCATCTCTCCCCAGTTTCATTTCACGACATTATTTTGGCAAATATCAACGAAAGTAACCTTTAGGATTAATCATTTTAACAGTATCAACCAATGTAATATTCTCCACAATTCTAAAGATAAATCGACAATCAAAGTTAATATCTATTCCATAAAGAATTATGCATTTCTACCACAAATAGATATGCCGCCAGCGCCACGTGTCGAGCTGTGTTAACTACTCCGATTCCAGTGCATGGACCCGATTGTCAAGGCCGGTAAGGAGCTAGCTAGAGCGACGCATCAAGTCGGCCGTAAGATCAGACAGTAAGTTCATGAGTGCTCCGTGAGAGCGTAAGGCGAACAGACCCACAAACAGAATGCAATAATTGCGGAGAATGTAATCAAGCCCAAGCAAATAGTTCTTTCTAAATACTAATATAAGTAGTACATGTTTATGGGAACGCTGATCAAATAAATTTAGTCAATACCTTGGCAAGAAGTTCAGATTCACGAATTTTTTTGCTAGTGGCTTTACGTCGCACCGACACAGATAGGTCTTATGGCGACGATGGGACTGGAAATGGCTAGGAGTGGGAAGGAATCGGCCGTGGCCTTAATTAAGGTGCAGCCCCAGCATTTGCCTGGTGTGAAAATGGGAAACCACGGAAAACCATTTTCAGGGCTGCCGATAGTGGGGTTCGAACCTACTATCTCCCGAATACTGGATACTGGCCGCACTTAAGCGACTGCAGCTATTGAGCTCGGTGATTCACGAATTTCAAAGGTAGAGGTACCAAGTCGAAAATGATAATAAAGGAGGGGTTATTTAATTGAATTCCATCACATCATTAATGTCATGCATTCGCATAGCTCAGGCGGAGTCGTTCAGTGAAGAAATCAAAGACTTACAAAAGGAAGGCATTGTCTCAAGGAAGAGTCAGCTGAAAAATCTCCGTCCATTTCTACATGATAATGTACTTAGAGTTGGTGGTAGATTAAAGAACACGTCGCTCCCATTCTCAACTAAACACTAACTTATATTACCATCAAAACATCACCTGACAACTCTCATTGTCAAACATGAACACTTACAGCAGGCTCATGCGGGACCAGAATTTTTGTTAGCTATCCTTCGTCAACGTTATTGGATTCTGAATGGCAGAAACGTAGTCAGACAGCAAGTGCACAAATCTGTAACATGTTACAAATTGAAAGGCATAACCAGACATCAACTCATGGCTAACTTTCCTGAGCATAGAGTTCGACAAGCACGTCCATTCAGTGTTTGTGACATTGATTATGGAGGTCCAATTCTACTTCTCCCAATTAACAAGAGGAGGAATGTCCGTATCAAGGCATACATCGCACTATTTCTTTTGCTTCACAACGATGGCTGTGCATTTGGTAGTAGTCAGCAGTCTTACCACAGATGCCTTTATGCTGCACTTCGCTGTTTCATAGAAAGTAGTGGAAAGCTCGCAGATATCTACAGCGACAATGCTACTACATTTATTGGAGCTGATAGAGAATTAAAAGATCTTCACCAATTCATGGCATCACAGCAGCATCAAGAGGAAGTTGTAAGCAATCTGGCAAACAAGAGTATCAACTGACACTACATTCCACCTCATTCACCCCATTTTGGAGGATTATGGGAAGCTGGCATCGAGTCAGTCAAATATCATTTGCATCGGGTTGTCGGAAACTCATCGTTAACATTTGAAGAACTTAGTACTGTGCTCAAATGAATTGAAGCCTGTTTAAATCCTCGTTCACTTACAGTCCATTTCTCGGATCCTACTGATCCTCAGCCCTTAACTCTAGGTCATTTTCTTACCAGAAACAGTTTAAATTCCTTTCCTGAATCCAATCTGACTCCAGTACCTAGCAATAAACTTTCAGCATGGAAATGTTTGCAACAAATGGTGCAACAATTTTGGACCAGATGGCATAAGGAACACTTACCCAACTACAGAACAGGCCAAGGTGGGGCTCCCAGCAACCCAGTATACAACTTGGAGCAGTGGTAGTTGTCAAGGAGGACAATTTACCCCCGCTTTAGTGGAGACTAGATGTGGTCGAGGAACTTCGCCCAGTTTCTGATGGACTTGTGCGAGCAATCACCATAAAAACTGCTTATGGACATTTAAAGAGACCAATAGTGAAATTGTGTCCCCTTGCCATAGAGTAGTGCTTTTTATGGCAATATAATTCCTTACAGAGACAGTTTGTTGATTGGTGTATATAATTGCATTTGTACTTATTTTTGTGCAGTCATTTAACAAGATGAACAGTTCAAAAACTTTCATTGTGCAGGTGTGAGCAAAACTGAATGCATCAACCTGCACACCAGTGATCCTGCATCTTTTACAGCCAGCGAGCAACTCACTCCCTCTCACCAAGACACATTTTTATCGCCTGGCTCCGCCAGGAAAGATGCTCACGCATACAGCTCCTAGAATAAGAGATCAGACAGTAAGTTCATGACTGCTCCGCGAGAGCACAGCGGCGAACAGACCCACAAACAGAATGAAATAATTGCCGAGAATGTAATCAAGCCCAAGCTATTAGAAGTTCTTTCTAAGTACTAATATAAGTAGTACATGTTTCTGGTAACCCTGACAAAATAAATTTAGTCAATACATTGGCAAAAAGTTCAGTTTCACGAATTTCAATGGTAGAGGTACCAAGTCGAAAATTATAATAAAGAGGGGGTTATTTGCTTTAATTCCGTCACATCATTAATATCATGCATACGCATAGCTTAGGCGGAGTCATTCAGTGAATAAATCAAAGACTTACAGAAGGAAGGAAGGAAGGAAGGAAGGAAGGAAGGAATATGAATAGTTCAAAAACTTTCATTGTGCAGGTGTGAACAAAACTGAATGTATCAACCTGCACACCAATGTACAGTTATGTTTCACTTTATCTATGTTAATTAATTAGCGCTTGCAGTTAATTTAAGTGCAACATTTTGATTTATTTTTTATTCTGATGACATTTTCGTGTTTTTATCTTAGTGTTATTTTCATTGTCTTGATTTAATGCAATCAGCAGAAGGGAGAATGTTTCGTCCCCTCAGAAAATTTATACAGAGCGCGCTCTCGTCAGGGTCTCATTTTGAGTGACCAGAAGGCATCTGGCTTCCGGCAACTACAAGACAGACTTCGTAGAGACAATATGTCGTCTAGATTAGCATTCACGGCCACATGGCCTCAAACTTAATCAATCAATGGCCATCCAGGCATTTCATGTTATTCTTTAAGGTGTAAACAGTGTTTGTGAATTTTGTTAATCATGAATAATTTAAACACAAGTTTTATTACGTGTAATATTGGTGAATGATTTGGCCCTATGGTCTAATCACGTGCATAATCAAAGTATATACAGTTCATTACCAGAGTAATCATCGCTGTTTAATGTTACAACATGTGTGCTATAGTATTCTGTTCCAACACGGACTTACCTTTAATCACAATTCAGTGAAGGGAGTAATATAGATACATTTTGGGCAAAATTTAAAGGAATCATTTGGGAAGGAGAGAAGAGATTTGTACCTGCTAATAAGGGTAAAATGACATGGACCCTGTTTATTATACAAGGGAAATAATAAAATAAAATAGAAAATGTAGAAAAATAAACAGGAAAATCAAGGTGTGCAGGGAGAGTAGAGAAACTAGAAAAAAGCTAATGAGGGAACATAATAGAGTGAAAAATGAACAAAGACAGAATTATATGAATGGCGTTCTTCAAGAGGGTAATGGCCACATAGGGAAATGGGAAAAGCTGGTATTCTTAAATTAGGAATCAAAAAGGAAAAGGAATCCAAATTCCCACAACGGTAGGAGAAGGGGGTGAACACTTTTTAACATATATTGAGAAAGCAAATATATTTAGTAGGGAATTCAGAGATTTCAGTAGAAGAGTGTCAGGAATTGGAAACCGAACCAGAAGATAGAGAGGGAGAGACACATAAGGAAACAAGAAGCTTCTCATTCACAAATGAGGATATTTTCAGAGAAATCCAACTGCTTCAGCAAGGAAAATCGGCAGGTTGTGATCAATTTACTGGGGGGGGGGGATATTGAAGACAATGGGGTGGTACATAGTGCCTTATTTAAAATTTATCTTTCACTATGGCATAAATAATAGTGTAATACCAAAGGAAGTGAAGGAATTTATAATAATACCAATTTATAAAGGAACGGGTAATAAAAGGAAACCTTAGAACTATAGACCAATCAGCTGACCAGTGTAGTTTGTAAAATACTGAAGAGTTTAATAGCAAAGTACATCAGAAGTGTATGTGACGATAAAAATTGGTTTATGAAGAGCCAGTGTGGATTTAGAAAGAAATTTTCTTGTGATGCACAATTGTCGGGATTTCAGTAGAAATATCAGATCAGTTGGATTGGAAGGCCAGTTAGACCTTTCAAAAGCCTTTGACAGAGTGGAACATGGAATATTATTAAAGAAACTGGAGGGAATAAGATTGGACTTAAGCGTTAGACGTTGGATAAGAACATTTTTAAATTCAAGGGTTCAGACTGTAAAAGTAGGAAATAGTGTATCACAGGAAGAGGAAGTTTGGAAGGGACTGCACAGGGTGGTATAATCGGTCCATTACTTTTCTTAATATACACAAACGGTTAAGGGAATAATATAAGATCAAAAATAATATTGTACAGATGACATAACGGTTGTCCAACCCTTGTCCTGTTTCCCTACGAGGTCGGGTATGAGGTTAGATGAATCTGTCATGGCGAGTTTTTATGATCGTTGCCCTTCCTTACGTCAACCTCATCAGAGGAGTTAATGAGATGAAATGAATGACGTGATATATGATAGTAGGGAGAGGGTGAAACCCGGTGCTGGCACTTAGCCTACTCTTGCCGAATAGCACCAAGGGGTCTACTCAAGGCTTAAAGTCCCAATCCGACGGACGAATCACCATCAACAGCGTCATATGCCCTCACTCCATATGAGCACTGCGGAGAGGTTTGGAATTTAATCCAGGATTTTGGCACGCAATCTAGTGATTAGAAATTGTATACCACCACCTCCCCTACCCTGCCAGCCAACATTATGATGTTGAACATTTTTTCTACCAACAAGACTCGAACCGGCTAACCTCGGTGTCACACCGTTTAGACTTCAACGCCTAAACGATCATGGCCACAAGGCGGGCTTGTACAGATGACATAATAAGGAAATAAAGAACATGAGTATTGTTCAGGATTACAAAGGCACCTTGACAATATCCAACAATAGGTTGAAGAGAATAAAATGAAGGTTAATGGAAACAAATCAACTGTTACAACATTTACAAACAGGAGCTTAAAACTGAATTTATATATACTTTGGATGAGGTAAACATGGCAAGTGCAAACACTTAGGTGTGAGATTTGAAAGTAATTTTCACTGGAAGGGTCATGTTGATGACATTGTTAGGAAAGCAAACAAATTGTTATGTGTCATATTGAGGCTACTTAAATGATGCAACCAAACATTAAAAAAGAAAAGTTACTTCAGTATGGTTCGTCGATTATTGGAATATACAAATAGTGTTTGCGATCCTCACCAGGAATACCTAATAAAAGATATAGGACGGCGTACGGAGGAAATCAGCAAGATTTGTAACATGAAATTTCAGGACAGAAAGTCGTATATGGGAAATATTTGAGAAACTTGTGTGGGAGGCTGAGTAAGAGAAGGGAGAAAACTAGACTTATAGGATTATACGGAGTCTATACAGGAGAGGAAGCATGAGTAGAAATCCGTGAGAGGCTTCAATTGGAAAATTATTATATCGGCAGGACTGACCACATGTATAAATTTAGAAGGGATTTTAGCAGAAGCGATTGAGGTAAATTTTCATTCAATGAGAAGGACGTAAAGGAGTGGAACAATTTACCAGGCGTAGTGTTTGATACTTTCCTAATATCTGAACAGATATTCAATAAAAGAATAAGCAGAATCAGAGAAAAGAAATGAAATGTTAGAGGGCATTCGACCTGTGCAGGTTATTGTAAATGCAAAATATTTGTGAATAAATTAAATCTACCCCTTGGTCTATGGAGATTGCACAGCCGAAGTAAGGGACTACCTGTAGGGGAGGAGTACAGCGGGAATTTCGAGGGCCCTGGAATCGCTAATCTAGCTGTGGACGCCTTTCAGGAACTCTAAAAATCGGTGTCAAGGTGGACTCTGGTTAAGATGCAACAGGTTGTTACGGTAGTTAGGTTCCAAAATTGGTAAACAGAGATATATATGAATAAATGCAATGTAAATGTTATTCTTATAGCATTTGTATTGTACTATTTGAAGAAATTACACATACTGTATATGAGCTGGCTATGTTTGTAAGTACAGGAGGTATTATAAGTAGAATTTTGTAAACAATATACGTTTATTAAGAATGAGCTGTGTGCTTAATTAAAAATGTTACTGGTAGTGTAAATTGTAAAATACTCAATTCCAGAAAAAATGACTTCTCTTGTTAATTTAAAATTTAGTGCTGATATTAATGTATTTTAGTGTACCATTTGCCACCGAGGTAGACACCTCATTTGCAAATAAAATGATTATTATATGACTTGATCTCGTAATCCGCAGGCCTTCGGGCTGAGCAACAATCGCTTGGTAGATCATGGCACAGTTCTACACATTCTCCAGACTTGACAAATCTCAGCTGACTTCACGAAAGCTAAAATTATTTCCATATTGAAGCCCGGAAAATCTGCAAAAGGACCTGAATGTTACAGACGAATAGTCCTCCTTAGCTGCTGCTACAAACTCTTTGAATGGCTTATCTCCAACAGAATAGGGTCAACCATTTTATAACTCATTCCTGTGGATTAGGTAGGCTTCAGACCCAACCAAAATTGTGGCAGACTGGAGAGCTTTAATTTGTTTATTACGATATTTTGCAGCACATACACTAAATAGTTCACATCTTACTCTTTAAGGTTATAACTGATGTGTTAATTGCAACAGAGTTTGATATGCAATCAGTGTCCCACAACGGTAGGAGAAGGGGGTGAACACTTTTTAACATATATTGAGAAAGCAAATATATTTAGTAGGGAATTCAGAGATTTCAGTAGAAGAGTGTCAGGAATTGGAAACCGAACCAGAAGATAGAGAGGGAGAGACACATAAGGAAACAAGAAGCTTCTCATTCACAAATGAGGATATTTTCAGAGAAATCCAACTGCTTCAGCAAGGAAAATCGGCAGGTTGTGATCAATTTACTGGGGGGGGGGGATATTGAAGACAATGGGGTGGTACATAGTGCCTTATTTAAAATTTATCTTTCACTGGCGAATTACTGATAAACACTTAGCAGATGATCAGATGATATATTTATATTTTATGACGGCAGTTGCGAACAAAAGAATATGAATTATATT
This sequence comes from Anabrus simplex, assembly GCF_040414725.1. Lineage (NCBI taxonomy): Eukaryota > Metazoa > Arthropoda > Insecta > Orthoptera > Tettigoniidae > Anabrus > Anabrus simplex. The sequence continues at coordinate 96,299,159 of NC_090272.1, read as the reverse complement.
CTAACATCAGGGCTGAACAAAAATATTCTAGCAATAAGCACCTCAAAAACAAAATAGACGATATTTCTTAAACCAACACAAATGATCAATACCTGTAATGCAGTAAAAATTGGCAATGAGCCCATTGAAAGAATAAAGCAGTTTTCATGTTTAGGCCTGGCTTTAGACTATAACTTAAGTTGGAATGAGCATGTCTCAAATGTAAAGAAAAAATTATTAGTATAATTGGAGTACTAAAAGTATTGATGGACTATGCAATAAGCAACCAACACTTAAGAAACATATATGCCGCCCTCATACATTCACACATAATGTACATGAATATAATATGGGAAATTGTACACATGAAGCCGTAAAGGAACTAGAAATACCCTAAAAGAGAGCTTACAAATTATGTATTGTACCGGGAAAGCCTAGGTCCTGGCCCATATCAATCGAAAGAAACGTTATTCCAGCATAAAATATCCGTCCGACGTACGAACACCTGAGCAAAGGAATGTTCCAGCATGTGCCAGACTCCACGAGTGCACTAGGCGAAGTCAAGTGACGTCACCTGTCGCTCGAAGCTCACCTCCCCTAGAGATATTTCTCTAAAAGAATTTTCTTTTCGCAAGCTTTTCAACGCCTTAACCAATTTCAACAGGACACACGCTGAATTGTAGGGGACGTCATAAAAGTTAATCCCTGTGAATTTCGAATTAATCCATCCCATGGTTGTTGAGTTATAATAATTTAAAGTCTAAGAAGATTATGCACTCACGGTCACTTGACCAAGAGAACCACCCCTCCCAGCGCCGGTATATACGTCAAGGCTAACAAGCAAAGCAGAGCAGTACAAGGACGAGTACACAGATGTGTGTGTGAGTGAGACAGAGGGGAGACCGACCCTCGTACAGTATGTCCGCGCAGTTACGGTGAAAGTACTTGCCGTCGCGTTTCCGGAATACGAAGTTATATCGCCGACAAATTTATAAAAGACGTCGCAAGGTATTTACTATATCGCGTCGCGACTACGGTCTAATTCTAAAGACATTTGAGAATATAATACGAGTGAACTTATTGAAGTGCAAATACCAAATATTTAACGTTCACAGAGTATATCATTACGTGTGGACTTAGTTTACTTTACATAATATTGAACTTCTACAATGAACAGAAACTAATGTGTAGAATTACCAGGACTCATTGCTTTTCGAGCATTGAACTGTGTTTTTTATTCACGTAGTGTTCATGCCATATTAGTATACGACCTACAGTAGTAAACTGGGTGAATACTTAGAACTTTTTCTGAGGTAATATGACGTTATAATAACCAGATAATCAGAAAATAATCCTTAGTGACTTAAGGACCGTGTTCAAAGACTGTGATTATAGACTGTGATTTGCCTTCTTCAAGTGTGAACTGTGTAATTATGGACGTTCTTAGTAACGACTTTAAATAGTATTTCATACAGAAAGGACTGTGATTATTTATTTAACGTCTTAAAGTTCAATTACTCCATAAACTGTGTTCGACAGTAAATGACAGTGTCAGTGATAAGTACTCGCACTAAGTGAATTTTCCGTGTGCGAAAAATCACCTTAACGAGCTGCAATTCTACACGATCCAGTTCCAGCAATCATCGCCTCATCGAGGGACGTCAACATGGTGTGTTAATGGAACATCGCCGATCCTGATTCTCCACGGAACATTCCAGACACCCGTCCTTCAACATTTGTAGCAACATTTCTTTCATTAAGTGAGTAGTAACAAACTGACTAAATTTTTTTCATTAATTTTGAACAGTTGAAACTTCAGTGCCGCGTGTGAACAAATATTTCAGAGTTCTCATAATTTCTCAGAAGTTCATCTTTTGTGATTAATTTAATTTTCAAATTTAATTTCCATATCTCATAGAAGAACTTTAGGCTTTTCAAGTGTGCTATACATTAAGGTTTACAAACTGAAAAACTGAAAAACATTCAACAAAATTTAAATTCTCATGTTAATTTGCAATTACAAGTGTGCGCTCATATTTAGAAAGACTTTAGGTGGAAATCTAATACCTCTTATTCTCACATATGAAAGCCTTTGGGATCACTGATATTCATTTAATTTTCATGAACAGAAATCAAGAAGATTACGTTTAAACTTTTAATTTCAATGCCAGATTTGAGTCCAATAATCATATTGCAGGGTGAAGGATCAATAAATTGTTTTTAAAAAATTTATAACCTTCTATTATTCTCTCTGCGAGTCTATCCTACTCTGTATCGGCTCCAAAGACCAACTTCCACTCCCTGAGGTCCTACTCATGCCCTTTACCCAAAACTTTTCCTGGTACAGAGAGGATAGAATATATAATAGATGGCGCCGCAACTTTAGGGGCTCGATTTGGAGCCGTGCCATAATAATATATGATGCGCCAGTAATAATAGATATAACCGCAACATTCAGGGTTCGATTCAATCCATAATAAATTGCAATTTGAGTACAAGATTCGACTGCAACTATTACGAACACGAAGAACTTATTGTATTTGACTTATTCGAATATTCCGGAAACATGGATAACTTACTTGCAGCAATTGAAGCTCTCAGGCTTAGCATTAACCATCAGAATGCTAAGATTGATAGGTCTAATAACCAGATAACACAAATACAGGCTCAAATGAACACACAAATAACCGCACTACAGTCACAGATAGTTGACTCTAATTCCCAATTACAGGCTCAAATGATCGAGTCTATTAACCAATTGTAGTCACAACTACAGGCGCAGATGTTAGAGTCTAATAACCAATTACAGGCTCAAAATACTCAACCTCAAATGCAGTTAAATGAGTCAAGCCGCAAGGTCGAAGACTTAACTTCTAAAATTGACAGAACCTTGAACACTAAGTTTGCAGAGGCCGATAAAGTCGTTAATAAAAGGCTTACTGAATCCAGTGCCTTTATCGACCAACGATTCCGTGAAGCTGGAACTCGCCTCGAAAAGAAACTTACGGACTCTAGTGCACAAGTTGAAGCTACTTTAAAAAACATGAGGGATCAGTTTGTTGAAAACTTAGAGTCTATCAAGGAAGAAATAAAGACAGAGGTCATCAAGTCTTTAGACAAAGATCTTAGAAATATTCTTCCTTCCGTTCAAGCATTTTCCACTGAACTTAGAGATTTACGGACTGAATTTCAAGAATCCCATGGTAACATCTCGCAAGCTCAAGTAAAGCTAGCTCAGGTGCAGGAAAATCTGCGAAATGCATTAATGAACGACGTGGGCAATTTACGAAGCGAGATAGGATTAATTAAGAGCAAGCAAGGAGAACTCGACAAGCGTTTTACAGGACAGCTAGACAGCACGCTTACCCGGATGGCTGCTTTCTGTAAAGGCGTAAAAGTCATTAAAACTGACTTGAGAAATGAAATAAAAGATTTAGACGCCTCAATTAATTCCAAAATTGAAAACTTGTCTGAAGAAGTGAATCAAATTAAACTCAAAGAACATACGACTGACGTCACAATCCCTGGTTCGTCGAGGGAAGTACACAACACAACAACCCTCATTAAAACACCAGATGACAAACCTGTCAAATTTTCAGGACGTGCCGAGTATACTGCTCGAGAAAGTTATCAATCAATCAATCAATCAATCAATCAATCAATCAATCAATCAATCAATCAATCAATCAATCAATCAATCAATCAATCAATCAATCAATCAATCAATCAATCAATCAATCAATCAATCAATCAATCAATCAATCGATCAATCAATCAATACTGATCTGCATTTAGGGCAGTCGCGCAGGTGGCAGATTCCCTATTTGTTGTTTTCCTAGCCTTTTCCTAAATGATTTCAAAGAAATTGGAAATTTATTGAACATCTCTCTTGGTAAGTTATTCCAATCCCTAACTCCCCTTCCTATAAATGAATATTTGCCCCAGTTTGTCCTCTTGAATTCCAACTTTATCTTCATATTGTGATCTTTCCTACTTTTATAAACGCCATTCAAACTTATTCGTCTACTAATGTCATTCCACGCCATCTCTCCGCTGACAGCCCGGAACATACCACTTAGTCGAGCAGCTCTTCTTCTTTCTCTCAATTCTTCCCAACCCAAACATTGCAACATTTTTGTAACGCTACTCTTTTGTCGGAAATCGCCCAGAACAAATCGAGCTGCTTTTCTTTGGATTTTTTCCAGTTCTTGAATCAGGTAATCCTGGTGAGGGTCCCATACACTGGAACCATACTCTAGTTGGGGTCTTACCAGAGACTTATATGCCCTCTCCTTTACATCCTTACTACAACCCCTAAATACCCTCATAACCATGTGCAGAGATCTGTACCCTTTATTTACAATCCCATTTATGTGATTACCCCAATGAAGATCTTTCCTTATATTAACACCTAGATACTTACAATGATCCCCAAAAGGAACTTTCACCCCATCGACGCAGTAATTAAAACTGAGAGGACTTTTCCTACTTGTAAAACTCACAACCTGACTTTTAACCCCGTTTATCAACATACCATTGCCTGCTGTCCATCTCACAACATTTTCGAGGTCACGTTGCAGTTGCTCACAATCTTGTAACCTATTTATCACTATATAGAGAATAACATCATCCGCAAAAAGCCTTACCTCCGATTCCACTCCTTTACAAATATCATTTATATATATAAGAAAACATAAAGGTCCGATAATACTGCCTTGAGGAATTCCCCTCTTAATTATTACAGGGTCAGATAAAGCTTCACCTACTCTAATTCTCTGAGATCTATTTTCTAGAAATATAGCAACCCATTCAGTCACTCTTTTGTCTAGTCCAATTGCACTCATTTTTGCCAGTAGTCTCCCATGATCCACCCTATCAAATGCTTTAGACAGGTCAATCGCGATACAGTCCATTTGACCTCCTGAATCCAAGATATCTGCTATATCTTGCTGGAATCCTACAAGTTGAGCTTCAGTGGAATAACCTTTCCTAAAACCGAATTGTCTTCTATCGAACCAGTTATTAATTTCACAAACATGTCTAATATAATCAGAACGAATGCCTTCCCAAAGCTTACATACAATGCATCTCAAACTTACTGGCCTGTAATTTTCAGCTTTATGTCTATCACCCTTTCCTTTATACACAGGGGCAACTATAGCAACTCTCCATTCATCTGGTACAGCTCCTCCGACCAAACAATAATCAAATAAGTACTTCAGATATGGTACTATATCCCAACCCATTGTCTTTAGTATATCCCCAGAAATCTGATCAATTCCAGTCGCTTTTCTAGCTTTTAACTTTTGTATCTTATTGTAAATGTCATTGTTATCATATGTAAATTTTATTACTTCTTTGGCCTTAGTCTTCTCCTCTATCTCGACATTATCCTTGTAACCAACTATCTTTACATACTGCTGACTGAATACTTCTGCCTTTTGAAGATCCTCACATACACACTCCCCTTGTTCATTAATTATTCCTGGAATGTCCTTCTTGGAAACTGTTTCTGCCTTAAAATACCTATACATACCCTTCCATTTTTCACTAAAATTCGTATGACTGCCAATTATGCTTGCCATCATATTATCCTTAGCTGCCTTCTTTGCTAGATTCAATTTTCTAGTAAGTTCCTTCAATTTCTCCTTACTTCCACAGCCATTTCTAACTCTATTTCTTTCCAGTCTGCACCTCCTTCTTAGTCTCTTTATTTCTCTATTATAATAAGGTGGGCCTTTACGATTCCTTACCACCCTTAATGGTACAAACCTGTTTTCGCATTCCTCAACAATTTCTTTAAACCCATCCCAGAGTCTGTTTACATTTATATTTACCGTTTTCCACCGATCATAGCTACTTTTTAGAAACTGCCTCATCCCTGCTTTATCAGCCATGTGGTACTGCCTAACAGTCCTACTTTTAAGACCTTCCTTTCTATCACATTTATTTTTAACTACCACAAAAACAGCTTCATGATCACTAATACCATCTATTACTTCAGTTTCCCTATAGAACTCATCTGGTTTTATCAGCACGACATCCAGGATATTTTTCCCTCTGGTTGGTTCCATCACTTTCTGAATCAGCTGTCCTTCCCATATTAACTTATTTGCCATTTGTTGGTCATGCTTTCTGTCGTTCGCATTTCCTTCCCAATTGACATCTGGCAAATTCAGATCTCCCTCTACAATCACATTTCTTTCCATGTCGTTTCCCACATAGCTGACTATCCTATCAAATAATTCTGAATCCGCGTCAGTGCTACCCTTTCCCGATCTGTACACTCCAAATATATCAAGTTGCCTATTATCTTTAGAAATGAGCCTTACACCCAGAATTACATGTGTCTCATCTTTAACTTTTTCGTAGCTTACAAATTCTTCTTTCACCAGAATGAACACTCCGCCTCCCACCCTTCCTATCCTATCTCTACAATACACACTCCAGTGCCGTGAGAAAATTTCTGCATCCATTATATCATTTCTCAGCCATGATTCAACTCCTATTACAATATCTGGTGAATATATATCTATTAAATTACTTAATTCTATTCCTTTCCTTACAATACTTCTACAGTTCAACACTAACAATTTTATGTCATCCCTACTTGATTTCCAGTTCCCTGTTCCCTTTGTTAAATGTCGACAATTACCTGGAAGAGAATAGTGTAGATGACGATAGAAAACTTAGAGTAGTATCCACGCTTAAAGAAGGACGAGCCTTGTCATGGTTCATAGCTTTTAAGAGCAACTTTAAAAACTATGACGACTTTAAAAAGGCACTTCTTAAACGCTTTTGGGATTCTGAAAGACAACACCTCGTCAAGATGCAACTCTACTCTAGTAAATACAATACTTCAGTCAATACTTCCCGATATTCAGATTATTGTTTAATGCAATTTTAAAAAATTACAATTTTTAGATCCACCTTTGCCAGATAGCGAACTCATTCAGATCCTGACACTTCAATATCCGCCTCATGTTCAAGAGATACTAGTTGCTGCCAAGATTAAAACATTGGAACATTTCGACGCTACTTTGCGCAGGTTAGATAAGGCTAATATCCAATCTAGTCCGAAAACTAACAGGAGTCGAGAAATAAATACGAACTCTGCGGAAATAAAACCGCCGGAGAGAGAGGGACCCAGGACACGTGAAGAAGGCAGATTAAGCCCTACCAACCCAACCAGATTCCGGAATTTTAGACTTTAGAGGAATCAGGATAGACACCCTTACCAACCTAGGAATTCATGGAGAGAGCGTGAAAGCACTCCTGAAGGAAATCGTGAGTCCAGACGACGAGAACTCGAAAGTAGATGAAAGGATACACGGGAATACGTCAGGGAGAGAAATCGTAATCCTGATGAGCTTGGAGCCACGTCCCTGGAATACCAACTTCAATTCGGACCAAGAGAACAAAGATCACCTGATCCTGAATCAACAGGCGCTATTAAAACAAAACGCCGATCTCACAATAGGGAGATTGACTACAGAACACGATGAGGACGAGATTTCAAACTACTGTACTGCTGTTATCAATTACTGGCATATTGGCGATTCCGGAATACTATTCGAAGATACACAAACACCAAGGCCAATCATTACCCGTTCATTACCTGTCATAACAGCACGCACATGCAACCTACAGGTGACTACGCTCATCGATTCTGGAGCGCAAGCTTCTTTAATTTCTGATAGGCTTGTGGACTCACTTAAAAATCAGAAGAATGTTTTGTTATTGCCTGCAGCTCAGATCAAAGTAAGAGGGATAGTTCCTGATAAAGTTGTTAAGTGTAAATCCCAGGCATTTTTAGAGTTTGAAATTAACAGTCAGTCATTCGAACACAAATTTTTGGTAGTATCACGTCTTAACTTCAACTTAATACTTGGATCAGATTTTATGATCAAATACAAAGGAACCGTTGACTATAATGCCAACCTTGTAAGATTAAAGAATAATTCCGTAGGACTATAGCTGGTATGACGAAGCGACCTGGAAGTTCAAGAGAATGGAGCCCGTTCCGAAAAAGACGGTGGTGACATTATTAAGCCCGCTGTAAGCGAGGTTGCGCCAGCCGTAGCAGAATGTAGAAAGGGTGACCAAAGTGAGGACGATGCAGAGTCTCTATTCAATGAGAACTCCATCATAGGTACGGATTATATAATGTCAATAGCCAGTGTGGTTGAAGACCCGGAAATTAAATTAAAATTGTAGGAGGCTAAAAATGATGTTCTACAAAAAAATTCATGTGTGTTCGATGACAAGCCTGGAGAGATAGCTGGCTACGAATATCATCTTAATGTAAATGACTTGTCCCCTTATCAGAAGAAGCCATATCCCGTCCCCGAGAAATATCGAGAAGAAGTTCGTGATTTAATTCATAAAATGACAGATGATGGGATAATTTCGCCTTGCGTAACTAAGTACCTGAATCCATTGGACATAGTGCATAAGCCTAACGGCAGTATCAGGATTTGCCTTGATGCGAGGGTCCTAAATGACCGACTGACCTTAGAATATGACCGTCCTCCATTACTTAAGGATATCATCAGAAGATTCCACGGCATGAATTTCTTTAGTTGCCTTGATGGAAATTCTTCATATTATCATATAAAATTGGATGCTGAAAGTAGACTTTTCACAGGCTTCTTATTTGAAAACAGGACCTATGTTTTCAACAAAGTGCCCTTTGGCATTAAGAACTCGGGAGCTGTTCTGATCAGGGCCCTTGAAGAACACTTATCAGATGAAGTAAAGGACATAACTACGATTTATGTTGACGATATTTTGATTGCCTCGAGAACTTTCTAAGAGCATGTGAGAGATGTCAACCTAGTCCTACAGGAATTGGAGAAGAAGAATTTCAAGATAAATGCGCAGAAAAGTCAGCTTTTCCAAACATCAGTATTATTCTTAGGACATGTAATTAGTGGTGATGGAATTCAACCTAACACTGCCAAGATTAAGAGTATCATTGACTTTCCTAGACCTCAGCGCATTAGAAACGCGAGACAGTTCCTAGGACTTTGTCAGTTCTTTTCCCAACACTGTCCAGATTATACTGAGACGGTAGCTCCTCTTCAGCAACTACTACTTAAGAATAATAGATGGAAGTGGACTGAGGAATGTGAACGACCTTCCCTTGCCACCAAGGACATGTTGAAAAACTCTGTTAAACTAGTTTATTCGGATTTTTCTCTTCCATTCTGCATAGAGTGTGATGCCAGCTCTGTAGGAATAGGCGCAGTGCTGTATCAAGTGAGACCTGAAGATCCCGATCACAGACTTTACATCTCGTTTCTAAGTAGAAAACTACGCCCTCACGAAAAGTTCTATACCATAACCGAACTTGAAGCTCTGGCTGTTGTTTTTTCTCTCCAGTATTGGAAGAAAATCATCTACGGCTATCCCAGTACGATTTACACAGACCATAAAGCTCTGAGATTCTTACTGTCATCTGACATGCCGAATGAAAGAGTTTCCCGATGGGCTCTTTTCATTCAGCAGTTCGACCTCACAGTAATACACAGGCCTGGTCGGAAGAATGCCTTAGCAGATGCCCTCAGCCGCTACCCTGCTGAAGTTATCGAAGTTCACGAGGTTAACGCCATGAATGATGATGACGAATAATTTCTTCCCAAACTGCGCTACCTGGCCCAGATGCAACGAAGAGACGCCAATTGTAGGAAATTTATTCGATTTTTATCAGTTTCAATTCCCGCCGATGAGGATGAATTCCCACGTCTCCAACGACTTTCTTCAAACTTCTGTTTACGGGATGGAATTCTTATGAAATACATTGACTTAGCCAAGACGCAATGCAGGATTTATGCACCTGTCAAAATCAGGAAGGCTATCAAATGGCAATGTCACTCAATTTCAGGTCATGCTGGTACGGATAAAGTTCTCAACCTTATTAAGGAAAGGTTTACATGGGAATATCTTAGGCGAGACACTAGGAGAATTTTGCGGTCTTGTGATTTTTGCCAGCGGATCAAACCAAATAATTACTTACTCAAGGAATTTCCTAAACCGCTGATCCCGTAAAAGCCCGGGGAAATAGTGGCAATGGATCTGTATGGCCCTTTGCCAAAGGCGACCAAGGGGAACAGACATGTCATTGTTGTTGTGGATGTCTCTTCCAAATATACTATACTGTTGCCTATCCAGAAAGCTAATGCCGGTAACATCTTAAGGAGGCTGAAAAATAACATCATCCCTGAGATGGGAAAGCCTGAATACTTACTTACTGATCACGGAACGCAATTCACTTCCGTAGAATTCCAACAGGCCTTAGAAGAACATAACATCCGCCATATCATGAATATTATTAGGCACCCGGAAGCTAACCCTGCTGAAAGGATAATGAGAGAACTCGCTAAATTCTGCCGAATTTATTGTAGTGAACATCACTGGAAGTGGATCGAGGTCTTGCCAGTAATGCAAAAATTGTAAATTCTATTGTGCATGAATCCACTAATGACATTCCTTTCAGCCTGCATCTTGGGATAAAACCAGAGCGACCTTGGGACAGAATTCTACCAGCTCTACCAGATGCCATCGTGCCGCAGCAGGTTAATTCCCCAGGGGCTCTGAACTTTGGAGCGTGGGTTGGCGACCACGGGGCCCACAGCTGAGTCCTGGCATTGCTTCCACTTACTTGTGCCAGACTCCTCACTTTCATCTATCCTATCCGACCTCCCTTGGTCAACTCTTGTTCTTTTCCGACCCCGACGCTATTAGGTTTGCGAGGGCTAGGGAGTCTTTCATTTTCATGCCCTTCGTGGCCCCTTTTCTTCTTTGGCCGATATCTTCATTTTTCGAAGTGTCGGAATCCTTCCATTTTTTCTCTCTGATTAGTGTTATATAGAGGATGGTTGCCTAGTTGTACTTCCTCTTAAAACAATAATCACCACCACCACCACGCAGCAGGTTAAGATCAATGACGCGCTGACCAGGTTAAGACATGCAGCTGCCATCAGAGAACGACGCCAGCGTAATAGGAAGTTCAGAAGTCCATTAAATCCTGGAGACCTGATTTTAATACGCAGACCAGCTACTTCCAACCCGAAGAAGAGGATTTACGCTAAGTTCTGTCCACTATTTATAGGTCCTTACCGTGTCCGCACTGTATTGAGAAACGGAGCTTATAAAATTGTAAGATTGGATAGCACTTTTGAGGGTATTTATAACTCAGCCAATTTAAAACAATATGTACCACAGGAAGAGTAAAACCTGGAAAAGAAAATGCTGCGTTTTCCTTTTCGTCAAACCAAGGGGAAGATGTACCAGGAAAGCCTAGATCCAGGCCCATATCAATCGAAAGAAACGTTATTCCAGCATAAAATATCCGTTCGACGAACGAACAACTGAGCAAATTAATGTTCCAGCATGCGGCAGACTCCACGAGTGCACTAGGCGAAGTCAAGTGACGTCACCTGTCGCTCGAAGCTCACCTCCCCTAGAGATATTTCTCTAAAAGAATTTTCTTTTCGCAAGCTTTTCAACGCCTTAACCAATTTCAACGGGGCAAACGCTGAATTGTAGCGGACATCATAAAAGTTAATCCCTGTGAATTTCGAATTAATCCATCCCATGGTTGTTGATTTATAATAATTTAAAGTCTAAGAAGATTATGCACTCACGGTCACATGACCAAGAGAACCACCCCTCCCAGCGACGGTATATATGTCAAGGCTAACAAGCAGAGCAGAGCAGTACAAGGACGAGTACACAGATGTGTGTGTGAGTGAGACAGAGGGGAGACCGACCCTCGTGCAGTATGTCCGCGCAGTCATGGTGAAAGTACGTGCCGTCGCGTTTCCGGAATACGAAGTTATATCGCCGACAAATTTATAAAAGACGTCGCACGGTATTTACTATATCGCGTCGCGACTACGGTCTAATTCTAAAGACATTTGAGAATATAATACGAGTGAACTTATTGAAGTGCAAATACCAAATATTTAACGTTCACAGAGTATATCATTACGTGTGGACTTAGTTTACTTTACATAATATTGAACTTCTACAATGAACAGAAACTAATGTGTAGAATTACCAGGACTCATTGCTTTTCGAGCATTGAACTGTGTTTTTTATTCACGTAGTGTTCATGCCATATTAGTATACGACCTACAGTAGTAAACTGGGTGAATACTTAGAACTTTTTCTGAGGTAATATGACGTTATAATAACCAGATAATCAGAAAATAATCCTTAGTGACTTAAGGACCGTGTTCAAAGACTGTGATTATAGACTGTGATTTGCCTTCTTCAAGTGTGAACTGTGTAATTATGGACGTTCTTAGTAACGACTTTAAATAGTATTTCATACAGAAAGGACTGTGATTATTTATTTAACGTCTTAAAGTTCAATTACTCCATAAACTGTGTTCGACAGTAAATGACAGTGTCAGTGATAAGTACTCGCACTAAGTGAATTTTCCGTGTGCGAAAAATCACCTTAACGAGCTGCAATTCTACACGATCCAGTTCCAGCAATCATCGCCTCATCGAGGGACGTCAACATGGTGTGTTAATGGAACATCGCCGATCCTGATTCTCCACGGAACATTCCAGACACCCGTCCTTCAACATTTGTAGCAACATTTCTTTCATTAAGTGAGTAGTAACAAACTGACTAAATTTTTTTCATTAATTTTGAACAGTTGAAACTTCAGTGCCGCGTGTGAACAAATATTTCAGAGTTCTCATAATTTCTCAGAAGTTCATCTTTTGTGATTAATTTAATTTTCAAATTTAATTTCCATATCTCATAGAAGAACTTTAGGCTTTTCAAGTGTGCTATACATTAAGGTTTACAAACTGAAAAACTGAAAAACTTTCAACAAAAATTTAAATTCTCATGTTAATTTGCAATTACAAGTGTGTGCTCATATTTAGGAAGACTTTAGGTGGAAATCTAATACCTCGTATTCTCACATATGAAAGACCTCGGAATCAATGATATTCATTTAATTTTCATGAACAGAAATCAAGAAGATTACGTTTAAACTTTTAATTTCAATGCCCAATTTGAGTCCAATAATCATATTGCAGGGTGAAGAATCAATAAATTGTTTTTTTTAAATTTATAACCATCTGTTGTTCGCTCTGTGAATCTATCCTACTCTGTATCGGCTCCAAAGACCAAGTTCCACTCCCTGAGGTCCTACTCATGCCCTTTACCCAAGAACGTTTCCTGGTACAGTATGGATATGATTTTCTAAAACCATCTGTGGATGTTTTTCAGGAAACAAACATATGTGCAGTGCAATGCCAGATTAAATACTATCAAGCTTTATTTATATTCAGGTATAAAAATAATATACCCTCTGTTAATATAGAACTACGATACAGCAAAGATATTCAAACCTATAACACCAGATCAGCAAACCAGTTTTACAAAGATACCACTAATACTACCAACTACGGTGTTAAAAGCATTTCTTATTCGGCAAGCACAGCCTTTAACAATATACCTACAAAATTGCTACTTGCTTTACGTCGCACCGACACAGATAGGTCTTATGGCGACGATGGGACGGGGAAGGGCTAGGAGTGGGAAGGAAGCGGCCGTGGCCTTAATTAAGGTACAGCCCCAGCATTTGCCTGGTGTGAAAATGGGAAACCACGGAAAACCATCTTCAGGGCTGCCGACAGTGGGGTTCGAACCTACTATCCCCCGAATACTGGATACTGGCCGCACTTAAGCGACTGCAGCTATCGAGCTCGGTCCTACAAAATTGAAACAAATCAATAAGTTGTAAAGATTTTAAAAAAAGAAGTACGCAGGTACTTCCTTGAACACTATGTTGGAGAATAAATCGATAACCACTGTGTACCTATTTTTCCACCTAAGTTTAGTTTATTTTGAATATCTTCATTTTTCTATGTAAAATAATGATATGATGTAAATCAATATTTGTAAAACATTCCTTGTTATATGTATACCTTTTCTGTTAAGTGAAGCTGAAAGCTGCCAAGCTGTGATTGTAAAGGGCATTCCCTTCTTGAGCCACTAGCTCACTGGGACATTCTTTAACCAATAAATAAATAAATAAATAAATAAATAAATAAATAAATAAATAAATAAATAAATAAATAAATAAATAAATAAATAAATAAATAAATAAATAAATAAATAAATAAATAAATAAATAAATAAATAAATAAATAAATAAATAAATAAATAAATAAATAAATAAATAAATGTATAAATAAATAAATAAATAAATAAATAAATAAATAAATAAATAAATTTAAAACTATGCACATAAACGTATAGGATATTGATTAAATTACTGAAGAACCAATTTTTAAAGTAATATCCTTATGTCATTACTAAGTGTAAAATATTTTCTTTGTAATTTGCATTGTTTACTTTTAAAACAAGGAATTCCATATATATTATTTCGCATGAAATACGTATCGTACATGAGAACAAAGCCTCCATGTCTCGGGCGGCAGCGCGCAGTCCTCTCACCGCTGGGTTCCGTGGTTCAAATCCCGGTCACTCCATGTGAAATTTGTGCTGGACAAAGCGGAAGTGAGGCAGGATTTTCTCCGGGTACTCCGGTTTTCCCTGCCATATTTCGTTCCAGCAGCACTCTCCAATATCATTTCTTTTCATGTGTCATTCATTACTGGTAATCATTGCCCCAGAGGAGTGCGACAGGCTTCGGCAGCTGGCACAATTCCTATCCTCGCCACTGGATGGGGGCCTCAGTCATTTCATTCCTGACCCGGTCGAATGACTGAAAATAGGCTGTGGATTTCCATTTTCACATGAAGAGTCTTCAGTCAGTAAACAGAATGCACAGTCCGGACACACCACAATGATAAATAATTTAAGTTAATGCAGCCAATATGTTAAAGACATCACTATTTTTTCACATTCCTTGAGGTGATATCGATCGCAACGATTCTTGCACAGCCGGCACACAATATCATCCTGCGGATTTTATATTGTCACATATTCTGTGATGAAAGTCATGTGCCGGTACCGCAAATCGTGTCATGACATGTCGTAGCTCTTTATTTTATTCTTTCCAATCTTGAGTCATCATGGCACGGAGGGTCAAGAAGCATTAAACGACATGGCTTTTCTCAGGTTTCTGGCTTCAAAAGACTCCTACATTATCACTTAACTTTGCAACGTTGAATTCACTGCCCTTCAGCTATACAGAGTGACTCAGAGTGCTCACCACTGATATGAATTAGTGATGGTTTTCTAGTTATTAATGATGTTTATGTACTTAAATGAGTAATAGGAAAGGTGTGATGTATTTATGTGTTTAATTAACACTCAAAGTACCGTGAGGACGAACGTAAAACATGAATAATTATCAGAGAGAATATAGATAATATTAGAAGCACAGAACATCAATATGTAGAAGTCTTCGAAACATAAGCAAAGTTCAAGGAGTTTAAAACATACATGAGTGTATACACATATCTTAATACTCGAGGTCGCCACACACTCCCTCCACAGTGACAGCGTCCATGTATTTTCGAGGGAAGGTGACCCTTCGACCTGATCTGGCAATCCGTGGTGCGAGTGTATTGGGTTGAGTGCTGGCTGTCGTCTTCTGAAGGTTGAAAGTCTTTGGAATGTAACTCGACGGAATGTCCAAAGTAGTTTCTCCAGATGTGTCTTCCTTGTTGTCCAATGATTTGTCTGCCAGAAGGGAGGCAGGTTTTAATCTGTCAATGCTAATAGTTTGTTTCCCTGTTGGCATCTCCACCTCGAAGTGTTTGTCACTGCGAGACAGGACTGGATATGGCCCGTCATATGGTGATTGAAGAGTTGTGCTGGCCGCATCATGTCGAACGAAAACGAACTTGCTCGTCATCAGCCGTGGGTGAATAAAGATCTTTTTGCGGACGTGGTGTTCTGTTGTGATTGGTCTTAGGTTCCTCAACTGTTCCTTCAATTTGAAAACGAAGTGTGGGATGTCAGTTACTAATTTCTCTTCGTTGAGAAATGCTCCTGGTAACCTAATTGTTGAGCCGTAAATCATTTCCACTGGCGAGGTATTGACTTGCGGAATTATGTAGGAACGAAGTCCTAACAAGACCAGAGGAATCTTCGAAACCCAATCATCAGACATCTGTGCCTTCGAAGCCGATTTTAATTGACGGCGCCAGCTTTCAATTTTTCCATTTGCTGCCGGATGATATGCTGTCGTTTTAATGTGGACGATGCCCAGTGTGCTTGTGAGGCATTTGAAAAGTTGACATTCAAACTGCCTTCCGCGGTCAGTAGTTATGATATGAGGCACGCCAAAACGAGATACCCATGTTGAGACTATGGCAAATGAAACTGCTTCTGTTGTGATTTGTTGGAACTGCTTCTGGCCATCGGGAGAAACAATCAATAATTATTAGTAAATAGCGATATCTTTGTGATGGAGGTATTGGTCCAACTACGTCCACGTTAATGTGACTGAATCTTGCTGCCGTTGGAGGATAATATCCCACTGCAATGTTAGTGTGTCTCCAGACAAGGAATACATGCTGATATCCAGGTCTTTATATCCTTTCATAGTGATGGCCAAATGAAGTGCATTTTTACTAAATTAATGATTGGTTGAACACCAGGGTGAGCTAGATTGTGTAGCGAGTTGAAAATTGCCTGTCGTAGTTGTTGAGATATATATGGGCGAATCATATCTTCAGTCATGTCGCAAACAAGTTCTTTACCATTGGGCAACATTATTGTTCGAAGTGCATGTGACGTATTCTTAATGCGTGGAAGTTCTTCGTCACATTGTTGGTTTTATGCTATTTCTTCCATGGTAACAGTTGGAGGTATAGTGATTGAAGCAATTCGTGAATAAGCATCAGCTGCGATGTTCTCCTTCCCACTAGTGTAACGTATGTCTGTGGTGAACTGTCCGATGAAACTAATGTGTCGGATCTGATGTGGAGAAGCTTTGTCTGAACGTTGCTTGAACATAAAGGTGAGTGGCTTGTGGTCGGTGTAAATCGTAAAATTACGTCTTTCAAGCATGTACTGAAAGTGCTTCACAGCTGAGCAGGCACCGAGGAGATCTCTGTCGTAGGTTGAGAAATTCCTCTCTGCATTTGTCAGTTTCTTGGAGAAGAATGCTAATGGTTGCACATTATTGTCTTTGATTTGTTGTAAGGATGCACCAATAGCATAATCTGAGGCATCTACCATTAAAATTAGAGGTGAATTTGAAGATGGTTTGAGCTAGAAGTGTTGAATCGGGCAAGCTATTTTTAGGTCATTAAAGGCTTGTCGAAGATTTTCTGTCCAGTGAATTTTTCTGTTGGCATTTTTCGTAGTCCCGTGGAGAAGGTTCAAAAGCTCTGCTAGTTTACTGGCTGAATTTGGCAGTGCTATTCGGTAAAATTTAATGCGGCCAAGAAACTGGCGCAGTACTTTTATTGTGTTAGGTAGCGGATAGTCAACAATGGTTTGTACTCTCTCTGGTAGTAGTCTGATTCCGTCTGCAGATATCACGTATCCCAGGAAAGGTACCTCTGTTGAACTGAAAATGCATTTGTTCAGATTGATTCTGATGTTGAACTTACTGAGGCGTTCGGAAAGCATTTAAAGATGCTTCTTATGCTCTTCTTCATCCTGTGATGCCTCTAGAATGTATCTGTATAATAGTACACGAAATCGAGGTCTCTGAGTACCGTATATTGTCGATATATCTTTGAAAAGTCTGAGCCGCATTACGGAGTCCAAATGGGAGTCAGAAACGAAAAACAAACCAAATGGAGTTATCACTGCTGTCTTAGGTACATTGCCCGGACGTACAGGGATATGATGATAAGTTCTGATCAGATCTATTTTTGAAAATATTCGTTTTACATGTAGTTGGCTGTTAAAATCTTGAAGGTTAGGAATGGGATATCTGTCAGGCTTGGTGATGTTGTTGAGAGCACGGTAATCTCCGCAAGGGCTCCAGGATCCATCTTTCTTAGGAACTAAGTGGAGGGGACTTGCCCAGGCGCTCTTTGACGGCTGGCAGATTTTCATATCGATCATTTGTTGAAACACTGCTTTAGCTGCTTTGAGTTTATCTGGTGGTAGTCGTCGTGCCTTTGCTGCTACAAGATGTCCTTCTGTGACAATGGTATGAAAAACATAGATATCTGGGATGTCGAAATGGACGTTTTCATGGAGTAAGTTGGGATATTTCTTTAGAATGTCAGCATGTTTTTGATCTGGTGGCATTACATAAACTATTTCTATGCCGGAGACTTTAATGAATGTGCCAGGTATCTCTGCTGACGTTAATGGGTCAATGAGTCGTCTGTTCTTTAGTTCTACTATAAGGTTGTAATGGTGAACGAAGTCGGCTCCGATAATCGGTGATTGCACATCTGCAATTACGAAATTCCATGTGAAATTGCGCCGTAAACCCAAACTGCGTACTAGTAGACGCTCTTCGTAAATATTAATACCAGTGCCGTTTGCTGCATAAAGTTTACGATCTGTCTTTTTTGGACGATCACTATCCGAAAGCGGAATCACAGAAATGTCAGCTCCGGTATCGACTAGGAAACGACTTCCGCGACTTCTGTCTGTGAGAAGTAGGCGGCGTGAAAAATGACTCCGATCACCTGCCGCCGCTAGTGTGGAGCGTTTTAGTTTGACTGTTTGTTGGAATTCTGAGTGGAAGGTGGTTGATATGAGCATGGGCTGTGACATTTCTTTGCCTTGCTGTGATATTTAAACTGGTACCAACATTGTGCTCTATTAGGATTAAAACACAGGGCTGACCGAGACCTGTCTCGTGATCTTCTTGGTGAGGAACGAGATGAACGTGAGCTACTTCTTGAAGAACGTGAAAACGTTTTCATTTCATTGATTGCCAGTGTTAATTCAGCGATCTGCATTTCTAGTCTTGAGATACGATCGTTTCTGACATCATTTATTTTATTGACTGCTACGGTGGATGGTGCCTGCGCAGTTTGAGCACAAATATTTAACCCCGGTTTGAAATTTCAACGATTTTGTCAGCCATAGTGGCTATGGTGTCCAGATTATCTCTACTCGTAGCTAGTATAGAACTTACGTTAACAGGAAGCCTCTGCATAAATATGGTTTTCAAGAAATCGTCCTTGACTTGCATACCGGCTAAAGTTCGCATCTCACGCAAGAGCTGAGTTGGCTTCTTATCACCTAATTCTAATTCTGTTAATAATTTCGTCACTTTCCTATTCTCTGACTCTTCAAATTCCTGAATTAGTTTTGCTTTAAGCTCTGTGAACGGAGTGGTAGATGATGGTCGAGTAAAAAGTTGGAAATTAATTCCACAATATCCGCTTCTAATGACGCAACAACATGATTAAATTTCGTGGTTTCGTTAGTGATACCCAACGTTGTAAACTGTGTTTCAAATTGAAGAAACCATACCTTTATGTTTCTTTTCCAGATGGGCGGAATCTTCACTGAAACGCGAGCAATACCCACTTCGTTCCATACTGTTGTTGGCGGTGGATTAGCTTCGTTGCTGGCATCGGTCATTTTCACACTTAACTAGCCACAAAATATGTTCCGCGCCGTGTTTTAATATCACGTCGGGGTCACCAATGTAGTTATTAGGAAAGCGGTGATGAATTTATGTGTTTAATTATCACTCAAAGTATCGTGGGGATGAAAGCAAAACATGAATAATTATCTTGCTTGTTGCTTGTTGTTTAAAGAGGCCTAACATCGAAGGTCATCGACCCAAGAATAATTATCAGAGAGAATATTGATAATATTAAAAGCACAGATCATCAATATATAGAAGTCTTCGAAACATAAACAAAGTTCAAGGAGTTTATATATAAACATATACTGTATGAGTTTATACACATATATTAATACGCGAGGCCACCACACGTAATAGTGCCTGATAAACACCATAATAATGAATAGACACTTGGTATAATATATTGAAACGATTCATTCCGAATTTATTCACATCACATCCCATTTAAAATCACAAGTTCAGATTTAACTGTTGCCTGTGTACACCAGCGCAACGTAGTGAAGGAACTTGTCGACTAGGGTACAAGTCGTCATGTTTCATGTTATTTCTATTCGTATTATCCAACGAGATAGAATAACATAGAGGCGGAAGCGCTGCCTGGGTGAAGCTAATAGAACGAACGTTCGCCATGTTTCCTGTGGTCACACATGAAAGGGAGCATTGCTCTTGAACGGAGAAAAGTGTAGAAAATACGCATTACAGAATCACTTGGGCTGAATTGAATACCGTTAGCCCAAAGCTTTACAGCATTTAAAGCCATAGACTGCGAATACCGCCACTTTATTACATTGCGGCACGAGGCTAATTTCACGATCAGCTGATTGTAGGGTAGTTCGAAATCATTGCAGTTTGACATACGAATAGGCCTCGAAATCGGAACAAGAGCGTTACACCTGCTTGGTTGTTGTGGTTAAGCGTAAATTACAATAAAAACCGCGGACATAAATAAATAAATAAACAGAAATCCTTAAAATGAAAGGGACCACAATACTTTACAACCTCATTCTGATCATTTTTTAAAAGGTATTGCTTCGCCATGAGTACTGTCTTTATTTATTTCTTAATCCATTTACCCTCCAAGATCGGTTTTCGCTCGGACTCAGCGAGAGATCCCACTTCTACAGTTTCCTAGAGCGTGGGACTTTGGGTCGTGGGATACAACTGGGGGGACGACCACTAACTCATCCAGCCGGACGCACCTGTTATGCTGAACAGCGGCCTTGTGGGGGATGGGAAGTATGGAATGGACAGACAAGGAAGAGGCAAGGAAGCGGCCGTGGCCTTAAGTTAGGTACCATCCCGGCATTTGCCTAGAGGAGAAATGGTAAAGCACGGAAAACCATTCCGAGGACGGCTGAGGTGGGAGTCAAACCCAGTTCCAGCCTTCGTACCACATTTCAAATTTCGTGGCAGAGTCGGGAATTGAACCCAGGCCTCCGGGGTTTGCAGCTATACTCAAACTAATCACTACACCACAGAGGCGGTCTATGAATGCTGTACCACTATAATTTTATTGTTTTATGTAATTATTTATTATAATGTAGGGGCATATCATTTTTCCGATTAATCAAATCAAATCAAAATCTCTTTATTTGCAAATGAGGTGTTTACCGCGTTGGCAAATGGTACACTAAAATACATTATTGTCAAGCACTAAATATTAAATTAACAAGAGAATAAAATTTTCCTATAATACAATATTATATAATTTACGCTAACAATTTTTCTATTAAACACACAGCTCATCGTTAATAAATTTACATTGTTTACAAAATTCTACTTATAATATTTCCAGTACTACTTACAAATATAGTCATCTGATATACAGTATGTGGAATTACTTCAAATGATACTGTATAACTGGTATGAGATTAAAATTTACATTGCATTTATTTACTTTTTCTTTTCTTTACCCATTTTGGAACCTAAGTAGCATAACCCCTCAGCGCCGAACTCTATACGTGGTATAGACCCTCTTTTCTTCCGTAGCCGCCGACCTCTATACGTGGTATAGATCAATACATGGTTTCGCATTTACAGCTTTAGCTCGAAGAGTTTTGGAGTTATTGATATGCAAATTGTTTTGTTTCCAAGAAGACATTTTCGGGTTTATCAGTGTTGTAAATAAGAATTGAAAAATCGTTACAATGTAGTTTTTTGCAAGGATAATTATTTGTCAAATAAGTCTGAGCACTAATTTCTGCTTTTTTAAAAGTCCGTTTGCTTCATTCGTCCCCACAGAATAAAATAAAGAAATGATGATCTGAAAAGTTTGTCTTTCCGTGTGATGTTCTTCGCTCCATTTGTACATTGGGAGTGCGGTTTATTTATTATATTTGTCTTTATTTCTCGGCTTGTAATATTTTCGTAACTCTCCACGAGCGCACTGTGTACGCATGAGTTAGTGCTGCTTTCTGTCATACGATACGAGAACCAGTTGTTCATGGTATATATCTCGTTTGAAAGACGTTGTCTCGATCTTTTATCTGAAATATGTATCGAGTTGGTTTGTTTCGTCATAAATGTTATTCCCCTCATTCAGTTTCGTACTGCTGCCTTCGGTCTCGCTGCAGCTTCATCAGTCCGTGTGACGCGCCGCGCTCAGCCGTGATATGACTGACAGTAACATGCTTGAAATATTGTATAATTCAGATGAAAGTTTAGTCGGAAGTAGTAGTGACAGTATAAGCAGGAGTGATAATGAAATAGATGATGTAGCAGTGGTAAATGATGAGGGTGACGATGAGGAGGAAACAGTACTTGGAAATTTCGTGTAAGAGACTATAGATAATTATACAAGTCAAAGAGAAGTTTTCAACGGTGAATTCTGATTGCTAAATTCTCTAATAATACTCACAGAGGTCACAGAGGTCACAGAGGCCACAGAGACAAATATTGAGCAATTACCTGATCGGGTTCAGCTGGTGAAAGGTTTGTTTACAAAATACGCTCGGGAGGGAGAGGAACGAAATATTCAAGGCCGGCGCGCATCAGATAATACAGTTCCAAGGTTGCAGGAAAGACATTTTATCAGCAAATTAGCACCCAAGAGTCGGAAATCCAAACCTCAGAGACACTGTATCCTGTGTTCAAAACACGGCGAAAAGAAGACGTCAGTGTACTGCTGCCAGGAGTGTGACTTGAGTCCCTGTCTCAAAGAGTGCTTCGAACTCTATCACACGGAACTAAATTACTAAGGAAATGTGGAACAATTATGTAATTATCTGCATATGCATAGTTCTGCCATAAGGAATCCAAATTTCGTGAAAATCGGGCTACTCTTATACTTGTAGTAACGCTTTAAGTGAATCGATGCATTTCAGTCGCACGTAGTTGAAATCTCATCCGGCTGCGGAGTAGGAAGCTATTTAAATGGCTGCGACGCTGAGGGGATAACGACCTGCTGCGTCTTAACCAGAGCCCCTTTTACCACCACTTTTCAGAGTTCCTGAAGGGCCTTCACAGCTACCGTAGCGGTCTCAGGGCCCTCGAAGTCCCCACTGTACTTCACCCCTACTTCCCCTACTTTGGCTGTCCAAACTTCTTAGACCAGGGGATGGAATTAATTTATTCACACGCATTCTTTATTTACATTAACCTGCACTGGTCGAATGCCCTCTAACATTTCATTTATTTTCTCTGTTGCTGTTTATTCTCTTTTCGAATATCTGTACAGATTTTGGAAAAGGATCAAACACTACCCCTGGTAAACTGTTCCACTCCTTCACACCCTTCCCAATGAATGAAAATTTACCCCAATCGCTTCTGCTAAAATTCCTTCTAATTTTATATTTGTGGTCAGACCTGCCGATATAATTATTTTCCAACTGAAGACTCTCACGGATATCTCCCCATGCTTCTTCTCCTGTATAGGCTCTATATAATCCTATAATCCATGTCATAGAAAATCAAATCAAATCAAAATCTTTATTTGCAAATGAGGTGTCTACCTCGGTTGCAAATGGTACACTAAAATACATTATTGTCAAGCACTAAATTTTAAATTAACAGGAGACGAAGAAAATTTTCCTAGAATACAATATTATACAATTTACGCTAATAATTTTTTCTATTAAACACACACATCATCCTTAATAAATTTATATTGTTTACAAAATTCTACTTATAATATCTTACAAACATAGTCAACTCATATACAGTACGGTATGTGAAATTACTTCTAATAATACTATACAACTGGTATAAGATTAAAATTAACATTGAATTTATTTACATATTTTTATTTTACCCATTTTGGAACCTAAGTAGCATAACGACCTGCTGCGTCTTACCCAGAGCCCCTTTTGCCACCACTTTTCAGAGTTCCTGAAGGGCCTTCACAGCTACCGTAGCGGTCCCAGGGCCCTCGAAGTCCCCACTGTACTTCACCCCTACAGGCAGTCCCCTACTTGGGCTGTCCAAACACCTTAGACCAGGGGATGGAATTAATTTAATCACACACATTTATTATTTACAATATCCTGCACTGGTCGAATGCCCTCTAACATTTAATTTATTATCTCTGTTGTTGTTTATTCTCTTCTTGAATATCTGTACAGATTTTGGAAAAGGATCAAACACTACACCTGGTAAACTGTTCCACTCCTTCACGCCCTTCCCAATGAAAGAAGATTTACCCCAATCGCTTCTGCTAAAATTCCTTCTAATTTTGTTCTTGTGGTCAGTTCTACCAATATAATTATTTTCCAACCGAAGCCTCTCACGGATATCTCCCCATGCTTCTTCTCCTGTATAGGCTCTATATAATCCTATAAGTCTACTTTTCTCCCTTCTCTTACTTAAAGTTTCCCACCCAAGTTCCTTTAACATTTCTGATACACTACTCTTTCTCCTGAAATTCCCTGTTACAAACCTTGCTGCTTTCCTCTGCACACCATCTAGTTCTTTTATTAGGTATTCTTGGTGAGGATCCCAAACACTGTTTGCATATTCAAATAATGGACGAACCATACTTAAGTAACTTTTTTCTTTTAATTATTTGTTGCATCCTTCAAGTAGCCTCATTATGACATGTAACGATCTGTATGCTTTCCCAACAACGTCATCAACATGACACTTCCAGTGCAAATTACTTTCAAATCTCACACCTAAGTATTTGCACTTGCCATCTTTTGGGATAACTACCTCATCCAAAGTATATTCAAATTCAGTTTTAAAGCTCCTGTTTGTAAATGTTGTAACAGTTGATTTGCCTCCATTAATCTTCATATTATTTTCTTCAACCCATTCCTGGATACTGTCAAGGTCCCTTTGTAATTCTGAACAATCCTCAATGTTATTTATTTCCCTATAAACAATTATGTCATCTGCATACAATCTTATTTTCGATGCTATATTGTTCCCTAAGTCATTTGCGTATATTAAGAAAAGTAACGGACCGATTATACTACCCTGTGCAATTCCCTTCCAGACTTTCTCTTCCTGTGATATATTATTTCCTACTTTGACTTTCTGAACCCTTGAATTTAAAAATGTTCTTATCCACCGTATAACCCTTACGTCCAATCCTATTCCCTCCAATTTCTTTAATAATATTCCATGTTCCTCTCTATCAAAGGCTTTGGAAAGATCTATGGCTATGCAATCTAACTGACCTCCTGAATCCAACTGATCTGATATGTCCTGCTGAAATCCCACCAGTTGTGCCTCACAAGAAAATTTCTTTCTAAATCCATACTGGCTCCTCATGAACCAATTTTTATCATCACATATCCCTCTGATGTACTTTGCTATTAAACTCTCCAGTATTTTACAAACTATACTGGTCAGGCTGATTGGTCTGTAGTTCTCTGGTTTCCTTTTATCACCCTTTCCTTTATAAATTGGTATTATTATAGATTCCTTCCATTCCTTTGGTATCACACTATTATTTATGACATATTCAAAGAGAAATTTTAAATAAGGCACTATATACCACCCCATTGTCTTTAATACCTCCCCAGTAATTTGATCACTTCCTGCTGCTTTTCCTTGCTGAAGCAGTTGGATTTCTCTGAAAATATCTTCATTTGTGAATAAGAAGCTTCTTGTTTCTCTCTGTGTCTCTCCCTCTCTATCTTCTGTTACGGTTTCCAAGTCCTGACAATCTTCTACTGAATCTCGGAATTCCCTACTAAAGAGGTTTGCTTTCTCAGTATCTGTTAAATAGTGTTCACCCCCTTCTCCCACCATTGTAGGAATTTGGATTCCTTTTCCTTTTTGATTCCTAATATATGAATACAGCTTTTTCTATTTCCCTTTGTGGTCATTACCCTCTTGAAGAATGCCATTCATATAATTGTCTTTTGCTTCCTTTTTCACTCTATTCAGTTCCCTCATTAGTTGTTTTCTAGTTTCTCTATTCTCCCTACCTTCTTTGATTTTCCTCTTTACTATTCTACATTTTCTTTTTAATTTTCTTATTTCCCTTGTGTAATAAACAGGGTCTGAGGTCATTTTACCCTTCCTAACAGGTACAAATCTCTTCTCTCCTTCCCAAATTATTCCTTTAAATTTAGCCCAAAGTGTATCCACATTATTCCCTTCACTTATCCAACAACTGAATTGTGATTTAAGGTAAGTCCCAAGTCCATCAACTTTAGTTTTTCTGTATAATTTCTTGTCTTTTGTGACCCTCTTATTAAGCATTTTTGGTACGAGTCCTACATCCATTATTACAGCCTTATGGTCACCTCTTCCTTCAATTAGCTCAGTTTTATCAACAATTTCCCATGGTTTAACCAAGAATACATCTAGCACGTTATTGAGACGAGTTGGTTCTTGTACTACTTGTGTAAATTCTCCCTCCCAAATTAACTTATTTGCCAGTTTCTGTTCATGGGCTTCACTTGCAGCTCCATTCCATTCAACTTCTGGCAAGTTTAGATCTCCCCCAATTATTACCGTATCATTATTGTTTTTATGAATATAATCTATTATTTTCTCAAATATTTCCATATCTCTTTCCTCTCTTCCAGGCCTATATGTTCCTATAATTCCCACCT
This sequence comes from Anabrus simplex, assembly GCF_040414725.1. Classification (NCBI taxonomy): domain Eukaryota; kingdom Metazoa; phylum Arthropoda; class Insecta; order Orthoptera; family Tettigoniidae; genus Anabrus; species Anabrus simplex. The sequence continues at coordinate 96,272,650 of NC_090272.1, read as the reverse complement.
CCTTCATATTATCACAAACTAATTTTATCCCTAATATTTCATCCCTTTCATCAGTAAACCATTCATGCGAACAATAAGTTTCCTTCACCAGAATAAATACCCCTCCTCCTTTTTTATCTCCTCGGTCTGTACGATAGACTGTATACCCTTCTGGAAATACTTCTGTATTACCCACCCCTTCTCTCAACCACGATTCCACTCCTATCACCACATCCGTCTCATAAGATTCCATCAATGTACCGTTCTGGGATTACTAGCTGAAAGCTAACTTTGAAAGTTGTCCATTATGAAGAGTAGCCTAATTTTAAATAACAATGCAACTGACATCTACAATAAAGGCTGCATCAGTTTCACAAATATCAGAAAAATACCGGTACTGTATTTACAATGCTTGGTGTACTTTTGACCGAAATAGGCGACTTTTCGTGGTTACGTTTCTTTGGCGGTAGGCGTTCCATTTTCTTTGTATGTAAATGTCAAGGAAAATTTAATAGTCTTAGAACAGCATTTGCTAGTAACCGCCGTTGGTCATTTGTTTCATACATGTACTAATCTTCGAAATGTACATAGCGTAAGCGACTGTAATTGTTGGAATACCATTTATATGTTTTCGTCCTCACAACCCATTATTCCGTTAATCCCTTGTTCTTTAAAGGAAATCTGAAATATAATCCGATAAATAATTACTGTGGCTACCAGTACTTCCGCTGTATAAGCATTAAAATGGATTTAATTACAAATAGAAATTACAAAAAGTGATCTCGCCTATCATTCAATAATGCTTATTTAAAATACGATATATCCTTGGTTTTATTACTCCGGTTAGTACAACCGTACACTGAGCATACGGCTGGCATTCTTGAAAGCGAGAATTTATCTTTCCATTTCTTCAAAACTTACGAACACTTACGACATTAAATTGCCAGCACAATTTCCCTGTCATCTCAACACATGTTCTCGCGCCAACTCGCTTTGTTTTGACTACCGTTAACATGACTGCCTTTTATCAACTTGCTTCCGCAGGACGCGCTGATGTTGGGCCGTTGCCTACGTTATAATACAAGGCCTGGAAATAGAGCCCGTAAAACGCTATGAAAGTGGTTACACTGAAGTTCAATGCCGGGCCACTAGGATCGCTATCTTACCCCCTGTCGACCAGGCTCGCGCCTTTAAACGTGTTCATTAACTGAGTTGGTTGTGAATGTATTATGTATTTGTCTGATGTTAAGCATTCGCAGTTCCAGTCATGGTTTATTCACGAGAAATTAAAGGTAGTGGAATTTCGTTTCACAAGTTTCCAGTGAATGTTCCAAGTTTTGATCCGAGTTACGTCATCAGAATCGGGCGATCCCAAAATTTGTCACTGGACTTTTTTAAAACTATGCTACCGTGACCGGCAATCATTTGAGAGACATCTTCAAACTCAGAAATCTTAAATTAAGAAACCAACGAGGAAAATAATTTGCCCAACAAATTTCACGAAAATGAATGTAGCAAGAGCTAAAAATATTGTATTTTCCTCTGAAACAATCTCTGGTTTGTAAAGAATGGAGATGGTTTTGTCCCGAGAGCATAAAATACAGTTTAAAATAAGCCATTTGTTTTATGGAGCATTTTATTACACTGTTCAATGCGCATAACGTCTGCAACACCTCACATGGGGCATATTCAGGAACGAGAACAAACGAGCATCTTTTAACCGGGCAAGTTGGTCGTACGGTTAGGGGCGCACGGCTTTGAGCTTGCATCCGGGAGATAGTGGGTTCGAATCCCACTGTCGGCAGCCCTGAAGATGGTTTTCTATGGTTTCCCATTTTGACACCAGGCAAATGCTGGGGCTGTACCTTAATTAAGGCCACGGCCGCTTCCTTCCAACTCCTAGGCCTTTCCTATCCCATCGTCACCATACTACCTATCTGTGTCGGTGCGACGTAAAGTCACTAGCAAAAAAAAAAAAGCAACTTTTAGTACTGAAGATGAACTCCTCAGTTGGTTAATTAATGATTTTACTGTCATATATTAAGAAACTTAAAATGCATTCAGAGAAAGTAAAAAAGAATCATGAGAGAAATGTATCAGGCATAGATCTTGACTACCCAGTCCACTGTGGCCTGCGTAAAATACCTCATAATTATACATTTGCATTATGCATTGATGAGGAACCTAACGAGTTATGACATCGAGCTCTTCTTCAGCTACCTAAAACGCCAAGCGGAATACAAAGACATTATGGTTCGTGTGGCAAAAGAAAAAAAAACAGACTGTAAAGGCTGTTTAGAGCATATCTGTTCTCCAGCTACTCAAAGTCCAACATTGTGTCTTATCCGTTTTCAAGATCGAGGAGCTCTCAGATACCGAAAATCGTCTGTGGCACTTCTGCAGTGAACGACGGAATTTGTCACTTCCGCTACGCAATACTTGTCCCGAAGAGAGTTATAAAAGGTGTACGTTTATTTTTTCGAAAGACATGTTCAACAGTGAAATTAAGTGTGGAAAGTGTAAAGGCGACAAACCACCTCTTTTTCTGCTATGAAAATTTCAGAGACCTCTGTTAGACAACATTGCTTTGAGCCACTCAAGTAGAAGAACGAAAGTTTTGAAACTTGATAAGAAGCCCCTCAGAAGGAAAGTTTTGAAACTTCAATCACATATCCAAGCCAATGCAGTACCGCTCTATAAATAAAGTACTGTCAATACTCGCAAAAACATTGAGTTATTTTTATTTGGGATATACTTTACTTATTGACATATACGGCCATGCGAATACAAGGGGACAAGTCCGCGATCCTAGCGGCTGAATAGTGAACTAGGAAGCAACCCGTTTCCACGAGTGCATTTCAAGGCCTCGTATTATAGCGTAGGCAACGGTTGGGCGCACAGCCCCTCTAAAATGTTGCAACTCTGTTATCGTTGCCATAGCAACAGGCCATTTTCGAGCAGCGTTAGCCAACTTTTTTTCGCCTGTGGCACTAAACGTCAGACTTCAACTCTCGTGGGCCCTACTATATGTTATTCTAGCTCGTTTGGGATCTCTTTGATCCTGAAGAATGTGGATCTCTTTGAAGTTGTTTATCTTTGGTTATGTGTGACACAAATCAATTTCGGGTGATGTGAATGTTATCGAGACTGCCCTTAAATCACATGTTTTCCACTTGTTGCACTTTGCATTTGCTGTACGTGTCAAGAGTTCTGTCGAAAATGTACGTTTGATGTCAAGGTGTTAACTTTTTCAGGCACGTGTACTGACCTAGTGTTAGAATCTTGTGGTAAATCAGCATTCTGCGATTTCGTACTTGTCAGTTGTGGGATTTAGATAAACCACTGTTATGGATAAATTGAGAAGGGCTCTTAGCGGCGATGACAGCCAAGCGGAAGAGGAAAGCGGCATTATGCCACAGGTAATGAATTGACTACCTTGACATTTCGTCATTTTAATATTCGATATAATTGGTTTGTAATCCTTTAAACAAAATATTTATTGTGTCGTACAAGAATGGTAGTGGTAAAAGTCTAAGAACGGTGAATGCTAATTCTTATCTTGGACTATTGGCAACAGTGATATTTATACATATATTGTACACCTGAACGAAGTCTAACCTCTCTTGTGGAGCGAATGGTGTTGAATTGTTACACACCAGAATTATTTTTTAACCCCTTAAGCGAGTAAAAATCAGGCTGGTTGTAACGCGACCCATAAAAGTACGGGTTTCTTAAAACCTGCCAGGAAACTCATTAAAACCCTCGTATTTGTATCTCACAATGAAATCAACATGCAAAATATTACAGAGTTAGGTTCATAAAAAAGATAGATCATATTTAAATACCAGTCATTTTGTCATCAGAAATTTGATTTGCGGGCTATTGTGTTTCATATATGAGAAGCTGGCTGTTGTACTAGTCATAGACGGGACAATCACTTAGCAGGAAAGGTAGACGTGCAGCTGTCAGCAGCTTGTCATGATGTACTAGTTTGCTGGCTCTATGTGACCCTTTGCAGTTTCATCTTTCTCACGTTAGGCCTATTGTAGCTCTTTCGTTGATCTGTTCATTTGGTATAAAAGCAAAGTACAGTACCGGTATCAGGTACCGGACAGATGTACAAAGCCCTTGAATGTTGCCAGGATGACTAATAATTATATAATGTTATTTGCTTTACATCCCACTAACTACTTTTACAAGTTACACGATTGTGAGCAACTGCAAAATGACTTTGATAATGTTGTGAGATGGACAGTAGGCAATGGTATGATGATAAACGGGGATAAAAGTCAGGTTGTGAGTTTCACAAATAGGAAAAGTCCTCTCAGTTTTAATTACTGCGTCGATGGGGTGAAAGTTCCACTTGGGGATCATTGTAAATACCTAGGTATTAATATAAGGAAAGATCTTAATTGGGGTAATCACATAAATATGATTGTAAATAAAGGGTACATATCTCTGCACATGGTTATGATGGTATTTAGGGGTTGTAGTAAGGATGTAAAGGAGAGAGCATGTTTGTCTCTGGTGAGACCCCAACCAGAGTATGGTTCCAGTGTATGGGACCCTCACCAGGATTACTTGATTCAGGAACTGGAAAAAATCCAAAGAAAAACAGCTGGATTTGTTCTGGGCGATTTCCGACAAAAGAGTAGGGTTACAAAAATGTTGCAAAGTTTGGGCTGGGAAGACTTTGGAGAAAGGAGATGAGCTGCTGGACTAAGTGGTATGTTCAGAGCTGTCAGTGGAGAGATGGCATGGGAGGACATCAGTAGACGAATAAGTTTGAGTGGTGTCTTTAAAAGTAGGAAAGATAACAATATGAAGATAAAGGGAGATGTTTAATAAATTTCCAATTTCTTTGCAATCATTTAAGAAAAGGCTAGTAAAACAACAGATGGAGAATCTGCCACTTGGATGACTGCCCTAAATGCAGATCAGTAGTGATTGATTGATTGATTGATTGATTGATGGTTTTTGGAGACGCTTATGTGGCAGAATTTAGTCCCACAGGAATTCTTTTACGTGCCAGTAAATCTACCGACACGAGGCTGACGTATTTGAGCTCCTTCAAATGCCACCAGACTGAGCCAGGATCGTACCTTCCAAGTTGGGTCAGAAGGCCAACTCCTCAACCGTCTGAGCCACTCAGCACTAGGATGATCCTCATAGCAACTCTCCATAGAGTTATTTATTGGATCTTGGTCCAAAACTTCACCCGACCAGCACTGATATTTCCAATTTTATGTACTTTTTAGGTAAAACATATAGAACAAAAAGTTTTGTGTTTCAAAATAAATTTTTTCTTGAGCAATTTTCCTGTAAAACTAACCATAAAAGAGATGGAGTTTTTTTTGTTTAAGCCCCCCCCCCCCCCTCCCGAACTCCAACCTGCTGATATTTTTTTTTTTAAACAAATTTTAACCACAGACCTACTCACCCATATCCTTAACTTGAATAGGTAAGGTCTATGAACAACTTAACCAATCCATTATTCCATGATGCTGTAGGCCTAACGGACAAAAAGTAAACTGGGAAACAAAACATGGTCTCGTATTTGTTAATATTCAAAAAGTAGAGACACAAATATGATTTTATGTATTCATAGGTTATAAACTTCATGGTTCTGATCCGTATTGAATTTTACATTAAGGCTGAAGATGGCCAGCCCCGGCCGAAACTAGTCCCTAATTAATGTAATTTAGAATATTACATATTATAGTATTGAAAGGTGAACCATTACTACATTAACATGATTTTGTGTGTCTAGATTACTTTTGTGGATACAGTGTTTTTTTTTGTAAAAGTATTCACATTTAGTCCTTTTTTCACATGCAGAAATTTTTAGATCGTCACTAATTTCTCACCTTATTTCTCTCCTAAATTATTTCTTTATTTCAGCCAAGTCAACCAAAAGAGTAGATTCGCCGTGCAGTTAGGAGCGCGCAGCTGTGAGCTCGTATCCGGGAGATAGTGGGTTCGAATCCCACTGTCGGCAGCCCTGAAGATGGTTTTCCGTGGTTTCCCATTTTCACACCAGGCAAATGCTGGGGCTGTACCTTAATTAAGGCCACGGCCGCTTCCTTCCCATTTGTAGGCCTTTCCTGTCCCATTGTCGCCATCAGACCTATCTGTGTCGGCGCGACGTAAAGCAAAAAAAAAAAGAGTAGATTCTCTCAATGGATGTAACGTAGTGCTGGCAGGGCAAAAAAAATATCTCTGAACAAAACCAATAAACCGTGTTGGCAAAACTATTTTTTTCTATTGCATTATACTGTAGCCTATATTGTAACCCACTCTGGATGGATCTCTACTTAGAAGCCAATTTCCTGCACTTTCCTGTTGTTCTGCCCATATTCTTGGCCACTCTGAATCTTGGATGTAACATACTAACAAGGTAGTGGAAGGGCTTGAGTGCTTGTTCCTTTTGTTTTTATTTAATTTTTTTCATTGCATTCTTAAAACTTACCTTATAGGGTTCCAAGCCATGATTTTCTACAAGATCAATCTAGAGTTCCACAGCTTGTAGTGTAGCCTATTTGTGTTGTCTACTTGATGAAGATCCGTGATGAAGATCCAGGACAACAAATCTTTGACAGTTGTCAAAAAAAATGAATGGCTACCTTTTATAACATCATCTAAGATTTTGCTGATGTTTGCTGGGATTTGTTAATAGTGCTCTGTCACAGTTTTTATACATTTAGAAAAAACATTAATGAAGCTACACAAATAGTCATTTTGGGAATTCCATCTTCGACCTTTTTCTCTTAACGAACTGTGTAGTTGAAGGTTGTTCTGAAAGTACTTATGGACTTTTAGTAATATGCTTAGAGAATTTGGAATTAGGGCCTATTTCTTTTTCAGGTAAGTTAGAGTAACATAATAAGCAGAATTGCCATATGTAACTTAAAAATTTTTCAAATTAAATATAAATATTACACTATAACCTATCTGCAAAAAAGCACATTATTAACCTTCCATCGGTCGCGCTGTAATTTCGACACTGTAATCGCGTGGCATCTAGTAGGTACCATTGTGTTCTTAGTTTTAAAAATACATTTCCTGTAGATGTGTTTGGATATGATTTGAGTTAAATAATGTTGACATTCCTTTTACTCTTATTTCAGCTGCCTCTGTGGATCAGCGGTAGAGTGTCGGCCTCCGGATCCCAAGATAGCGGGTTCAAACCCGGCAGAGGTAGTCGGATTTTTGAAGGGCGGAAAAAAGTCCATTCGACACTCCATATCGTACAATGTCGGCATGTAAAAGATCTCTGGTGACACATTTGGCGTTTACCCGACAAAATTCATTAAATCTCAGCCATAGACGCCCAAGAGAGTTTCAGTTTACTCGATCTGCCATCTAGTGGGGGCCTAGGGTAAAACGGAACGTCGAAATTGACGAGCAGACAGCCAGATGGCGTCAAATTGAAATGTCTGCACACGGTAGCTGAGGCCATACGATTATTATTATTATTATTATTATTATTATTATTATTATTATTATTATTACTCTTATTTCCATTGTTAACAGCAACAATAAAGTCCTGCATGTTATTTTATCTCGTTTCAAATATTACAAGAATACTCATTGTCATATCTCTTAGGTAGTCATTATTTTACACACAATAATATATGCAACAATAAGAACTATAGCATGATATTCCATAATCATGTTCACAGAATTTGAAGTAATAATAATGTAAAAACAGAAAAGTATGCAATGTATTACAAAACTAAAGAAAAAATACGGAATGAACTGTTCATCTTTCCTTTCATTTTCCCAAGTCCAGATTTTCAAAGCATTCATGACAAATCATTCTTCTGTGTTCCAGGCAGAAATGTTTCTTACCCTTCTTGCAGCTGTGCCTTGTCATTCTAGCGATCCTCTTCGGTTTAGCAAGCTTGCAAGTGTCACAATGTTTCTTTTTAGCAAGTGGTGGAAGGGTAGTTCTAGTGGCTATTGCTTCTTTGTCTTGCTCTGCAGGTCGGTACATTTCAAGTTGGAACCGCAGTGTCAAATGGAGACCTGTTGAATTCATGCTCCTTCGCCTAATCTCTTCTGACACCAACTGCTCGGATAGTGTTCTCAAAAAGTCTCCTACCAACATTCATTCCATTCCCAGTAGCCACTACTTGAGCATTTATGCCAGCTACATTCAACATAGCAAAGAAAATAACTAGTGGCAAACGTGTGGTATATCGGCTATGTTTAACTCCCACACATTTTATCCATGACATCTACTCCACCCTTTGTCCCGTTGTAGCATGTCATAATTATAGGTGTGGCATTTTCTCCAGTTTCATTATCAATCGAGTCGTCATCTAAATGATGACTGAAAACGAGCGGGACAATTCGGTTTTTCTTAGGAACATAGGAGTCTAAAGTGGCATGTTCATTGAAACCAAACATTGATGACTTTACTGTCCTTTGTTTCACATTTGTAAGCTCATCTGGCAGACATCTTTTATTCTTGCTAATGATGCCAACATAAGATAATCTTCAACTATCTAGTTCAAGTCTGTGAACCAATTATCCGCCAGTGTTATAGGGAGGCTGTGCCAATTGCTTAACAACATCTAATGGTTTATTACTGATATGAAACGGCCCCTCTGGCTGTTTCCCTGGGTAAATTTCCAAATTATGACAATAGAAAGTTTTTGCATCCATCATCATCATCATCATTGTACAATTCCAGTTTCTCGGGTACTGTTAATGAGCCTCTTCTACTTCTTCCTGTCCATATACAACTTGTCATGGAGAACATCATCCACTGTCCATCCTCTGGTAACTGTCCATCCTCTGGTAACTATATCAACCTTGATCATGTCCATCCATTGGGCAGGTCTTTTCCCCTCCACCTGTCTTTACAAATTTATTCTGGCTGTTCTTGTAGGCTCCATCCTCATCACATGCCCATACCACCATAGTCTGGATGTGCCAATTCGTCTAATAGGGATGTTTTATTCTGGCTTCTTCCTTCACCTCTTCATTTCTTAACTTGTCCATCTTGGTCTTCTGGATGGTGGATCTAAGAAATTTAGTCTCTGATGCTTGTAGTCCTGATGAATCTCTTTTTGTGAGGGTGCACGCTTCAATACCATAGGTCAATATTGGTATGAAATAGCTGTTAAACATCATCATTTTGGCTGGTTTTGGAATCATGTCATCCCATAAAAGTGTTCTTACTTGTTGGTAAAATTCTGATCCCTTTTGTACTCTGTTTGTAATTTCCTTTCTGACCAAATTATCACTGGAGATTACACTTCCAAGGTAAGGAAAACTATCTACACACTCTAGCTGGTGGTCTCCTAGTTTTACACTTGCTGGACGCCCTTCTCTGTTGACTGCCATCACCACTGTCTTGGTCTCAATGTTGAGGTTACATTCCTGGAACTGGGATTTCCATGCGTTGAGTCTGGTCTGTACTTCCTCTTCTCTTTCATCCCAAATCATATCATCAGCAAAGGCCACTGCATTCAGTTCACCTAACTTTTCCTTGACCTTCTTCTTCTTGTTTTCGAATTTGGCCGCCCATGGACCGCATTGAATTTAAGGCTTTCTATTCTTCTTCTTCTTTGCCTCCTCCCAGAACCTCTTCATCCTTTCACTTCAGATCTTCCTTTCTTTCTCAGATATGACAAATTTGGTCTGCATTTTGGTAGTTTCTCCTGGAATGTTTTGATGCTGTCCACTCAGCTTCTAAATTCTTTTCTGTTATGAATCATATCCATTGTAAGTCCACTTTCTATTGCATCTCTTTTTATCTCTTCTGCCCAGTCTACCTCCATGGCTAAATGGTTAGCGTGCTGGCCTTTGGTCACAGCGGTCCCGGGTTTCATTCTTGGCAGGGTCGGGAATTTTAACCATAATTGGTTAATTTCTCTGGCACGGGGGCTGGGTGTATGTGTCGTCTTCATTATCATTTCATCCTCATCGCGAATCGCAGGTCGCCTAATGGCATCAAATCGAAAGACCTGCACCTGGCGAACCGAACATGTCCTCGGACACTCCCGGCACTAAAAGCCATACGCCATTTCATTTTTTCTTCTTCTATCCACTTCGTCAAAGCTTTCAGTCCAGTAATGTACTTGAATATTTTCTTAGCCGTTTCTCATCCATTCTTTCTAGATGCCCATAGAATTTTAGCCTTCGCTTTCGCATTTTTTCGGTGTATTTGTAGAGATCATAATTTTTTCTGTTCCTCCACTCCCCATCAGCATTTTTATGTGGTCCAAAAATTTCCCTTAAGATTCTCCTCTCCTTTTTTATCGAGATCTTAAAGAAGCTCACCCTTTTTATTCATTGTCAGGCTCTCTGAAGCGTAGGGACCCTCTGGCTTTACCACTGTGCTGTATTGTCTAAGTTTTGCCTTGTAAGATATTGCTCTTTTGTTGTATCTGTTCTGGGTTAACCTGTAAGCTAATTCTAGTTTTCTAATTCTTGCCCTATTTGCCTCTTTATCCATTCCGTTAAGGTTCTATACATTCCCCTAGATATTTAAGTTTCTCAGTTCTTTTTACAGTCCCATGCTTCACTTCTAAGTGTGTCTCCCCTTGATGACCATATTCCATGTGTTCCGTCTTCTCAAATGAGACTTTGAGACCCGTTTTCTCAGCGATCTCGTGTAGCATAATTTCAGCATTTTCTCGGTTGTGAGCCAAGAGGGCAAGATCATTTGCAAAAGCCAAACACTTAATTTCTAAGTTCTGTCCTTTCCTCCCTAAATGTATTCCCTTTATTCCTTTCACTTCCAAGGCATTCTCCCAGGTTCTAATGATTTTTGCTAGAACAATGTTAAAGAGAATTGGTGATATGCAGTCCCCTTGTCCAACTCCTGTTTTTATTTCAAATGGTTCAGAAATTTCACCGAAGAATTTGACTTTTGAGAAAGTTTCTTAGGGTTTGTTTTATTAACATTCTTGTTTTCCTGTCAATTCCAAATTCGTCTAGGATGTTAAATAGAGTCTGACTGTTGATTGAATCATACGCTTTCTTAAAATCAATAAATATTACCACGGTGTTCTGGCTTCTCAAAGCTCTTATTCTAAGAATGCTCTTCAGGTTAAATATTTGTTCTGCACATGATCTTCCTTTTCGAAAACCAGCTTGGTACTCACCAACTCTTCAACTCTTCTCAATAGTACTTTTGAGAGTATCTTATATGTTATTGGGAGTAAAGAGATGCCTCTGTAGTTATTGATGTTCGTCCGGAGACCTTTCTTGTGAAGTGGGTGTATAAGAGCACACTTCCAAACATTGGGGATCTTTTCATCTCTCCAGATTTCTCCTATGACGGCGTGGATTGCATTTGCTGCAGTTTCTCCTCCGAGCTTCCACATTTCTGCAATAATTCTATCTTCACTTGGTGCTTTGTTGTTTTTAAGCTCATTTATTATTTCCTTGATCTCTTCTAGACTCGGTGGCTTGGAATCGTGGTTATCTTGAGATAGATTTTTCGTATCCAATCTTTCCACAGGTTCTCACAATTCAGCAACATTTTGAAATAATCTGCGAAAAATTGACAATTTTCTTTGTTGTTCGCTGCTACACTACCATCCTCCCGCTTAAAACACAAACTTGATGGCTTGTATCCCTGTAGTTCCTCTCTGAAGGTTTTGTAAAATGCTCGAGTGGTGTTCTTTCAAAAATCATCTTCTATCTTATCCACCCTACTTCTATCATAATTTCTTTTCTTCAGCTGCTTTAAACATTGACTTTTTGATCTCTTCCCAGCTGTTCATATTCAGCTTCGACAATTTTTCACGATATGTCTCTTTGCTTTGTTTCAAAATATCTGCATCAATTCTCAGCTTCCTCTTGATTCTTTGTTCAGGTTTGTTTGGTTGGAATCTTACTTTAATCTCTGAGAGATAGTGGACCGAATCTTTGTTTAAGCTTTTTCTTACCTTAACGTTCAAGATTTCCCTTCGGTTTCTCATCGTAATAGCAACATGGTCGATCTGAAACTCCCCCAGCAACGTGTTAGGAGATGCCCATGTTTTTTTCTTGTTTGGGAGTGCCTTGAAGTGTGTGGACATGAGTTTCAAGTTAAAATGTCTGAAGAAACTGATTAATCTTTCGCCATTTCTGTTAATTCTGTTATGTGCTGGGTAGTCTCCCACAACTTTCCTGTACCTTCTTTCTTTACCCATCTGAGCATTGAAATCGCAACCAGAATTTTTCCATGGTATTGTGGAATTTTGGACGTTGTGTCTTCAAGAATTTCCCAAAAGTCATCTACCTTCTCCGGGTTTTTCGTGTTATCGTCATTTATTGGCAAATGTGCATTGATACTTGTGTATGCTTTATTACCAGATCTAATGGACAGAAATGAGATCCTCTCTGTTGGTGAGGTGAAATTGATGATGGACTCCAGAATGTTAATTTTAACCATAAAGGCCGTATCTAGGATCGTTACAATTGCGTTGTTTTTTATTGCTGGTTTTCCTTTGTAAATTCTATAACCAGTAGATTCCATGTGATTTTCATCAAGGTATCTTGTCTCTTGAAGTGCAAGTATGTAAATATCTCTTTCTCTCAAAACATCAGTAAGTTGTTTTAATTTTCCAACTTTTAGGAGCGTGTTGATGTTCATTGTTCTGAGCAGATGTTTTTGCTTGGTTCGTATCTTTCTTGAGGAGGTTCTGGGAAGCTCCTACTCTTCCCTGCATGACGTTCCAGGCTCTCCAGAATCCAAAGGCCTAGTTGCACCGCTCACGACGGTGGGGGATTTCCGTTTCCGGCTGCCCCCTGGAGTAGTCTTTCCTGAAGGTGTTTCCATCATGCCTTACGTTGAAGTCAGTTGGGAGAGTAGGCATTGCCTGCTCCTCCCGAATTAAAACTGAGGTTGTAAGCCCCAGAGTTTGGTTCTTCCGCCTTCTAAACCATTGGGAATCTTCCTCTTCTGCTTTAGAGACCGTTGACCCTTTTCTTTTGCCTCAGTTGATTCGCGGGTGTTTATTTGGAGGAACCATATTCACACCTGTCCTGCATATCTACAGGAACCTCCCCTGTCAGCCATAGGGATGCGCCGTGTTGGGGTTTAGGCCCCTCATCCCAATATCTTATGTAAGATCATGTTCAACCTCTGCTTAGTTCCTGGAGTATGTTTACGGCCGTATCTCTGGAGGACAGGCGTTTCACATTGCTTGTCTTAAAGATGGCTGACATATCTCCTTTCTATGATCTCTAGAATGTTTAGCTCATGAGACAGCAGGGTTATTCCTCTATAGTTGGTAGGTTTCCGTCTGCTGCCTTTCTTAAACAGGGGAATTATAACGTCCTTGCTCCAATCTGCAGGTATTTTGTTGCCATTGATGCTCTCACCGCCCATACTTGTAGACATGATATAGGCTTTTGGGCTTATGCCCTGTCAAGAAAATAAGGTGAAATTCTTTACATTTCGCAGAGAACTTTGCTGTGCGTCATCGGAAGAAAATCTCGACTGTCCCCGAGAAAGGCTTCTTAAACAATTGTTCTCTGCGACACGTAAAGAATTTCACCTTATTTTCTTGACACGGCACAAGCCCAAAAGCCTATATCATATCTACAGGTATTTTGTTGCCTGTCCAAATGGCAGTTAGTACCCTGTGCAGCCATTGTATACCCTGGATGCCTGCTGCCTTAATCATGTCCGCATTAACTTCATCTGCACCTGAAGATTTTCCTTTAGGCATAGATTTTAAGGCTGTCTCAGTTTCTGTCCAGGTGATGGGAGGTTCTTCATTGTAGGCTTGGATTTCCACTTCTGTATTTTGTTCTTGAACTGGTCTATTCAGTAGGTGGTCGAAATGGTTCTTCAGGACTTCTCCCATGTCACTTTCTGTCCTAACCAGATTTCCATTTTCATCTTCAAGTGCCCTTATAGTATTCATTGGTTTCCTTTTACCTCTGATAACACTATACAGTAGTTTCTTATTGCCTCTGCTGTCTTCCTCTAGTTTCTGAGTGAATATATTCCATTCCTTGGTCTTTTCTTCTGTAACTGTTCTTTTAACGTCCAGTTTCTTGTTTCCGTATAATTGTTCGCGGTTTCTGATCTTTGCCTCGTCTGTAGTAAGATCTGGTTTATTTTTGTCCCAATCCCTTTCTTTCCGCATGAGATTTTTTCCCCTGCTTGCCGCTCTCACTCTTTCATTCCACCAAGGTGTTTCCTTCTCCCTTATTTTCATACTTGTCTTTCCACAAACTTCAGTTGCTTCCTTAACCAATGTGTCTCTTAGTCTGGTCCTTTCTGCCTCTCCATTTTTTCTTTCGTCTCTTGGTAACAGGGTTTTTATCCGGTTCTGATACTCAGTTCTCTTATCTGTTTTTTGGAGTTCCCATACTTCGATTTATGGCATTTTCCTGTTCTGTACTTCTGTACTTTCTCAGGTCCACTACTAATAGACGGTGGTCACTGTCGAGGCTCTTGCTGGGTATTACTCTTGACATTTGTTACCATTATGCTCCTTTCTTCATCTGAGATGACATAATCAAATTACAGTCTTTTGTAGTCCATCCCAACTGTATTGTGGTATCTTATGGCTCTGTCTCTTCTTGAACCAACTATTTTTCACCACCAACCCATTCCTCATACAGAAGTCAAGGAGATGTTCACCTTCCATATTTTGTCCACCATGTCCATGAGGTCCCATTACGTTCTCGTATCCTGTTCTATCCGTCCCAATCTGTGCATTCAGATCTCCTATAATGATTAGTCTCACTTTACGAAAAACTTTCTCCAAATTGTCAAGAAACTGGTTCTTATCCTTTTCACAACATCCAGTTTGAGGTACATACACCTGTACCAAAGTTAGTTTTCCTTTCCCTAAATGCACAGTCACCTTTATTATTCACTTACTAACATACTGAATGTCAGCGACTCCTTCTAGATCACATAAAATCAGCTTCATGGTCCGTATCGCACTTAAACAGATTCATAACTAAGTATTTTTTTATTTTCCACCTTGTTGATACACTAAATTGCTTAAGGCAACTTATTGGTTAAAAGTGGTATATGTTTCGTATATTATTAACATCTTCAGCCACATAACACTGTTTAGATGAAAAATTCATGTAATGACAAAGTATCAATGCTTTAGAGGAAGTGTCCTTACAATTAACATAAGAAGATTGACAGTATTAAAAACAAAATACTTAAGAGAAATTATATAAATTCTTTCTACAATTGAAATTAGTTGTCAAGGAAACACTTGCATTTTGTTTTTAATTCTGTCAATCTTCTTGTGTTAATTTTCAGGACACTTCCTCTAAAGCATTGATACTTTGTCGTTACATGAATTTTTCATCTAAACAGTGTTATGTGGCTGAAGATGTTAATAGTATACGAAACATGTACCACTTTTAACCAATAAGTTGCCTTAAGCAATTTAGTATATCGACAAGGTGGAAAATAAAAAAAACTTAGTTGTGAATCCTTCTAGATCTTTACTCATGATGAAACCAACACCATTCCTCATCTTTGTCATTTCCATGTAGTCGATTGATTCTTTATTTTCCTCCAGATCTACATTATATGTATATGATCCATTAATGGAGAAAAAATAACAAGTCTGACCTAAACCAGCTCACAAAAGGAAAAGAATACCACCAGATAGGCAGACATATGAACAAAACCAGAAATAATAATAATAATAATATAAACACTGTCGTATTGGCCAGGATCCACCCTTATTGGTGGTCTATTGGCCATGGCAGAAGGCAGTATGATAATAAGAAACTAAAATAACAACATATTTACTGTGTAGAATACAATAATATTGGCAGACGACATCTGTGATTTAAACAATCTGCATATCACTTCCGGCTGGGCTCCCAACTCAACACAATCTATCCTGAACACTGACCTCTCTGTTGCTCTACTGAAGTCGCAAACCCAGCTTTTGTGTTACATCCACCGTCATGCCAGTGTGCAATTATTCTCCTTACGTTTCGTTACTAGTGTCCACTGTTAAACTCCATTATTTAGCTACAGCTCCAAGTATTTTGATATACCAACCGAACATAATCATGATACCTCGCTATTATTTACAAGCTCACCAAACCTACCATTGTGTCACTGATTCACAATCATCCTCCACCTCAGATTTTACCACCTAGTCTTATTCTTCCACCACATATCAATGTTATGTCCTCAATCTCAACCAAACTTTGTTTCATTCAAAATTTCAGGCCCATCTCCACATTAAATTAAACCATCACACTTACCATTCCATACTACTCCAACCATACATCTCTGCCTCCTTTTTCATTCGCCAACCGTATGTCCTCACAATTTTACAATCACTGTATTACCTTCCTTGCTAACAATACACAATAATATCATGTACCAGCCATCTCCACACATCAGCTTCCTCCCTCCAGCACAGTTTTGTTCATCAACCGCATCTCATAATTTATATACCTTATACACATAATCACTCTTGGTGGCCTTCACACAGTACTATCATCTTCACCCAATTAACTTCTTTCCTTCAATGCCCTTATATCCATCAACCGTTTCTCATAATATACATGCCATATACTAAACATAATCACATACTCATGATACCTCACTCTTATTTACAGACTCATCAAACATACCATCGTATCACTGAGTCACAGTCAACCTCCATCTCAACTTATACCACGTGGTCTTATTCTTTCACCACATATCTATTTTGACCTCAATCTCAACCATACTTATTCTCTTTTAGAATTTCAAACCACTCCCCACAATAAACGACTACATCACTATCTCCCTTTTCATCGGCCAGCCTTAGCTCATCACAATTTTTACAGCCACTCTACTACCTTATTCACTAACAATTGACTTAGTCCATAAGATCATATACCAGCCATCTCCACACATTAACTTAATCACAAAACCTCATAATTATTTACAAACTCACCAAACATACCATTGTGTCATTGAATCACAATCATCCTGAAACCCCTTGTATTCACCAACCATAATACACTGACTGACAGAGCAAATGCAACACCAAGGAGGAGTGGTTCGAAAGGGATGAAAGTTGGGGAAAAAACAGAGACGGCACGGACGAATAATTGATGTTTATTTCAAACCGATATGCAGGTTACACAATGCGCACGGCATCGACTCAGTAGGATGTAGGACCACCGCGAGCGGCGATGCACGCAGAAACACGTCGAGGTACAGAGTCAATAAGAGTGCGGATGGTGTCCTGAGGGATGGTTCTCCATTCTCTGTCAACCATTTGCCACAGTTGGTCGTCCGTACGAGGCTGGGGCAGAGTTTGCAAACGGCGTCCAATGAGATCCCACACGTGTTTGATTGGTGAGAGATCCGGAGAGTACGCTGGCCACGGAAGCATCTGTACACCTCGTAGAGCCTGCTGGGAGATGCGAGCAGTGTGTGGGCGGGCATTATCCTGCTGAAACAGAGCATTGGGCAGCCCCTGAAGGTACGGGAGTGCCACCGGCCGCAGCACTGCTGCACGTAGCGGTGGGCATTTAACGTGCCTTGAATACGCACTAGAGGTGACGTGGAATCATACGCAATAGCGCCCCAAACCATGATGCCGCGTTGTCTAGCGGTAGGGCGCTCCACAGTTACTGCCGGATTTGACCTTTCTCCACGCCGACGCCACACTCGTCTGCGGTGACTATCACTGACAGAACAGAAGCGTGACTCATCGGAGAACACGACGTTCCGCCTTTCCCTCATCCAAGTCGCTCTAGCCCGGCACCATGCCAGGCGTGCACGTCTATGCTGTGGAGTCAATGGTAGTCTTCTGAGCGGACGCCGGGAGTGCAGGCCTCCTTCAACCAATCGACGGGAAATTGTTCTGGTCGATATTGGAACAGCCAGGGTGTCTTGCACATGCTGAAGAATGGCAGTTGACGTGGCGTGCGGGGCTGCCACCGCTTGGCGGCGGATGCGCCAATCCTCGCGTGCTGACGTCACTCGGGCTGTGCCTGGACCCCTCGCACGTGCCACATGTCCCTGCGCCAACCATCTTCGCCACAGGCGCTGCACCGTGGACACATCCCTATGGGTATCGGCTGCGATTTGACGAAGCGACCAACCTGCCCTTCTCAGCCTGATCACCATACCCCTCGTAAAGTCGTGTGTCTGCTGGAAATGCCTCCATTGACGGCGGCCTGGCATTCTTAGCTATACACGTGTCCTGTGGCACACGACAACACGTTCTACAATGACTGTCGGCTGAGAAATCACGGTACGAAGTGGGCCATTCGCCAACACCGTGTCCCATTTATCGTTCGCTACGTGCGCAGCACAGCGGCGCATTTCACATCATGAGCATACCTCAGTGACGTCAGTCTACCCTGCAATTGGCATAAAGTTCTGACCACTCCTTCTTGGTGTTGCATTTGCTCTGTCAGTCAGTGTATCTCAACTATAGTCACATAAGCCTCTCACCATATTAAATTATGCCACTACATTTTCCCATCTCACTATATTAAATTATGCCGTCACATTTTACCATTAACCTTTATCCTTATCACCTAACCATTTTTACAATCACACTCTTCCTTACTTACTAACCAAATGCCCACCTCATCTTAATTACAGCCTTCCAATACCATCTAACTTCACTACCTGTCCTCTCATTCCAACATAGAACTCTGATCACTCTATTGCATTTTTGATACGTTGGACATCAATCAAACTCACTATATATTTCAAATACAGTGGCAGAAATTAATATACACACTTCACCACCTACCAGTTTAACTACTTAATCACTCTTATCTCAACTACAAATAACACACACTCTCCATTATTCTCATGTGCTTAAACAATTTACTGACTACTGATACTCGTTTTTTACTTCCTGTCACTACGCCATCGTCCGATTTACCCTTCTTACCCCACATCTCCTTTAGGCTCAACCTTCTCCCTTTAGCCAACGCACCTCTTGCTTCTGCTTCATCCCTCAAAGCAGTATTTTCACTTCATTTATGGACACTTGTTATTTCTTGTGCCCCCCCCCCCCCCACTCCCACCCGCACATTCACTCCCTGTATCTTCCTTTCTTCTCTCACCCTGTCCTCCATCCTCAGCTCCTTAACCCGTGGCTCACCACCAGTATCTGGCCCCTAATATACACTCTCAACCCCTGCAGTTTTGCCCTCACTAAATGTTTCTTCAAAATTTTGAAATTCATAATCGCCTCTCTTCCCAAATCCCTCTTGATCCTAATTTTCTCACTCCGTAGATTACCAGCGTTCCTTATCACTATATCTGCCATCAGTGAAGATAGCAGCAACACTTTTATGGGTCTGCGCCCTCTCACCTTGCCTATTCTTTCCACATTGTCTATGTCGACCTCACTAAAATTGATTTTCATTTTCTGGTGAATGGCATCCACCACTTTGTAGATAATGTCTACTTTCGTTTCTGCCTCGTCTTCCTCCACCCCATAAATAAATATGGATTTCTTCTTGCGGTCCTGATTGCGGACTGCTATTTCTTTCTTCAAATTTACCACCTGCTCTTCCATATTTTTTATTCTTTCCTTTAGTGACACCAGTTCTCTCCTGCTGTCCTCCATCTTTGCCTTAGTATCTCTTGTGTATTCATAGATCCACTGTCTCATCTTTTCGTGCTCCTGGACTTGCTCCTGTAGCAATTTCTTTAGCTGCTCGAACGGGCATAACTCCTCCACTACCTCCTTTACCACCTTCAATTTCAATGTCTTCCCAACCCATGTTGCTACTACTCTGTGGCCCCAGATTTACCTTCACTCCTCCAATGACCAGCAGCACAGTAACCACCATTGCCACAAGAAGCATCTTCTCCTTCATTGCCATCTCTACCTTACATTTTTTTAAATTGTTCGTTCCCTTCCTCATTCTCCCGTGCCATCTCCCGATAGTGACCCTGTACTGCTTGATACAGATCATCTTCCGAGCTTCCTCCACAGACTCCACTTGACCCGACTGCTCCCCTACTCTTTCACCGCTCCACTCAGCCAGCACACACTGCACGACACGTCTGACCTCCTTCCTAGTTTAAGCTAGACATGTCATTTCCATGCCAACACAGTGTGTACTGTTTTCTTAATTTCTTCACTCCTTTCTCTCCATTTGGTTTCACTCAGCCCCAGTATCATTAATTTCCTCCTTTCCATGAGGTCCACTAGTTCTTCACATTTTCCTGTGAGACTGAGCAAGTTGATGGTCCCAATCCGTGTTAGTCTCCTCCAGGATTTTTACATTTTTGCAGGACCCTGTCTATCATCAGGCCATAAACCATCATCCCTGACATGAGTCTGCTCATGCTGGCGTCTTAATTTAGTTGATAAATGCGTTCCGAGGCTCTTATGTGTTTTGAAAGCAACTACAAATAAGCTCTTTTAATGGCTTGCTAGGCCTAAAGTAATTGAGGATTTTCTTTCGGGGTTTACTGCCTTAGCCTTTGAGGATCCCTCCTCATCCTCAACGCAGTTGATTCCATCTGTACTACCCCCAGATGAATGGGTTGCCTCCTCTGCCAGCTCCACCGTACTGAATCATATTCTCCGCTTTTCCTGCCGCTGAGGTCTTCACTCGTTACCCTGAGCTGGGAGTCTTTACCAGATGTTACACACTGGGTCAGCGTGCTCTGGGACTCACATAGGCAGGGGCGCCACTCCCTGGGCAGGGTTGCCTCTAAGATGGTCCCTACCTGTTACCTGTTTTTGCATCCACTAGGGCATATATTTTTGTCCCATATTTGGCTGGTTTTGATGCAATATATTGCTTAAACTGGCATCTTCCACAAAAGGCTTCAAGTTTTTCATCTGTTGTTACGGACGCCCCAAGGAAATATTTCTTTAGTTCTTCGTACAGTTGTCAACAAATGATTGAAACACTTTCCGGATAGCTGCCAAGTTGTCTAACTTCTTACGCTCCTCTCTTGTAACCCTGTCATCAAAACGAAAGCAACAAAGCAAAAATTTAAAACGCCTCAAATTCATAACAAGACGGAATTTTTCCACTCCATTGCTGTCCTTGCCCCACAAGTTCTCCAGCATTATTTTGTTGGCATATAAAATACCAGCCAAATATAAAGTCCTAAGAATGCCTTTATATCAATAATATCAGTCACTTTTGCATCTCTTTCCCTTTGAAAATGTCCTTTTACGTGTTCTATATAGTGATTTGTATATCGAATGAATTATGTAACATTTTGTCAGTTATAAACAATTTCCAACACTCGCCTTCATCTTCTACATGATGTACATCACCAATAGCTCCTGGCAGTTTTGTGAGCAAATTACGTGGGGGTGTTTTATTCCTACAGTTAGATTCAGGGTGCTTACCCCGTTTTGTGTTTCCATCCTTCCCTGCATTAAACAGGATGTCCCTGAGAAGAGGTTCATTTTCTGCTCTACTTTACTCAGTATTTGAGTTGTCTTCTTTGCTCTCAGCCGGAAGATCTTCAGCGTCAGTATCACTGTCCTCTTCATTCTGTTGCTCTTCGTCAAAATTATCATCAGAAAAATATCTAATTCCCTCCATGGGAATTTAGAATTTTCCATTCAAAATTATGATCAGTAAGTAAATGTGGATTAATTTCAAGTCACTAGGATTGGTTAAATCGAAAAACTGACAGTTACCGGCCATACAAAAAACACGGAAGGTTTAGGTCGTGTGGCATCCGGTAGGGGCCAACGTTCAGTATCCCAACACTAATGTTATCATCAATGACAACTTCTCACCTGTATTGTAAGACCATAACGAATGGAAGAGAAAGTGTGAGCTCTTAAGCTGTTCCCTGTTGGCTAGTATAGGGACTACGATGAATTGTCCACTAGGGGCAGCACCGTTACTATCGGAGGGTTTGTATCTGTAGTTGTAATATGGTTATGTTCGGTAGTGTTGTTCTGTGAAGGCAAAAACTTAAGTGTCGTGCATTATTGTTAAGTGAAAGTGAAGAACATGTAATGTGGTGATGGTGTTCATTTATTTAGTGTAAATATAGTGCTGAGTTTATAAAACTTATGAACATACCGGGGAGGAAGAAATGCCTACTTGCTTCATTCCTGGCTGTAAGGGTACGTTCACACTGCACGCAGCGAGCTTAGCAGTAAGCAGTACACAGGAAGGTGAGCGGCGTGCTCCGTTTAGAAACACAGCTTCTTCCAATGAGACCGTCCACATCGCACGCTGCGAAGGTTTCAAGGACATGCCAGGCCAACTCTCCTGCTTGCCTCGCAGCTCGACAGGCAGCAGTGTTTCTAAATCCAGCGTACTGCTTACTAGCTCGCACAGTTTTCACCATGGAAGAAGTTTTAATCAGTGCTGTGTTTAAGAGGAAACCTTTATGGGATCCCAAAACAGCGTCATACAAAAACAATACGATTAGTAGGAAACTTTGGGACGAAGTAGCTACAGAGGTGGGCTGTGATGGTAAGTATTCAATATTATTAATAATAATACTTACGAAATTGACTGGTGTTCTGGTTTTATTTTCTCAACTCTGTTTAACGATTAATATAGCAGATACATAAAACAAGGCTGCCTTTAGTTACATGAGGTTTACCTTTTAACTAAATGAAGAGAATCTCATTTTTTCTTACCACTATAAAATATTAGCAGTGAAAATATGACACCATCAAAATTAATGTGTAACTAGTCCCTCTCTGTTTACTTCAGCATTTCTTTCCACAATGTTTTCCGGTATAGCATAATTATTCTGCCAAGCCAGTTTCCCAGGTCCACTAAAATAATGCATTAGTATTTCCCTAATTTGTTTAGCTGAATTCGAGAAGCGGAAGTGCGAACCAACAAAATTGTGTAATACACAAATAGAATTCACAATAGAAATTGCAAGATCAACGTTCGTTTCAATCGGTTTGTGCAAAATTCTTCATTTAGCACTCATGATCCCAAAAGCACATTCTATGCATTTTCTTGCTCTGGATAGACGGTAATTGAACACAAGTTGTTTATCATTTAAGTTTCGTCTAGGGCACGGTCTCATCAGATATGGTAAGAGAGGATAAGCTTCGTCACCTACAAGGACAAATGGAACCTTGTACGGTGTCTCCGGCAATTCCGTGTGATCAGGCACATTCAAAATTCCAGCTTCTAATTTTTGAAACAATGAAGATGTCCTGAATGTACCTCCATCACTCTGACGGCCTGCAACACCCACATCAACTGCAATTAATCTGCAGTCAGCATCAGCTACAGCCTGAAGCACTATTGAAAAATACTGTTTGTAATTGTAGTACAATGAGCCAGACTTAGACAGACATTTCACTTCAATATGTTTTCCATCTATACTGCCGATGCAATTAGGAAAATTCCATTTCAAAGAGTACTGTTTTGCTACATCATACCACAATTCTGTTGTTGGCTCCGGTATATACTCTTCATGCAGAACCTCCCATATTTTTTTACAGGTATCCTTGACAATAGCTGCTACTGTAGATTTCCCCACTCTAAAGCGAAGGAAGAGAGATGCAAACGAGTCACCAGTTGCAAGAAATCTGAAAAGGAGACGAAACGTAATATAATTGTGTCTTCTGAAATTTAGAGCTTTTAAGATTAATGATGGACTTTTTCTTTCCCATTTATTTATTTTTTCCTTCAGAGATGGGTTAAGCATACAAACAAACGAACAGCGGGCCAAGTGTCTGGAACTGTATTATGATATCACCCTAGTATGTGTATGAGCAAGTAAGGAAAACTGAAACACCTTCAAATATACGGCCGGTGAGAATTAGCGAAGCAGGGATATGAACTAAAATGGCATACTGAGAGGGATAGTTGCATATATCAACATTGTTTGAATCATAATCGTAACTTTTAATTAGTGAATCATTCTCACCCTCTTTTCTTGTTCTGTTTTTCAGTCAAACATGCCAGATCCCGCTGGAAAACACTGTGCGACTATTTTCACCAGGAAATTAACAAAATTGAAAAGCCGAAATCTGGTACCGGTGGAGACGGGACGACAACTAGCTCTTGGCAGTTTTTTCAGCTGATGAGTTTCCTGCGTGATACGATGATATCAGAAGCTAGAAGTTCCAGTCTAAGAGTTTCTTCATTCGACTACTCCTTGTCTGCAGAAGTAGCAAATGAAGTAGTCTCTAGAACTCAAGAAGATGGCCATACACCACCTTCTTCAGAGACATCACCTCAGGAAGAGATACCTTCGGACATGTCATCGGTAAGCACTCAGAGCATGCGTAGAGAGAAAAGAAAAAGGTCACGCCCTGATATTGACTAAGAATGAAGCATTGATAGCACTAGAAAAACAAAAATTGGAATTTCTTCAGAAAGATATGGCCGAAGAAAAGGACGACGACCTCATGTTTCTAAAAAGCCTGCTGCCTGACTTGAAGTCTCTGCCTCGTTCTCGCAATCGTGCAGTGCGTTTGAAATTTCCGGAAATAATTTGCAGTGAAATTGATGCATTGGAGAGGCAGCCCTATTCTTTTGCTCCCAGACCGACTGAAGGAACTAATATTTCTACCGATGGTTGCAGAGTGATAAGTTTAAATCCCAGTTTTCCGTCAGACATTTTACACAATTCTTTGTAGTTTTTAATGGTTGTTGTGAGAAACGACAAGGACATTTTTGTGCTTTAATTCATTAATTTGTTTTTGCTAATTACTATACGCTCCTTATTATTATTAAAGGTAAATAACTTCAAAATTGTGAGTAAAATATCTGAGTGAAACTTCTCAATTGATAAAATATGATGATGAAGTAATAAATAATTATTTCCAGCAGATTTTGCTACCTTTTCCATTTAAGAGTTTGCAATATGATTTCATTACTCACCTAAGGGTAATAACAAGTCGTTCTTCTGGTGATATTGGCCTCCTGAAATTAGTTTCTTCTCTGTAAAGGTGTCTCTCCAGCTTTCATAGTAGGGAATCAAATGTCTCTTTAGTCATTCATAGATAGTTAAAAAATTTATCGTTGTACTTCCGAACATCACGGTAGAGATGATTAAACTCGCCACGAGTGGCTCTAAACTGGTTAAATTCATGTACCCATGTACGAGTCAAGATCCTAGGATCATCCATCTTTACTGCAATACTTTCCATTAAATACATTCTTCTCGATAACTTTGATAATGCCATCTTACACAAAAGCGAAACGCGGCAGACAAGTGATTAGCAGCACACTGCCAAACGTAGTGGTGTGAACACTTGTGCTGCTTGCTGCACACGACCCTCACCTAGCAGCAAAGTCACCCTGCTTACTGCCCAGCTTGCTGCGTGCGGTGTGAACGTACCCTAAGTCTGGCTATAAAACTACGAAAGGTAAATACTTCAAACTGACTAAAAATGAAGCACAATTTTCATTCTGTTGCTCTTCCTCAAAATTATCATCAGTAAGTAAATGTAAAAGTAAAGTCGATTCCCAGAAAAGACAAAAGGCTTTCTGATAAGTGTTATGTGTGCGATTCACATTTTTCTGATGAATTTATTATTAAATCAGATTAATTTGTAACACAAGGCAAACAGGTAGAAATTCCTAGAGATAGACTGAAACTGAAAACTGGCGCTGTCCCTCATATATTCCCCAATTTGCCACAATATCTCACGAAACAATTAAACAAATGAAAACAGATAAACTCAGAGGGATTTGAAGACAGTGAACCGACAGGAACCTTCACTAGGAAATTAAATATCCCAATAGTATTAAATACATCTACACCGGCAGAGGTTCTTCATATTCAATAGGGTATCAAACCTTAATAAAATGGAGAGATAACGTCAGTGGGAAGAATAATACTTTTGCTTCAGAAAGAACTCTTAAATCCCTAAGAGTAACACTTGAGAGCACCATACAGTTGGTTGAGTATTTATGGAATAATGGATGCTCACAGCCAAATTTAATCAAGATACACTAGAACGGCACTTAGGTATACTACGCTCATGAAGTTGTGATGACCAACCTTCAACCGTGGATTTTTTGAATTTACACATGTTTCAGTCTATTCATACCCCAACCAAACTTGCCCTGTCATCAAGTAGTAATAATTGTGAGCCCAAATTTAAACTGATATTGACTTCATTCATCAATCAAATGAGAACACTGGCTAAGAAGACAGAAGATACAAATAAGGCTGTAGTAGAAAGTGCACAAAATAAAATAAGGCAAGCACTAGACTTCACTGAAAACATGGATGACCTCTTACTAGACTGGGAGAACAATTTAGGTCTAAGTAACAATGATAGCCGCAGTCTTGCAAAGGAGTGTTTGATTATCTAGGAGAATATATGATATGCAACGCATCAAAGGTCACAAAATGTTCTAAATGTGTCAGCCTGCTTCATGGAAAGCCTACAGAAGAAATACTTGCTGCAGGCCTCACATTTTTTAGGGACTATAGCAATAAATACAGCATTGACAGCACTTTTCTCACCCATCCTTTAAGAGCAGTTTATAATGTGTTTGTGCAAGTTGAAAATGTAGTGGAACAAGAACTCTCCTATGAACATAGTCTATGGGGCGATATATATTACGAGTGTTTTGACATTTCGCACAGTATCACTATTAATTCGAAAGAATTAGGATGCTGCGATGGTCATGTTGCGGACATTGTCCCTAAATTTGTGTTACATTATATGAAGTGTCGATTTTATTTTGTAACAAGACAGACGAGAAAGGTACTGAAATTTTCTAAGACCACAAAGTCTACCCGGAAGCTATCTAAATTATCTGACAACTGACTTCTGGAATGGTATGCAAAAGCATAATATTTTGCATGCAATAATTGTCTTTTATTTGTATGCTGACTTGTAAGCTCAAGCTCACTCACTGCTGGAAGAGCGGCCTAGCAGAGGAACCGATGAACCAGGGGAGGGATCACACTTCTACCTTCTCCTTGCTAAGGTTAGACACTGGCAGTTGTGAAGATACAGTACTGTGAGTGCAGGTTCACCAGACACATGCGCTGTGAAGTAGGGTGCGAAAAACTAGCTCTGGTGCCTTCTGGATGCGGTGCGACCGACAAATGGTTAAACAAGGAATAAAATTACACACTATTAAAAAAAGACTGACTTGTTCTATCACAGTTTTTAAAACTTAGAAAAAATTGTTTAATAGTGTAATATTTATATTTAACTTGTGTGTTTGACAGATTGAAAATCTTTTAAGTTACTTTTAACAGAGTTGACACTAGAAAGTATGGCTTCCTTCTTAACAAACAGCTATATATTAAACATTCCACCGGGCGAGTTGGCCGTGCGCGTAGAGGCGCGCGGCTGTGAGCTTGCATCCGGGAGATAGTAGGTTCGAATCCCACTATCGGCAGCCCTGAAAATGGTTTTCCGTGGTTTCCCATTTTCACACCAGGCAAATGCTGGGGCTGTACCTTAATTAAGGCCACGGCCGCTTCCTTCCAACTCCTAGGCCTTTCCTATCCCATCGTCGCCATAAGACCTATCTGTGTCGGTGCGACGTAAAGCCCCTAGCAAAAAAAAAAAAAAAAAAAAAAAACATTCCAACAGGATGTTACATTTTTACCTTTTTGTTTACATTTTTAGTGCAAACTGCAAACCCATTTTTTTCTTGCACTGTGGATTTGGAAGAGTTGTCAGGGATATGTAGCTTCTTCCACCTGCCTGTATTGAAAGAGGATCACAGCTTCAGGTCATGGATCAGCTGCAGGTCATTTGTCTCAGCTATTGCATCGAGGTTCTCTCTTCTCTGATAGGTTGTCTTGTAGCCTCACGCAATGCTTTGCAATTGAAATCATCCTGATATAGTTGATGTCATAGTTGAAATTGTCGGCCTTGCTGAGCTGAACTCCTCACCAACTAACTTGTACACTAATGTTGTTGCTCTCTGTCAGTGAGGCTGAGGTAACGTTGATTCCAGATCTGGTGAAGATTACACTGCCATACTGGGCACGTGATCAGTCCAAGATCAGCTCCATGGCTACTGTGGGTTTGTTGAAAAGATGTCACATTCATATTCCTTACACAAGTCGGACAGTAAAATCTTTGTGTCTAGATAATTCCTCGATATTTTGAAGAAATAGCAGTTTTGTTGAGTTCATGGTATGCACTTGTGGAAAGACTGGCCAATATTTTCATTATTGCCCAAGTAATACCTGAATATTAATCACACAATCTTCAGGGAGGCTCTTTCTGTGTCCCACACATTTTTCTGAATCTTATCTTCATCTGGAAGTGACATCACATTCCACGAATTGCAGCCATTGGTAGTGGTAGTTGTTGCAGGAGAAAGGGGCCTATGGAAAACTTACATACATACATACATACATACATACATACATACATTATCATTATAGACTGTTATGCCTTTCAGCGTTCAGTCTGCAAGCCTCTGTGAATTTACTAATCGTCGCCACAATCCTCGATTTGCCTCTAGTGCTGTGGCCTCATTTAGTTCTATACCTCTTATCTTTATATCGTTACAAACCGAGTCTAACCATCATTGTTTTGGTCTACCTCTACTTCTCTTACCCTCCATAGCAGAGTCCATTATTCTCCTAGGTAACCTAACCTCCTCCATTCGCCTCACATGACCCCAACACCGAAGCTGGTTTATGCGTACAGCTTCATCCATCGAGTTCATTCCTAAATTAGCCTTTATCTCCTCATTCCAAGTACCCTCCTGTCATTGTTCCCACCTGTTTGTACCAGCAATCATTCTTGCTACTTTCATGTCTGTTACTTCTACCTTATGAATAAGATATACTGAGTCCACCCAGCTTTCGCTTCCGTAAAGCAAAGTTGGTCTGAAAACAGACCAATGTAAAGATAGTTTCGTCTGGGAGCTGACTTCCTTCTTACAGAATACTGTTGTTCGCAACTGCGAGCTCACTGCATTAGCTTTACTGCATTACGACACCTTGATTCAATCTCACTTACTATATTACCATCCTGGGAGAACACACAACCTAAATACTTGAAATTATCGACCTTTTCTAGCTTTGTATCACCAATCTGACATTCAATTCTGTTGAATTTCTTACCTACTGACATCAATTTAATCTTCGAGAGGCTAATTTTCATACCATACTCATTGCACCTCTTTTCAAGTTCCAAGATATTAGACTTCAGGCTTTCGGCACAATCTGCCATTAAGACAAAGTCGTCAGCATAGGCCAGACTGCTTACTATATTTCCACCTAACTGAATCCCACCCTGCCATTTTATATCTTTCAGCAGGTGATCCATGTAAACTACGAACAGCAAAGGTGAAAGATTGCAGCCTTGTCTAACCCCTGTAAGTACCCTGAACCAAGAACTCATTCTGCCATCAATTCTCACTGAAGCCCGATTGTCAACATAAATGCCTTTGATTGATTTTAGTAATCTACCTTTAATTTCATAGTCCCCCAGTATAGCGAACATCTTTTCCCTTGGTACCCTGTCATATGCTTTCTCTAGATCTACGAAACATGAACACAACTGCCTATTCCTCTCGTAGAATTTTTCAATTACCTGGCGCATACTGAAAATATGATCCTGACAGCCTCTCTGTGGTCTGAAACCACACTGGTTTTCATCCCACTTTCTCTCAACGACTGATCGCACCCTCCCTTCCAAGATGCCAGTGAATACTTTGCCTGGTATACTAATCAATGTGATACCTTGATATTTGTTGTTGTTGTTGTTGAAATCTTTCCTGTTCCCTTGCTTATAGATAGGTGCAATTACTGCTTTTGTCCAATCTGAAGGTACCTTACCAACACTCCATGCTAATTTTACTACTCTTTGAAGCCATTTCATCCCTGCCTTCCCACTATACTTCACCATTTCAGGCCTAATTTCATCTATTCCTGCTGCTTTGTGACAATGGAGTTTATTTACCAATCCTTTCCACTTCCTTCAAGCGTAATTTCACCAACATCATTTTCGTCCTCCCCATGAGCTTGGCTGTTCGCAACACCACCAGGATGATTTCCTTTTACATTGAGAAGATGTTCAAAATATTCCCTCCACCTCTCCAGTGATTCCCTAGGATCTATTATGAGTTCACCTGAATTACTCAGATTCTTTATTACTGTCTAGAAAGGTTTCCCTGCTGCTTGACCTAGCCTTTCCAGGTTATTACCAAAATCTTCCCACAACTTCTTTTTGGCTTCAACAACTATTTGTTTCGCTCTGTTTCTTTCATTTACGTACAAATCCCTGTCTGCCTCGGCCCTTGTTTGGAGCCATTTCTGACAAGCCTTCTTTTTACGTTTACAACCTGCTCTCACTTCATCATTCCACCAAGATGTTCGCCTTTTCCCATCTTTACACACAGTTGTTCCTAGGCATTCCCTTGCTGTTTCTACTACAGCCTCCCTGTATACCACCCATTCACTTTCTATATCCTGAACCTGCTTACTGTCCACTGTTCGAAATTTCTCACTAATCATATCCATGTACTTCTGTCTAATTTCCTCGTCCTGGAGATTTTCTACCCTTATTCGTTTGCAGACAGATTTCACTTTCTCTACCCTAGGCGTAGGGATACTTAGTTCACTACAGATCAGATAGTGGTCTGTATCATCGAAAAATCCCCGGAAAACTCGTACATTCCTAACAGATTTCCTGAATTTGAAATCTGTTAAGATATAGTCTATTATGGATCTGGTACCTCTAGCCTCCCATGTGTAGCGGTGAATAGCCTTATGCTTGAAGAATGTATTCGTAACTGCTAAACCCATACTAGCACAGAAGTCCAGCAAACGCTTCCCATTCTCATTAGCTTCCATATCTTCCCCACATTTACCAATCACCCTTTCGTACCCTTCAGTTCTATTCCCAACTCTCGTATTGAAATCGCCCATTAGCACTATGCTATCCTTGCTGTTGACCCTGACCACTATGTCACTCAATGCTTCATAAAACTTGTTAACTTCATCCTCATCTGCACCCTCACATGGTGAATACATGGAGACAATTCTAGTCCTAATTCCTCCAACTGACAAATCTACCCACATCATTCGCTCATTTATGTGCCTAACAGAAACTATGTTGTGTGCAGTGGTATTCCTGATAAAGAGCCCTACCCCAGACTCTGTCCTTCCCTTTCTAACACACGTCAAGTACACTTTATTATCTCCTATCTCTTCCTTGTTATCTCCCCTTACCCAAATATCACTTACTCCTAGCACATCCAGATGCATCCTCTTTGCTGACTCAGCCAGTTCTACTGTCTTTCTTCCATAAGCCCCATTAATATTGATAGCTCCCCATCGAATTCCATTTTGTTCGCTAAGTTGTTTCCAAGGAGTCCCTCACCTGTCAAATAGGAGTGGGACTCCGTTACTCCCATAGGTCCGAGGCTTGCTTAAAATGTTCTGAGCTTGGTAAATTCATGAAGCAGGATGCTACCCTACTTGCACATAGTCCAAGTGAGGATCTCTCCTCTAACGGGTTATGGACCACCGGTGAATTGTATAGTCCTAGCCGCCTGAGCACAAGGAGGGCCATGACACAGAATATGTCCAAGATGCCCTCTCCCATTCCATAGCAACTAGTATCCCAACTCTCAGGACCACTTACTAGGCCACTCAGCCGTTGCCCATGGTTCACGAACTAGGACGTGACTACAGTAACCCACACCATGAACCATTTATGTTATAAAAGTAAACACATATCTAGGAGCAGTTTGGTGGGTCCTTAGCCTTGGCGTTAAACACTTCTTTCTCCTACAAGTAATACAAGGTAAGCTTTGCATCATTTATTTCTTGGAATCATGTCACTTTTGGTGTGGATCCTTTAAGCAACTTTCATATCATTGGTCTGTTTAAACTAGGATTGAGAAAAACCAGGTTTATACTCCTTCAGACTCCCTTCACTCAGGATATATTCTGTAAACAAACCAATGGTGATAAATGAATAACTAGCGAGTTGGCCTTGGTTAGGGGTGCACGTTGTGAGCTTGTATTTGAGAGATAGTGGGTTAGAATTCCACTCTCGGCAGCTCTGAAGATGGTTTTCCATCTTCACACCAGGCAAATGCTGGGGCTGTACCTTAATTTTAGGCCGTGGCTGCTTCCTTCCCACTCCTAGCCCTTACCTGTCCCATCATCGCCATAAGACCTGTCTGTGTCGGTGCAACGTGAAACCAGTTGTAAAAAAGAAAATTAATACACACTCGTGTAGTCATCATCATTTACCAACTCCAGTTTCCTGGCTATGGTGTACAAGCATTTGCCATCTCCTCCTGCCTTCATACATCTTCTGTTCGAGAACATCTTCCAATCTGAGACCTTTCTCCTCCACATCTAGTTTTTCTGTCTCTACCAGAATTTCCCTGGACAGTATTCTGGCAGGTCTTTTGCTGTTCATTCTCATAATGTGCCTATACCATTAAAGTCTGCACTTCTGTATTACACTGGTAATAGGGACCTCACTGCCATCTACCTTCGTATTTACCTTCATTTCTGATTTTGTCCTTTCTAGTAGTCTGATTCACAGTTCTAATGAATCTCATTTCTGTTGCCTGAATTTTGCCATAGCCATTGTTTGGTAGAGTTCATTACCTCTAAACCAAATGTGAGAATCGGTACGAAGTAGGTGTGGTACAGGGTTATTTTTGTTTTTTATGGTATTTTGCATTCTCATAGTAGGTTTCTGACTTTATTGTAAAAGTCTGGTGCTTTCTGTGTCCTGCTGAATATTTGTTTTTTTTTGAAATTGTGCTTCTGAGTTACTAGTAGTGGGAAACCAATTCTAATTTGGTTCCTTCCAGAAAAAAAAGATATTCAAGTTTGTTTCTTCCCTGTTGGTCATTTCTGCAGTTTTTGTTTTGCTCATCTTCAACTTAAAGTTGTTGTACATACTGATCCATTCAGGCAGTTTTTTCTATACTTGAGGTTCTGTTTCTCCTCGTAACACACTCATATAAATGAAGTGTAATCCCTTATGCTGAAAAGAAACCAATGGTTATGAATTTTAATACACACACTTACAGGAAGTCTAGCCCCTTGTGCTGTAAAGAAATCAACGGTGATATATTATAGCCAGTGCCAGGGTGACTTAGTTAGCAACAGAAAGTAACAAAAGTCAATCATGCTGCAGTGGAGCAGCTAGGCCTACTCTGCGGGTCCCATAAGCAAAAGCAAGTTCTGCTGTCCAGTGATGGTAAATTAATAGATATACCACAAAGGCAGCAGATGTTGTTGGCTTTTGCTGGAATCCGGCCTCATTGTAATATGTTAATGAAAATACTTGATCGCAGCAGTTTCGGGTCTGAAGCCTGCCTGATCCACAGGAATGAGTTCTAAAATGGTTGACCCAATTCTGTTATAGATAAGCCTTTCAAAGAGTTTGTAGCAACAGCTAAGGAAGGTTATTGGTCTGTAACTTTCAGGTCTATTTACAGGTTTTCCAGGCTTCAGTATGGAAATAATTTTACCTTTCTTTAAGTCAGGTGTGATTTGTCAAGTCTGGAGAATGTCTATGTAGAACTGTGCCATCCCTCTCTTTGCATTGTCTCCCATATGTATGCAGATCTCACTGTGCCTTTGATAATTCTGTATGTAAGGAAGGATTGACTTATAAATTACTCAGAACTGTACCCTGCAGAACAGATTGCACAGCTTATCAACAACATGGTCAGCAACAGGAAATCTCAGGTCTCTTTAGGTGAAAAGAAAAGCTCAGTGAAAAAGCTGCGTAATGGTTTGTCCCAGGGATCAGTTTTATTGCCACTACTGTTTAATCTGTACATCTATGATCTTCCAGGAACAATATCCAGAAAGTTCTGCTATGCTGATAACTTGACCCTGGCTACACAACACAAGATCTTTGAGAAAACTGAAGACATTTTGACTAAGGACTTATCCACCCTGGCAGAATATTTCAGAAAATGGAGACTCAGACCCAGTACAGCCAAGACGGAGATTTCTCGCTTCCATTTGAGTAACCGGCTTGCTAACTTAAAACTTAAGATTACCTTCTCCAATCAAGCACTTAATCACAATAGGTATCCAAAATATCTCTGTGTTACCTTGGACTGGAGTTTTTTCATTCAAGCAACATCTTTTGAACTTGTCAAAGAAATTGAAAACCTGAAACAATATTATTCAGAAATTAACTGGTACAACTTGGGGATCTACTGCAAACATCCTGCTCTCTTCAGCTTTAGGACTGGTTTTCTCTACTGCCAATTATTGTGCTCCAGTGTGGCTTAATAGCCCATGTACAAAGTATATTGACCCACAATCGAATACCAGCATGCATCTTATATCTGGCACCATCAGATCAACTCCATTTCACTGGTTTCCTCTGTTGTTTGGAATAATGCCACCTAACTTATGAAGATCCAATGCTCTTTTTTGAGAGCACATTAAGATCTGCAAGAATCTTCTGCTCCCTGTTCTAGACGACATACCAGCTCTTAGTCTCCAAAGATTGAAATCATGACATCCACACCTTTGTGATGCTGCTCTTAAGGCATCCACCAATTTCAATGCTTTGGAGTAGTGGAAAGGCTGCTGAAATAACTCTACTGACTTGCCCCTGCATAACATCTTCAGAGGGGAAAAAGTTTCTAATGGATCCCAACTGCTGTGTGCAACTTGGTCCAGACTAAACAGGATTGAGTCAGGTCATGGAAGGTGCAGGGATTCTCTCTACAAGTGGAACTTTGTACCAACACCAGAATCCCTCGCCAGACCAGTACCCACATTGTAAGAGAGTGTCAAAAGGTAGATTGGAAGACTTCCTATCACTAACAGCGGAAGCACTACAGTGGATTCAGAAGTAGGACATTCAGATATAACAGACGACACCAGTGCTCGAAGTGAATCATTATTTTTTGTTATTGTGTATATATTATGTATATCATTTCCTTTTTGTTATTGTGTATATATTATGTATATCATTTCCTTGCCATACGCTAATAATAATAATAATAATGATAATAATAATAGACATACCCACTAACAATGTGTAACTCCTTATGCCTAATTGTAAATATTGAAAAGACACCTATAATTTGACATTTCACATGGGTTCACCATGTTAGTTTTGATAACTGCATTACCCAGCATTTATCACAATGGTGAATTGGCATCCACCGTTCAAGAGGTTTACTGTAGATTTTTTTAACAGATTCATTCTTTTGAATATTCACTGTTTGAATATAAAGTGAGAATTTTGTGCTTTGGTCTGCAGTATTCAATGAGATTTCAGTTTGTCATATATTATACTGCTCAGTGGTGGCATACTTTTCTTGTATAATTGTCAGAAAATTGTATGTTTCTGGATTAGAAATTGAAGGGAATTACCTCTCTTGTTTTATTAAAACCTTTTTAATTTCAGTTGTTGGATGCAACGTCTCTTAGCTGGTCCACAAGAATAAAGGGATTCATTGCATGTTTCCTCCTTGGTATTCTGATGTCTATACTTGCGGATATCTGCTTTTTCCTGGGCAGAGGATTGAGTACATTTGCAGTTCTTTACACATTTGGAAACATTATTTCTCTTGCAAGGTATTGCTGCTGGTCCTTTTAAGCTTAACATTTCAAGTATATATGTATTAATAATGAACTTTTCCTTTGAATATCTTTCTTTTTTTTTTTTTTTTTCTTTTTTTTTTTCAGTACCTGCTTCCTCATGGGTCCTGTAAACCAGATTAAGAAGATGTTTGCTCCCACACGAGTTGTAGCAACAGTAATGGTGTTTGTGCTGTTTGGTTTGACATTATTTGCTGCTATTGGGGTAAGAATAAGATTTGAATTTTGTTATTTTCCTTATTTTATTGGAAATAACAGTCTATGTGTACCACAAACTTGTTGGAGGGAATGATGTGGGTTAGCCGTGTACTGCTGGTTGCTTGTAACCTTTGACAGAATGACTTGGTGTTTTTCTGCTCTAAGTGGGTTTCTAAGAGTATAGTTGACTGAAATGAGCATTGGGTGCATATTGTGCTCCTGCAGTAATTGTTTGAGGTGTTATAACTGAATTTTCACTTCACTGTAGACTGGTACTACAGTAGTTAGACAACCTTGACTCATTGTGCTGTAGGTTTTGGATGACCTTGGCACAGGGTGATGTTCATTTATGTTTTCCCACCTGTCTTAATTGTATTATTGGGTCGGTGTCATTGTAACAACATTGAAGTCATCTTACCTTTCCTCACTCTACTGTTCTCCGCCCATCACACTGATCTTTGCCAATGTAACGAGTGCATAGTGCACTAACTGCAGTGTTAACCCTTTCCCTCTGATCTTTCAGGCTACTCAAATGCAACTTTCCAAGCACCTTCTTTCTCTTTACAACTCCAATTCCGTAGAGCCAATGTTTGAACAGCAGTAAATATATAAAACTACTACTCCTATATACCTGTAATTTTTACGAGGGATGGACGTAACACTGTGGCAAAGGAAAATGAAAATTTCACTAAACAAAATTTGACAGATTAAAAATTTATAGCGTGTGATTTGAACAACTGGAGAGACATAACTCGTAGTTGAAATATAACAATTTTGTTTTTATTTATAACGGCATATTTAGTTTCAAAATGTTTATTTTCACTATAATACTTCTAGGTTCCCAGTTTTGATCCTCTTTATTTTGTTGCTTCATTTTTGCGGACTGGTTTGTATTGTCTGCCAAAAGTTGAAAAAGTCCTCTCCAATATACAGTGAAAACTAGTCCAGCACACTTGATCCTGCAAGTAAGCTGTGAAAAGCACCTTGATATTCAATGAAGGGAGGGATATAATACAAATTATTAGACCATTGTACACACATAGGCCTAATTCATTGAGATATCTTTGCTGGCAGAGCTCCATTATCTTCCTGCATTTAACACCCCTCCTTTTCAAATCCTTCGGTTTCTATTTCAAAATCACTACCACCATTGTTGTAGCTATCACTTTCATCGGTATAACCTCCTAAATCAACACATTCTTCCTGCAAATACGGTATTTCCTCATCAGGAACACAACCCACCACTCACTGTGCCGCCATTTCTGTTTACATCAAGTGTGACCTTGCCGTGATACGTGCATCACATATTGATCTCCTTACCCAAACTTGCATCTTGCATTGTTTCACTTCCCAAATATTTGAAGTATTCAACAACCTCAAGGTTTTGTCCCCTGATACTAAGATTTCTTTTCCTTTTCTTTCTCGTTTTGTCATCACCACTGTTTTGCTCTTCTCCACACTGATTTCCGTACCATATTTCTCAGTATTGTCATAAGCCTCTAGTTGGATTTGTACTTCTGTATTATCGACTCCCCAGATGTGCAAATAACAATATTTTTATAACCTCTAATACCTTGCCATTGTTTCCTTTAGAATTTCATCCATAATCATTAAGTGAAGACAATACACTGTCCTGTCTTAGTGCAGTTTTGTTTGTAAACCAATCTGTTCTTCCCATTGGAGTTTGGACACAAATGGAACAATTCTTATATACAGCTTTCACTAGTTCCCCTGATTGCCTTCCACATCCTTTTCTTTCCAAGGTTTCCCACACCTTTTCTCTATTAACACTATTGTATGCCTTCTCTAGATCAACGAATAACATCACCAGATCTTTTCCATATTCTGACCACTGTTTTTCCATCAGTAATTTCATGATAAAAATAGGGTCTATCGTTGATCTGCCCTGTTGAAATCTATACTGCACTTCCTCTCATTCTACTTTCTATTATTCTCTCCATTACTTGTGACAACAGTGTAATTCCTTGATAATTGTCACACACCTTTCTTAAATACTGGTATTATTACACCTTTACACCAATCCTCAGGTACACTTTCTTTTTCCTCCATATACACCTTAGCAGCCTATATAAACAATGTAGACCAATAGGTCCTGCTGCCACACATATTTCATCCATCCCTGCTGCTTTTCCTGTTTTCATACGTTTAACAACCATCTGGATCATCCTGATTTACCACTACTCTCTCTTGTGCATCATTTCTCACATTCAGGAGTTTATTGAAATGATCTTTCCACCTATTCTTTATCTCCTGTAGATCTGTTATTACATTTCCACTCACTTATTTTGTGTAGATTTTTTCTTTTCTCTTACTTTTTTTATCAATCCATACAACATCCTTTTTTCACCATTTACATCCTTTTCCAACTCTTGTGTGAATTTCTCCCAACATGTTTTACTGAGCTCGATAGCTGCAGTCGCTTAACCCTAGAAGTGCCGAGTGTTTTTCCTTAAATGCCAGGCCATTTTCGCATGTATTACACATTTATGTTTTTAAGAAATGTAAGCACGTTTAGTGCAGAAAAGTTAAGCATGCAGCACACCATATTACTCAGAAAGCTTTATTTAAGATGCTTATATATGTATTAGATCATTTACTTGCTTATCTGGTGCGTATCAGGCGATCAAAAATTTGGAAAAATTAAAAAGTTGTGTTTTCATATTTTCAAGTTCTCTATTAGTAATAAATAACAACTCATTTAAAAAAATCACTATATACAAAACACGCGAAATTTCTTCTAGTTTTTAAAAATATTAAGTTCCCAAATGGAGAAACAAAATATAATCACAAAAGAATTAAAACTTCCGAGCTGCACACAGTTCCGTCAGCCGCCGAGCACTACTGGGAGTCGTTCTCGGAGAGTTTTCTTTCGCTGCCATACCTGATAGGCCTTCTGAAATGCTGTAATTTATGATAGCATTCACGGTGCAACTCATATTTATTAGAATGGCAATTTACTTTTTCATTTCGGAGACAGTTACATCAAACCAGGTTCGCATACGAGAAAAGGCCTTCATTTCTCCAGAATGTCTTTTAGTTTTTCTCGCCGCATAGTCCTTACTTTCTTTTACCAAGAGCTTCCAAATCAAATCCGTAAATAACAAGTAGAAATACATAATAGGTGTACTGTT
This sequence comes from Anabrus simplex, assembly GCF_040414725.1. Taxonomy (NCBI): domain Eukaryota; kingdom Metazoa; phylum Arthropoda; class Insecta; order Orthoptera; family Tettigoniidae; genus Anabrus; species Anabrus simplex. Next base: position 96,233,884 of record NC_090272.1, on the reverse strand, counting down.
TCGGGGCGAGCAGATCAAAATTCCAGGATCCCTTACGCGGAACTTCCCGGAAACATCGAACTCCGGTTCGGGTGGATAAACCCTGCACCATTTTGGTGTTACGGAAACTGTATCATCCAATGAAACGTCGACAGGCCTGCTCTCTTCATCGGAATCACTTTCAACTTCAGATTCTTGAATATATTCTTCTCCGCTCTCAGAAGAATCATCAGCTAAAGAAAATACTGTATATCGCTGGAAGAGGAAGCATCCCAATCGTCTTCAAGAACTTTGTGAATATCCCTTGAATCACGTAGCTCATCATCCATGATGAAACGTTACACTTCGAAAGAAACAATTTAAGAATAAACTAAATCTGTTGAAATATAGCGAAAGATATTCACAGAAACTAACAGGAACAGCGAGCGAGCGCGAAGTTACATAGCAACTGAGACGGCAGGAAGATGAGGAATGAGTAGCTGAATTTATACCTACCCTGACCTTGACTGAGTCATTTCCGGCTAGTAAGGAATGTGTGATGGAAGACTTGAAGCTTCCTCTTCAATGTCTTACTTATTAAAATAACGTAGGTGAACGATAAATGATGTTATGACTGATTAAGCGAATCCATGTACTATGCGTCGCGCGTGCGACGTTGGCATTCTAGTGACACTCTATTGAGTCGCAAGCGCGACGTTTGGCAGTTCTAGGGTTAAATGCGGCCGGCATCCAGTATTCGGGAGATAGTAGGTTCGAACCCCACTGTCGACAGCCCTGAAAATGGTTTTCCGTGGTTTCCCATTTTCACACCAGGCAAATGCTGGGGCTGTACCTTAATTAAGGCCAAGGCCGCTTCCTTCCCACTCCTAGCCCTTCCCTGTCCCATCGTCGCCATAAGACCTATCTGTGTCGGTGCGACATAAAGCAACTAGCAACATGTTTCCTTTTCATCATTTACCACTTTTAGACACTTACTTTTAATTTCTTGATACTGAAACTTCCTTCTTTCTTATCTCTATTCCATTCTTGGCATGCTTTCTTCTTTTGTTTAACAACCTCACTTTCCTTCACTCTCCCCAAAGTTCTATCACAAATCTTCTGTTTTAATTCCTCCTGAAATTTCTCCATAGTTCTTTTATCTTTTAATGTCCATACTTTTATTTTTTTCCGTCTTAGTCCTTTTACTCTCACAATTGTACCTATTTTCAATTTTGCTACCAGTACTCTGTGGTCTCCATTAAATGCCTCACATGGTAGTGCTGTTACATCCGTTTATGATTTATCAAAACTGTTTTTATCCTTCTTTAACCCCAGCCATATCCAGTGATCTTTCTACTATTCTTCTTTCTAAAAAAAGTGTTACTCACAGTCATTTTATTTTTTAATCGATTTATCTCCCACACTGTTTCTTTCTCCATATTCAAATGGACCAACCACTTCTTCTTTACCAATTCTGTCATTTCCAACCTGCACATTGCAGTCTCCCATGACTATCACTTCCACATCGGTGATTACTTCTTCGAGTGTCACCCAGAATTCCTCTATATTTTCCTCAGTTTCCAGTTTGGAGTACATAAACTCAGATGAAATCTTTCACTTCTTCTTCCGTCCCCAGTCGTACTCTAATTATTCTTTCACTACCGTAGTCTACCCTATCCACATTTCCATCCATGATTTTGTTATCACTCCTACTCCATTCTTTGCCTCATCTCCTCCACTCCAGTATAGGGTATACCCTCCACTCATCCTCTTCACTCCCTTTCGCCTCACACTTGACCTCACTTAGTCCCATCATTGCAACATTCTCCCTCTCCATAAAATCATTCAACTCTTGATTTTTCCTGTCAGAGTCATGACATTTATTATTCCCACCTTCATAATATTAAATGCTGGTTGCCTACTTATCTCAGCTCCCCCAGCACAAGAAGTGCGGTTCACTTTTAGCAGGGCACACCCTAACCTTTTGCGAGACTGATAATTACCACCACTCATTTTGGGTTACAATGGGGTCGCCACTCCCAAAGGCATTTCAGAGCTACTGCCAGCAATTGTTCAGGCCGCCCCTTACATGGGGAACAGACGCCCTTGCAGCTGTCCCTAATGTAGGAAACAAACACTGCTGATAGTGTACTCGTATTGTTCCCCGTGTACTGGGCTGCCTCTTCCTCAATCTCCACTGCTCCAAAGTACATCTTCTCCACTGTAGATTCCGTTGAGGTCTTGGCTTGTAAACTTGAGCTACATACCGGGTTGGTGTGCTTTGGGACTCACATAGGCAGGGGCGCCACTCTCGGGGCAGGACTGCCCTTGAAGAGGGTCCCTACCTGCTGTTACCTGCAGTAATAGAGAGCACTATATAAGAAAACACCGTAATCACGTCTACCATCGCAATATCAACCGATCCATCTTTTTTTTTTCTCTCTCTTTATTACCAACAAACTTCCTGCTATTAAGCTCACTGGAGAGGGTAGTGATGTGTTTACTAATTATTGATTTTTTCTCTTCTTGTCTCCTGATTGGCTAGATTTTGACATTGACTCTCAATATTGTTGATAGGTTTTTCCAACAGTTCTTATGTTTTGACAGTCTATGGTGGAGCGTGGAAATTTTCAGTGTTTTGTTTTTTAGTTTTTTCTTCAAAGTTTTTGGGGTTGTACTGGCTGTAATTCATCTATTTTTTTTCTTAATTTATATCAGTTTCAATAATTTTGTCCTTTTTTACTTCCTGGTGTAACACCTACAGATGGCTCTGAGCTGACCGTGAACCATTCAGTATAATAGAGGTTTTATTTGTCATTGAACTTGAGTATTAGTAATAAGTGTTAAAAGTTAATACAGAGTCTATGCAACTCTAGATTCAAACATCTCGGGGAAGTTGTGATGATTTTCCTTCATGACACTATGTGAGCATATCTGGGGTATGAATTGGTGATATGATCTGAGGGCTATACATGAGACATTCTTATTGTTGTGGCTAACAAGGAGGCAGGCAGCAGCAGAAAGCAAGCAGTGAGTGAAGTGTGATCTTGGAACTACTGCTGTCCTCATCCCCTCCTCCTGGACAACCTATTGCTCGCAGCACTGTCACAGTTGCCAGCAAGTGGTGATACTCCCTGTGCGAACCATAGTGTTAAGTTTTCACGCAGTGGATTTGGTGGTGGATACAGAGTGTATGCCACTCGTATACTAATTTGTAACTGGTTTTGTGTGTAGCCAACTGCGAACAATCAAAGGGATAACAAACGACAATGGAATTGGAAGCAGGCTGGGAATAGTGAGATAATACCAATATAAATGGTCCATTATTGGACATTATAAATTTTCCACCTTACTCATTCCTGGATGCCAGTGTTTTGCCTCAGTGTGCTAAATTGGGCTCATCAGTTGGTAGATAGCACACCCACCAAGATGCATGGCTAGTGCATACCGTGGAGGCCACTGCGTAGGCTACTTGGAGCCACCGGCAGTGCCAGTGCACTATGAAAGACTTTGCCTCATTACCAAAAATTGATGACTGCCTGGCCATCAGATGATATAGATGTTGATTCCCATAGGGAACCTGAAATATTTGTCCCGAATGAGTAAATTTATAAATTTATAATTTATACCAATCGGAACAAATATTTCAGGTTCCCTATGGGAATCAACATCTAATAGTGAGGTATGAATGGATGCTACAAAAAAGAATAAGTGTGGTATTTAACAAAAATTGTGTATTCTATCTATTGAAACATAACTAAAACTGAATTCAGTATCTCCAAACTAAGGTACAACAAGATTTAAAGGAAATTACGTCAATGCGATGGATGAGCTTCAGGAAAAAAAGATGTAGTTTACAACAAGATTTTATGTACAGAATCCTAGACCCTTTACAAAAGGTTTAATATTCATCAACAATAAAAAAAGATCTTACGACTTCCAAGTCCTAGTCTACCAAAAAAACGTAAACACAGTTTCAGAAGAATTAAGTGAAAATCTGCAATAGAGAAGGTCGGAGAAGGTAGGGGCGGAATCACAACACCGGGAATCATTCGCAAATAACTAGATGAAGTACCAAACTTTTCAAAAGTTCACTTGCCCAATGGTTTGTTTAAACTAAAGTCCAGAACCACTTTTCACAACTCAAGCCTCAACCGAAGATACATTTTCTTAGTTTTTTTTAAATAACTAGTCAAGAGAAGTACTGAAGTTAAATAAAACCAAACCCCGAACCCCATGGCACTACAGCCCTTGAAGGGCCTTGGCCTACCAAGCGACTACGGTTCAGCCTGAAGGCCTGCAGATTACGAGGTGTAATGTGGTCAGCACGACAAATTCTCTCTGCCATTATTCTTGGCTTTTTAGACCGGGGCCATTATCTCACCGTCAGATAGCTCCTCAATTCTAATCGCGTAGGCTGAGTGGACCTAGAACCAACCCTCAGGTCCAGGTGAAAATCCCTGACCTGGCCAGGAATAAATGCTTGTACAAAATATGAGCTGTCCATGCTTGTAAAAGAAAAGGAACATAGTGTAGAACTATGCCCACATAATAAAGTCCGCGGGGCAAAATGATAAAATCATAACACTCTGTTGCTCACCAAATATTGTTGAAGCAGTACCAGAATTTCCCAGTAATGAAACTGGGAGCAGGTAAGACGACCCTCCAACCTCACTTCTCAGTGTTGGACTGAAGACCAAGCGGTTGGGGGAAGAATTTATAGGGCGAAAGAAGGTTCACGAAGCACAATAAACTTTGAGAAACAACACCCCAGTGACGTGGTGAGTGGCGTAAGCTACAGGCAATAGCAAATAGCAGTCAGTATGTAGCAGCATGTTGAGTGCGTCAACCGATGTGCGGAGCAACAGCAGGTCGTACAAAGTCAAATAGGTAAGTACTCGTTAGAATAGGTTGTCCCGGAGGAAGGGTGGGACAGAGCATGGCGTCATTGTAGGTATTGCGCCAAGTACACTCTTATTGTTTTTGGGTCCAAATCTTTCTCTGTTTGGTCTAGTACTATCCAGTGTTATCTGCAGTTTTTTGCTGACCATGTAAGTTCAAGATGTACTGGATGTGTTGAGAGTGTGTTTCTCTTGCCATGGAATACTATTTTCTCTATATTCTACATTAAGAACACTTCTCAAATAACTCTCTTTTTTTTTTTTTGTCATCTTTGATGAACTTGATCCATATTAATTTTTAGTCTGACTGTGTGTTTTGACTAGCTTCCTCTAGTCTTAGTATAAGTAACATCACTAATATAGCTGATAGCTTTGTGGAATGAGGATTTTCATATATTGTTTGTCTAGGAGCCTGTCTTCTGTCCTGTATGTGATATGTATGAGAATTGGTCCAACTGTCAGGAATTCTATGCCCAAATAAGTCTAGTAATGATCCATAAACATTTTACAGTTTACTTCCCATCTTCTGAATTACATAGATTCTGTTTTGAAGTTATTTATTATATTCCATTGTTATCTATCCATGCTGAAGAATTGTTAAATACTATTTGTACTTGAATTGGGATTCTGAATAGTAGTCATGTAATAATACCATTCAGGATTATCATTCATTTCTCTTCAACATTGTGGGTTGATTTGTTTCTTGTAGTATTGCTTCTATTAAATCAGTTTTGTGTGGATAATGCTGTTGAAGGCTTTGCAGTATTATGTGAAAATCATGTACTAGTGATCCAAATGCTTCTCAAAGCATTATCTATACTTCTTACTTTTATCTCCTGGGTTGTAGATTCTTCAAATGGGGGCCGATGACCTTATATGTTAGGCTTCTTTAAACAACGAGCATCATCATAATTCTTCAAATGAACCTGAACTGGTTGTGTCTTTAGATGTTAACATATACACAGCCTTGGTGCATTTTAGGTTTCTGTTTGTGAATTCAGGTGTCTTCAGCGACGACTTTACCTCTTATTACATGTTATAAATCTCATTTTTGGTCCATATTGAAAATTTAGAGTTCAACAATAATAGAGGTGTTTTAATTTAATCCACCTATTCAATACTTTTATTTTTCACTTATAGTGGTTACATAAACACCTTTATTGTTGTACTTTACCTCTTCCACATATTCCTTTATATCTTTCCGTAAATCATACTGGGAGCGGTAATTGTAATACACCGGGGAATTTACTGGCTGGAGCAGATATCATTTGACCAACAGCGCTCACAGCCTTGCTGAGGAGAGCTCTGACATGATGCACTCAAGTAAAATATTTAACTGACAATTTATGGTAGTGGAAGTTTCATCTTGGTGTACTTCACTGTAGCTATTGAAAATGTTCCCCATTCATACTGAAGAACAAGTTGCTGCAGCTGTGCAGTTCCTCTTACCGAGCTCGATAGCTGCAGTCGCTTAAGTGCGGCCAGTATCCGGTATTCGGGAGATAGTAGGTTCGAACCCCACTGTCGGCAGCCCTGAAAATGGTTTTCCGTGGTTTCCCATCTGCACACCAGGCAAATGCTGGGGCTGTACCTTAATTAAGGCCACGGCTGCTTCCTTCCCACTCGTAGCCCTTCCCTGTCCCATCGTCGCCATAAGACCTATCTGTGTCGGTGCGACGTAAAGCAACTAGCAATTCCTCTTGACTTGTGTTATAGCAGTCTTGTGACCTCCTGTTTGAAAGGTTTTTCCTGTACACTTTCTGTTTGCGAGTACCTCAAAGATAATTATCACAAGCAGTTAATTGTGGCATATGGGAGAGGGATAAAGTCTGCTTCTAATTACTTGCTCATCAAAAATCTCAATTTTCACTGAGCGAATGTCTGGCTCCATGGCCTTTGGTCCAGGGGTCCCAGGTTTGGTCCCCAGCTGGGTCGGAGTTTTTAACCTTAATTGGTTGATTAGTCTAGCACGTGTGTGTGTGTGTGTGTGTGTGCGCGCACTGTCTTCAGCATTAGAAATCAACTTTGGTAGGTTCTCATCCTCACATGCAGGTCGTCTTTAGGCCATCTACTAGAAAAAGATCTGCACCAAGCTCTCTGGAGGCCAGATGCCATTATTCTTATTGAACGAACAAACATGCAAGTTGTTGCACGATCCTCCTGTAAATACGTGGATTGTTTTTCTTCTTTCATTAGCATTTCAGCAAATGGTCACAAAATTCATTCATATAGTAGTGCTTCGAATTCACTGTGTCATAATCATAGTTTTCGATTGCCAGTCGGCCTCCCAGATAACATCTGTGCAAATTACGGATGCATTTTTCATACAACTTTATCTGTAACACGCCTTATCTGCTCAGATACAAGCCCTCAACTGGCTGTCAGTGAATGGAACGTTTCTCTGATCTATACTTGGCCTAGAGATCCCCAGACCCTGGCCATCACACGGGACCTTGTACAGCCCATGAATTCCTCGATGCATTAGGTTTGCGTCTCTCTGTACCTATTTCATTTTCACCTTCTAGTCTTCCTCTATGAAACAGTATGTCCTTTCTCATCTTTTCTTCCTCTCTGTCCCCATTAGCCCAAGGGTGGGTATGTTCTTCATGGATTCAATCAGTTCTTTGGTCCATGTTGACCATTGTCACTTTAATGATGCCCATCTAAATGAGGTTCAATACACACTTTATTGAAGCATATTACAGTCCACAAGTGTCTATATCTGCGGAGTCTCCCTTCTCAGCTAGATTTGTGGTACTTGCAGGGCAGTTCTATAATGAAACTTGAGGAGCCAGCTGAGATGATTTATGTGTAACCTTTCTTTTTCTTTCTTTCATGGTGCTGTCAGCCATGAAGGATATCAGCAGCATATTTTCTATCCCAATAGGTTCACAGTAATATAATAGTGTCTTATGGAGATATTTTCTCCTCTGTTATTAATATGCTTGTAAAATGCTTCTAGAAGCAATAATTTATAATAATTTATTTTACATTTTACAGTATTTGTCAAGCTATTTCAGAAAGTTTTTTAATATTTGCTTAATGAAGTATGCTAGTCTATACTGAAGTTTCTTCTTCTTATAAACTATTTTATAGTGTATGTGTTTGAAAATTATATTATTTCTGGTATCCTGGTAGGATTGAAAATATATCTCTGTTTAACACATTGTTCAATTCATGCAAGCAGCCTATGTTGAAGATACCTGAAGATAGAATAGTGGAAGTGAAAGCAGCTGGAGAATTTTATAACAGGTAGCATATTAAGTATGTGCAAAATATGAAGTTGAGTATTAGTTTTGTAGCATAGTTCTTCGAAGTTACTTAATGCACTGCATGAATGCTACAACTTCTGTCATATTCAAAGTAACAATTATTTAGCTAATTTGTTCTGTACTAAGCTTTAGGCAAATTTTATATTTTTGAACAATCAGAATAGCTAAACACAGTATATATATTAAAAAATTCATTCAATCTCTTCGAGCATTTTCAGACATGAAATTACTATTAATTTTGCCCCGGTTTGGCAGCGGGCTCATCAGTTGGATTACCACACCTTCTGGTAGGACACTGCAATGACTTGGAAAGGTGTGGCAATCTGGCAAGCCTGCTGCCACCATAGGGCAAAATGCTGTTAAGTTCAATATTGACCAGGCCTAAAGAGTTTGAATAACTTGATATTCCTAATGGGCAAAATGAAATTGTGATTTCTTTCTAGGAACTTAATTTTTCATGTTTTGTTTTATAGCGGATCATCATCCCTCGATGTTTGAACCAGGTGGTAATTGAATAGTTCAAAATCTACAGCCAAATTTAGTAGCACAGGCGGTTAGTCATTGTAGTCATTCTGTTCTCATAATGAAAAGGTTTAAATTCACGATTCTGTGTTGTTTACTTACAGCACATTGAAGAACGTCCAATGGATCAAAATTCTAACATTTTTACATCGGTTAAAGTCTATACTGTTTGAAAGGATGTTAAATATTAACTTTCAACTAAGCAACTATGTATATTTATTTTTATTTTATCTCTTTGTATTTGGATCGTTAATACCACCCAATGTACCAATACCCTATCAGTTATCAAAATAGAATAGTGTCGACTGAGATTATGTGATTACTGTATAAAGCTAGCTTAACCCACTCACCTTTGGCCTTCGAAATCTCTTGCTTGCCCTAGCACGTTGCCTAGTAAGCCTTGTGATTTCACTGTGTGCATTTAATTGGAAAACCGTTCATACCCTTGGTCATTTTTGTTATATTTTTATGAAATAAAACTACAGTGATTATGAAAGTTTCCTATAAACATGACATCACAAAAGTAATATGCTTTGAATATTTAGATCAGATCACTCACAACTATTACTACAACAATATTGAAGAAGCTGTTAGTTCAAGTGGCAAAAGCTAAGGAGGTTAATATGTTGCTATAGGGTCAAGGAAAGAGTCAGATGTGTGGAACGCAGACTACAATGGTCCAAAGTGATGGAATGGTGGATGCTCAAACATACACAGCACTAACTGTTGACAGTATGCCTATTGACATTTTTGAACATTTCTTTGATGATGAACTAATCAATTTGTTAGTTACAGAAACAAATTTGTTTCATTAAAAATCTAATCTCAAAGGAAAAATTAATTCTGGAAAGTAGGATTTACAAATGCGTAGATATTGTTGATGACATTTATAGATTTTATCACGTATTATATTGATAGGTATAGTCAAGTAACCATCAATGGAAATGTACTGGTCAACTGACAAAATGCTTTCTACAACTTTGTTTGGGAAATGTATGTCAGAAAATAGTTTCCCTTCTGTACTTAGATTTCTCCATTTTTACCAGTGATGACACATCAAATGATGACAAATTGCACAAGATCCAACCTGTGTTTACACACCTCATAAATAAATTTAGAGACAATTATCAACCTGGCAAAAAAGTCACCAGATGCGGGAGTCTAATGATGTGTGGAAGAGGCAGTTGTGGGGTGCGTAAAACAATACAATAATACAAAAAAGGCCAGGTTTGGAATAAAAAATTTGATTTATGTGAGAGTGCTACTGGATATCTTTATGATACCAGTATTTACACAGGGAAATGTACAGAAAACATCAGTGACCAGGACTTACAACTTTCAGATTCAGGACCCCCTACTAAATCAGGGTAGAACAGTATATCTGGACAATTGGTACAGTTCTCCACAACTGTTTATAGCTCTCCATAATGAAGGAACTAATGCAATTGGTACTGTTTGTACTAACAGGATTGGACTACTAAAAATTGGTAACGCCAAAAAACTACAGAGGAGAGAACACGTGTTATGGATAGAGCCCTGCACGGATGCGGATATCTGCGAAGTTAGTGTCTTGGCGGATGCAAACTGAATGGCAGTGCAGATAATTTTGCTGATAATTTCTAAGTAATGACGTTTATTGATTTTCACTCAGGTATACTCTTATTTTTGCTCGTGGTTAGGTAACCCTTGACAGTGGTATGGGAAAATAGTGATATGTAAAGAGCCTTGAGACCAAAAAGTCAGTAAATGTGACCTAAGCCTACCTGGCTCTTGCCCGTAATTAGTGGAAAGAAGGAACAAAGGTAAATATGTCGGTAGTTGTTGCAAGAGAAAATCCCTCATAAACCTGTTTCGCTAGGGGTTTTGGTGCGAGGTGTCAGGCCTAATGTATTATTTTAACAGATCAATCAGTTTCAGTACTTTTGGTGTAATATACTATAGTTAAATAGTTACAGTATCTGCGGATAATCATTCGCGAATGCGGGTGCGGATGAAGGAAGTGCGGATGCGGATATTATTTTGTATATCCGCCTGGGGCTCAAGTTATGGAGTGATAAAACACAAGTGTCAGTTTTATCTAATTGGCACTCTAGGGTGGGAATGGTGGATACATAGAAGACAGATCCTATCATGTTATTACTATTTTCAAACCCGACTTGGTGGATGATTGTAATTAAAATGGAAATTCTAAGTTCCCATGGAGGGAATTAGATATTTTTCCACCAATAGAGCATATCAGAAACAGATAAAAAATTAGATGTATGGCTTTTCAGGCGTTTGCTCTATTAACCAGCATTTCGTCTTAGGTCTGACACTAGACTCTTCAGAGTGGGATGTGTCAGACCCTACCCACTGATGCTGGGGTGTTATCTCCCGTATGCAGTTATCAGACTGTGCCTCATAAAAGGCTTCTGATAAGTTCACTTGCATACACCCCAGCATCAGTGGGTAGGGTCTGACACATCCCACTCTGAAGAGTCTAGTGTCAGACCTAAGACGAAATGCTGGTTAATAGAGCAAACGCCTGAAAAGCCATACATCTAATTTTTTATCTGATTGTAATTAGCCGGGCTGAGTGGTTCAGACTGTTGAGGCACTGGCCTCTGATCCCAACTTGGCAGGTTCAATCCTGGCTCAGTCCGGTAGTATTTGAAAGTACTCAAATATGTCGGCCTCATGTCGGTGGATTTACTAGCATGTAAAAGAACTTCTGCGGGACTAAATTCTGACACCTTGTCATCTCCGAAAACCATAAAAGTAGTTAATGGGACATAAAGCCAATGACATTATTAATATTATTATTATCATAATCAGAATATTTACTTGATCAAGTGAAATATACATACACATCTATGAGGAAACCTGTGAAGTTGTATAAGAAATTGTTCCTTCACATGTTGAACATTGCTATTTTCACTATTTTCATTGCTATTGCGACTTGACTGCTTCAGCTGTCTTCAGCTCAGTCATACCCAATTTATTCCATATAATGTCCAGTCCATATGTGGCAATTGGCGATATTTTCGCATCGAATAGTTTCATAGCAGTTTCTAGTGAAAGCTTGGTAATTGTTTTAATATCATATATAGCTTTGGTGGCCGCCGTTGCTCTAGACTTTATGTGAGTCCTATAGGTTGTTGCTGTTGTTTGCATGGTCAGTCCTAGATACTTAAATGTATTGACAGTCTTGAGGACTGTAGATCCTAGGTGTATCCTGTCACTTGCGGCCTCTCGACCACCTTTCCGAAATGTCATTTTCACTGTTTTCTCTGTGTTAATTTTCATCTTGTTATCTTTTGCCCACCTGTCTAGATTGTCTACAGCTTTTTGCACATCATGTAGGGAACTTGATCCAATGACCACATCGTACGTCGCAATGTTAAACAGCATGGGGCTTAGTGGGTCTCCTTGGAGTACTCCATTGGTCTGCATGATCAATTTCGAAGTCGCGACTTGGTCATCAATTTGTATGTAATTTGTCTTCAGTATGTTGCTTATCAGAGTCGTGAGATTTGCTTTCCCCATTATTGCTTCCAGCTTCGTGATTATTAGTGGTCTGCTTAACGTGTCGAAAGCTTTTGCATAATCAACAAATACTGCATGGAATTTGCCTCTTGAATGTCTGAGGGCTTCTTCAATGTCATTGATGAGGTTGTTAATGGCATGGAGGGTGTTCCTTCCTTTACGGAATCCAAACTGTTCCTCTGGGAGTTTGTGTTCTACTGCGTCTGCAACTCTTTTTGTGAGAAGCTTTGTCATTATTTTCAGCATGCATTTTTCTATAGCTATTCCTCTATATGAGTTAGGGTCCGACTGGTCGCCTTTTCCCTTGTACAACATTTTCATAGTCGAGTTCTCCAAGATGTTGGGATGTTGCATACTTGTAGACAGAGGTTCATTAGGTTTGAAATCGCAGGTAATAGTGTTTCTGATGAGTCTTTTATGTGTTCGATGTATATGCCATCGGGTCCTATGGCCTTATTTTTAAGTGTCATAATAGCTTCGTACACCTCTTCCTTTGTGAACGGGTCAGTTACTTCTTGGTATGATCCTGTTATCGCAGCCTCAGTATTGACGTCCTCATCAATATTTAGTATATTCCTAAAGTGATCTTCCCATGTATCCATTTCTATCATTCCACTGCTTTGTATTTTCCTAGGCTTTAATGCTACAAACGGGTCCTTGATGGCATCCTTCACAATTTTTATCGCTTCTTTTTCCATATGTTCATTTCGTTTTACCGACAGGAGTTTCTTGTATTCCTTCCTGATGACGATGTATTGCCTTAATGTCTCAATGCTCTTGTTGTTCTTTGCCGCATGCATGACCTTAATAGTGCTCTTTCTCTTCTTATAGCAATCTTTATCGAACCACATTCGCGATCTTCTCTTACGCTTATACACAAGTGCTGATTTGATTGTCTTCTCCATGGATAGTGCTGCTGCATCTATGTCATTATTCTTTATGTTCTTTTCAAGTTCTTTCCGTTCTTTGGTTTGTTGTTTGAGTACACTTTTATTTATCTGTCTTGAGGGTTTGGCATCAGCATAGTTCTCTCTCTTCTCTATTCTTGAGACATTAAAATGCGTCGAGACAGGACAGTGTTTCCTTATCATCGCCTGTTCTGTAGTGAAACACACGGAGTAATTTATTAGCTTAATGTTTTGACCTTTGTAAAAGATTAAGTCTATAGTACTACTCCCTGTATATGTAAAGTACGTTCTATCTTCGAAGTTGTTAACAAGGTTGAAACCTTCCTCAGTCATCATTTCCAGGAGCTCGTTCGCTCTATGATTGTTGTTGTCAAGTCTGCAGTTTAGGTCTCCAGCAAGTATTATGTCTCTGCCCGGAGCTATTTGCTTTATGGAGGACATGATGATTGCTATTAGTTCTTCAATGGGTGTTAGTGGCCCTGCGTATATTGCTATCACGGAGATCCATTTAAAGTTTATCATCATTGTATCCTGTTCTTGGCGTGTACTTAAAATTTTACCTAGTCTTGGTTTGTAGTAGCATGAAATACCGCGCATTGGTCTCCCTCTTGGTCCTTGGCGTTGCTGGTAAATGTTGTGCATAGAAGTGCTTTAGTTCAATGGGTTTGGTAGATAGAGTCTCCAGTAGTATGAGAATATCATGTAATTGTAGAAGGTTATTGTTTGTCAACTGTATGGCGCTCTTTAGACCTTCTACGTTCCATAACAAGATGCGAAGAAGGTTGGGCTGGGAGTTTGACTCCTGTTTTTCTGGAGCGAAAAAGACGGTATCGTCTCACGACAACGCCTTTAGGCCACGCTTCTGGAGCGTACACCTTCCCCATTTCATGTAAAGGTATAACTACTCTTAGTGCTTTAAGTGAATTATTAGTTTGTAATTCTTCACATTCAATAATATTTGTCACATTTAACTTGGTTAGGTGTCGCTTTACCATTTCTACAGTGGTATTATGGTGTAGTCGCCCTATGTATATCCAAGTTCTGGGTTCTGCTGCTTGTAATTCTGTTTCATTCATCGTGAGGTCCTTTTCGGAGTTGATTAATCGTGCATCTGCTGTTGTCAAGATTGTCGGCTGTATGTTGGAAGGCGCTGGTGTCTTTTGTGTGGATCGTGACTCTTCCATGATTTATTTGTATGTGCGGCTGAGGTGCGTTGTAATTTCCATGGATGACATATTATTTAAACTACATAATTTAACAGTTTCAACTTCTGAAATATCTTTTCTGACATTAAAATAAACTATTTCTTTCTCCTCAGACGACATCATATTTAAATGACAAAAAGGTGGCCATAGAAATGTTGCTGTTTTGTGGGTCACCTCTAGCTTAAAGGTATAAAATGGCGTGTTCTTTTCAGTTTCAGTTTCCTCGCAGGCTGAAACATCACATAGTGAAGTTAACAGCTGTAAGTCTTAAGAAATGTTTATAGATGTATCAGAATCTTTCAGTTTAAGCAGAGACCTACCTGACTATAGCCTTCTGTTTCCTCCAAATGCTTCAACAGCTTCTGTTGACAAAGGAGATCCAAATGAAGAGGAGGAAATTTTTCTTTTTCCGGTCTGTCTGTCACTTCTTTGAAAGGTCTCAGGACACAAATGACCTTTTAAGCAAGGCCTTGGTTGAAGTTTTCCATTATGGATCCTTTCTTTTCACTAGCTAGCATCATTTGTATATCATTGTATTCATCGTGATTTTAACATGACTATTCCACCTGGTCTCTGTAAGTTGATATAGTTGATTTGTTTTGTTATCAAACCACTATTTTTTAAATGAGTCATGGCTTGTATGGATGCTTCAGTAGTCAAAGACACATCTCTAAGGCTCCCATAATCTAGTTGATCTGTTTCCTTCTGTCGTTCAAATACGTGCTTTAGAATAGTACTAATGCAGTGGGTAGAACAGGCTAGTCATATGTAATTGGAGAGTGCTGATTTAATATTTGCCCCTCCAGTTTGGGACAAGAGGTTACATTCTCTTGTTCATTCTTATGAATATTGAGCCCTGTCATGTTCGTTTCTAAATCCTCTCTAATATTTAACCCAGTTTTAGTTCTGTTTCCCAATAATTTATCCGTGAAAAGCACTGTTTATTAAGAATAGCCTCTTTTACTCGAGGTGAAAGTTCGCTCTTGATTTGGTCAGCGAAGTTGTGAATTTGATGCGAAACTGTACTTTTTAATGGTAATATATCCTCAGCAGCTGCAACTCCATACATGGCCCCCAGCCTGAGAAGCTCATTTACCAGATTAATGAAGCCTTTACCTTCCACAGTTTCAAAGGGTCTTAAATCAAGAGTACAAAAAAGTAAATGTCTTCAAAATTTCCTCCTTGGCTTCCTTTGGTACTGTGGTATGTCTGGATTTGGCACAAGTATGTCTATTATGTTATGAATTTAATTTTTTGATCTGCGGTGAATGTCTAGATAGATAGACAGATAGATAGATATTGCCTGTATTGCTGACGAAGTTAGGGCTCAAGGCCCTCTCTTACACTTAACCACTAGATGAGTATACATTTACATAACTTATAATTTTGAATACAAATAAAACAAATAATGTTAATAGCAATAATAATAATCATAAAAGAATCCTTAACTTTAAAATACACAAAATAAAGAACACTTAAATGATGTAACTGCAGTAATCCATTCATTCATCTCATTCAATTCCTTCATTCACTCAACAATTATCCAGCAAGTCAACGGGATCTGCCCAACAAATGCTCGCGGCAAGCCACTTTAAACTTGCGATGAGAAGGATTGTCTCTAATGTTTGCAGATAGCGAATTCCATGACGTATATATAACTTTATCAACACGGATTAGCACTTTCAGCTAATTAACTTGCAATTCAAACAGGGTGTAGCAAGAGCAACTTTACTCTACCGTCTCACTTTATGCCATCTTTCTAATATATTATTATAATAAAATTATGCTAAATATCCACCTTTTCACTACAACAAATCCTTTGATTATTTTATTTCTATAATCTCGTAATTTTCGCAAGACATGTTTCGTCCGTATGTGGACATCATCAGCCACATTCCCTTTGTACAGATTAAACTTAACATAAAGAATAGGTCTTAAAACATTACACAGTTAACAAATACTTTGATTAAAAACATATTTGGATAAAATATGAAGAGTCTTATGAATTGATATTTTTCTTCAGGAGTATTGCATTTCTTTTTTTTTTTTTTTTAAGCAACCTGTTGTTAATAAAATTACTCTTGTACATGTAGTTATGTATTCTGCGTACTAGTCATCTTGAACATTAGAATGTCTTCCTTCAAACAACTTATTTTTAGATCTTTTGTAAAAACTGTTACAAAAATGTTGGATTTATCAAGTCTTCTTGCTGTGAAGTGAAGGGGATTTCTTGTTGTCATTTGACAGGTTTGGACCATGTATTTCTTGAAAGGAGTTAAGAAATACTGTGCACAACTGTAATGTCTGTATTTCCTACAGCTGACTCACCCATGGCTATCTGTTATATTGACAGCTGCTCTACATAGAGCTGCTTCTTTTCTGATCCCGACAGTATTAAGTTTGCGAAGCCTGGGAGTCTTTCATTTTCACAGTCTTTGTGGCCATTCATTCTTTGAAGAATTGAACCACTTCTTCCCCTCCCCCTTTTTGAATAGTGTTAAGAGGAGGTGACTGCCCAGTTGTACTAGTTGTATTTCTTCGAATATTATTCACTTCTACAATCACCATTACTATTACCATCACCAAACACTATTTCAGGACTGTTTGGTGACAACGGACTTAGCATCGGCAGTCTAGATAAGTACGTAAGTTTTTCATTGTATTAATACTTGTAAATTTATTTTTTTCATTACTGGTTCATGTTATCACTAAAGTCTCTATCATTGACAAGTTTACGTAATGCAAACAATACTGTACATGTATAAGCATGTTTTAAGTGATTTGATAGAATCTGAGGATGTTCTTGTAGAAGGAAACATGTCATTCTTTGTGTAATAGTGTGTATCTTTACAGGTATGTTTATAGTGTTATAATTTATATTGTACTGTAATTGCTGTATGTTTGACAGACTGAAAAGTTTTTGTTACATTTAACTAAGTCAACACTGAAAAAAAAAAAAATGGCTTCATTCGTAACAAACAAACAAGCTAGTAGTAAGTCATTATAACTCTCAGTCTATAAGAAATTTTAGTGTTAAGGCAGTGGAAATATTTAAGTTGTGTGTGAATTTATATGTGATTATTATTGTGATACACTATTTTGTAGTGGAATATTTTGTAAATTTTATGTGTATTTCTAAGTGTCTGCATTGTAATTATGTTACGTTAGATATAAGAGAATATTTAGGTTATTATCCACAAATTTCATGCTACAGTAAAGCCTGTCCTCAGCAAAAACCTAAAGGACTGAAAAGTTTTTCTGCTGTATGCAGAATTTCATTTCATAAAGATGGTTAAAAAATAAAAACCAAAAGTACATACCTCCATTAGAAAATCCAGCAGTAGATTTATATGATTTTGTGCGGTAGTAGATACAGTAATGACACTAATCACACACTTACAGTATATACAGTAGAACCTTGCTTAACCGAAATGCTCTGGCAAAGTTGTATTTTAATATACAGTAGAACCTCGCTTAACCGAAATGCTCTGGCAAAGTTGTATTTTAATATTTTGTTTTTACCCTTTCGTTCTTAGCTGTCGATATTAGTAATTCTCTTACTATATTTGTTGAGGGCTACTAGGCAAACCCTATTTTTATATTATAACTTATGCCAGAAGGCATGTGTAGCATAAAACAAAACAGTTTCTTACCCTCTGGTTCGTTCCATGATACATTTTTTTTTGAACAAGCAGGAATTATTATTACTGTATTATTCATAATGAAGACTATGCAGACGACTCCGACCTTGACAATAGCAGTTCTAAGAATCGAGTTACAACAGATTATGGATTTAATGCATTGGAGGTAGGATTGATTTAGAGTTTTATTAATATAATTACCACACGCTTTAATTACAGTATTCAGTTCAGTGGTAACAAAAAATGTTAGATTGCTTTGCGCTTTGTTGAATAAAGCAATGAATTTACACCAGCTGATGTATTTTTGATTAAATGGTGGCGCGACATAGTTGCGCGATAGCGCTGCACCAAGAATATTCAGAATCACTGATTTTATACAATGAGTGACATTATGTAAGCATTTAAATGTTAATATACAGTATGCACCTTTGCTTAAAAGAGTTTATGCATTTTTATTTCGATATTTAACTTCCGAAAGTATTTACCGTGTGTCATCTGAAAAAACACGTCAACCGAAGTGGCTCCGCCCCCTTTATTTTGGATAAATGGGGTTCTACTCTATATACTACTTCATCAGCACTAACATAAATCTGTTCTTGCTTAGAACTTCTTCACAGCGAACAGTAGTACAGTACATACTTAATACAAATTATATGTTTTATAGAAATAACACCAATAGTAATACTGTACAGTACTGTCATTTACTTCTTCCAGTAATCCAGAATTGTGCGCTGGACATAACTATCCTTCGTAGCATTGTTCACAGTTAAAATGTGGGCATGGCAAATATCAAATAATTTTGCATCATTTTTCACTAGCAAAAAATACCAAATGTCCTTTACGGCTGATAGACGTCAGTAGGACTTCATTACCTAAACCATCTTCTTCGTCGTCTTTGTTCTCATCATCAGCGCCATCAATTTCTGCTTCCTTTCCTTGGAGGTGATAGGTGATGAACTCTTCAATGTTTTGTAACACCGCATCTGTCTCAACTCCTAGATCAGTTGTTGTGTAATCTTCTGCACTTACATTACCATAATTGCACTGTTCAAGAATTTGTTGTAGAACATCAGTATTTTTGTTATTTATGGTTCCTTCGTCAGGGTGTGAGACAAACTTGGCTTTGTGAAAGCAGAGGTGTGTGGTATATGGCAACACTCTGTTCACTGCTTCTGCGATCCAAATTACAGCACCAAGCACAGAAACGTACATTTCCTGGCCGAATGCTATCTTGGCAATCTTATATCCATTCGGTATACACATGAACTGAAGGTTCCGCGAAATACAGGTAAACTTACTTGAATATTGAACCATAATTCACAGGACCGGGAAAATGTTCCGATATAGACAGTTTTTCAGTTCATAAAGGTTCTGCTTCAAGGCAGGTTTTACTGTAATTTCTTTACAATTGCTTTTAATTAATATGTTATACTACTTGTTTGTCATTTTTAATTATCAGGATTGTTGGTTTCTTGTCTAATGTACTTCCTTTTTATTCTTCTTTTCTTATTGTGAAATTTCTGGTTTTGATATAATTTCTTGTAATATTTTGTTTTCATGGAATGGTTTGTTTTATTTTTGTTGTTACTGTTATGTAATTTGTTTTAATTTTGCTTTGTCATCATACTACTGTAAGTAAACATTGTCACCAGGATATATCCCAGTTGCAGTGCATTTGTTGAAATTAATGATAATGTGGTGGTGATCACGAATTAATCATAAACATGATATTGTATGTATGAGGGATGAGTGAATGCTCACACCTATACCCTGATCCTGGATTGATTAAGATGTGACAAACAGGCAAACAATCTCTCACTTTTTACTCTACTGCACTCTATTTCTAACATGCTCTTATAGCTAAGCTGCTTGCACATTAAGAAAGCATGCTGATGGCTTGAGACTTGTAGTTACCTTATGTTATGGATAGAGCAGAATTGAGTAGCATTTGCGGTAATGTGTTCTGGCTTATTTGGTATTCAAGATCTGGTATTTTATAAAAAAAGAAACTCTAAACAGGGGAATTATGAAGTAGTTCAAGCTTTCCTGCATTCCTGTGAATTTGTGATATTGTATCAATTTGATTGGTCGATCAGCATTTTTTAATTGTCAGATATTTGTCTAAAATCATCTTTGTTTACAGATAATAACATCTTATATTTCTTTTTTTCAGCTTCACAATCCTGGCTTAGCATTGTTGTTCATCATTCTTCAAATACTGGCGATGACTTGGTATTCGCTCTCTTATATCCCGTATGCAAGGGATGCTGTGAAGAAGACTGTATCTGCATGTATTGCATAGGTCAAGGAAGATGTGGTATGACTGTCGTGATAAGAATGATGTCAATTATTAGTATTTCTCTGTGAGTTTGTGATACTGTATCAGTGGTAAGTGGAATGAATGATTCATGTTTCTGTTCAGCACTGAAGAATGTACATTATGTACATGTATTTATGTATATCTTAGTGCCAATGTGCCTGGATAAGTTATTGCATTGTGTAATATTTGTTAACTTCTATTTAGTAGATAGTGTTGTCAGTGGGCAGGATAACATAAAGTCTAAATACCAGAAATTCCGAGATGTGTGATTCTGTTCAAGAATAAAAGATGACGATTAATTCCTGTGGAAAATAATATGTGAGATTATAGGAAATCAGTTTGCTGATTCTTAAGAGATTTGTACTTCATCATGAAACTTTGACTAAGTCAATAGATGCCGAGTGTGCAGGCTTCTGGATTGTCTTCAGTACTACAACACATGTTATTTATGTTATTTCTTACATTATTTTATGAATATTAATTAAATTTATAACCTTCAGTCACAATGCACAAATACAAATAAAGTGTACTTTTTCATATAAGCTGGTGGTTCCTAGTTAAACATGTCCACATAACTACATCTAATTCTGAAGCTCAGCACAGATGTCCTAAGAAAAGTTTGCAGGTGGCAAAAATACCTTTTTTGACAGCTAAATTATTATTGACATTTTTGAAAGTGTAATTTTTTATACCTAGGCAGGTAATTTTAAAAACTATTGAGGGTGCAGTTTCAATTGGCAATACAGCACTGCTAAAATGGAGTTGGGAACTACATAGACTTTACTGACTACCAAGTAGAGAAATTTGATGGATGACAGTCTTAATCATTAGGCCATAATCCTAAACATCTAACATTGAAAAGTTGGTAATCTGTCCTTCAGTACATACTGAAGAAATCAGTAGCATCCCACCCACTTTTGTACCTTCCAAACTGACAAATATTCTAATACTATATCTGCATTTAATCTTGCAGGCTGACAAGTTTGATAAGAAAAAGAAGTCTAATTATGAATCGTGTCTGCCACACCTACCTGAGCAGTACAAAATACGGCTCAACAAAAGCAGACGTGGCATCTCTAAATTTACGTGGAATCACTTAAAGGATATCGGGATTACCCTAAATTGTTCAAAGAGTATGCTCATAGGAATTATCAAAGATTCCCTCGGTTTCTACTTTATCTCTATTTCAGTTCAATCTGTAAAACTTGCAGTTTTAATGTTTGATTAGTAGAAATATTGGATATTAGTGGTCTCTCGTTCTGCTTTTGTAAATACTCTCTTTTGGATCTTTTAGCCAGGGTAAGAAATTACTTTCTTCTTCTTTCAGGGCCCCTGTGGTCACTCATTTTGTATGAGCTGATGCCATTTTTGTGGATAAAAAAACAATATAGTTTGTACAACCAGTTGTTCAAATTATACTGGATGTATCTAGAATCAACCAACAAACTTCTGTAGATAATCCAGCTGGCAATGCAGGGTCTCTATATTAAGAGTATGATCGCACTTGAAACAAGATCTACGTTTGCTAAATTATTGCAGTTTTCTTATTGGCTTTGTCACGTGTGAAATTTTACATTTTTTATTGTTGACAATACTTGATTTTTTAGGATATTAATAGTTTTACTGGCTAGATTTCTTTTCATCTCAATAGCATACTTCAAAAAATTACAGTATCATGAAATTATTTTCAACTAATCAGTTGATTATCCTGGTAATTGTTCTCAGTAGAAGTCAGTTAGTTGATATAGACCACCTATACATTTTATGGTTCTTTGAAGTTTTAGTACATTTTCATAATGCGAACATGTTGCCAGTTAAGAGAATTTAAAACCATATTATGTATAACATATATATAGCAAGCATCAAATTTCTTGAGACATAGCACGCTAAGAAATCTTCTCTTTTAAATTAATAATACAAAGCAATTAAAAATTAAGTACTTGTATTTAGAAATACGTTTATAATAAGATAATAATTGCCTTGAAATTCTGTCATGTTATTCTTGAAGGTCTGAATGTTTAATGATGTACAAGGGTTTTGCTACAAGTTAATATAGTAATTATTTCATTTTGTTATGCAGTGTAATACTTATATACTTGAGTGATATACTTGGTATTTTTACTCGCATAGTGTTCAATTCTGGAGACAGAAATTTTCAATTTGTTAAATTTAAAACCTTGCATGTTTGTAATAATACTTGTGGTACATTTATTAATTATATATTGTTGGACTATAAGTTATCCTTATTGTTTTGAAGTGTGAATTTCTATAACCTGTCTGAAGTATGAATGGAAAAGTATAAGAAGTTGTTAAATACATAAGGTACATATTCATGTTGAAATGAAATGGCGTATGGCTTTTAGTGCCGGGAGTGTCCGAGGACATGTTCGGCTCGCCAGGTGCAGGTTTTTTGATTTGACACCCGTAGGCGACCTGCGCATCATGATGAGGATGAAATTATTATGAAGACGACACATACATCCAGCCCCCGTGCCAGCGAAATTAACCAATTAAGGTTAAAATTCCCGACCCTGCTGGGAATCGAACCCGGGACCCCTGTGACCAAAGGCCAGCACGCTAACCATTTAGCCATGGAGCCGGACATATTCATGTTGATGCATATCATCATAATGTTATTCAGTTATTAATCTCTGGTTAGGACTGCTTGAACCATAAACCTTTCTTATTGCATCTCTGGACCTTAACCCTTTTAAATCGGCATAGCGAGTATGGTGGCTTGACCCTCTGGATGCGAGCAGTGGGTGGTACAACCGAGCCCACTGTGTGGGATACTGTACTTGTCTCGCTCTGCTCTCTTGTCCACAGTCAGCTTGTTATGCGAGGAGAGGATAGGCAGAGTTTAAAAAGTATTTTATTGTATCTGTAATGCATATTCGGTGAAATGCTTATGACTATTTTTTTTAGCACTTTTCATCATCCTTGCACAGAAGAGTTATGATACACATGTTAAAAACAGCTGAAAGAAACTTAACCTGCTAGCATTGTCCACTAAACTTTTCAATCCGGAATTAGCTGCATCGAACTGTGTTTCTTCGGCTTCAGCTTGTACTTTATACCAATTTAGTTTTTTGCTTGGTGGTTCACAACACCTGATCTTCATTGTCACTATCTTCATCTTCAGTCGAATCATCGAAGTAGGCTGTTTTAGACGAAGTAGAAGGTGCGATTGAAGTCGCTCCGTCACCAGATTCAGGCGACAAATCACTATCATAGTCATCTTCAAAGTCGTTACCCAGTATGAGGGCAAGAGCTTCCTCCGCAGTATGTCTTTCCTCCGTCATCAGGCCGTTCGCAATTTCAAAGCTACTGAAAGCTAAGTAGAGAAGCACAAGCACATCAGCACAGGGGAGCAACTAGGTGCGAAGCGAGTAGCATACAGGACACATTGCTTTAGTCTTCGAACTGGTTACTCCTGTCATCACCGGGCGAGTTGGCCGTGCGCGTAGAGGCGCGCGGCTGTGAGCTTGGATCCGGGAGGTAGTAGGTTCGAATCCCACTATTGGCAGCCCTGAAGATGGTTTTCCGTATTTTCCCATTTTCACACCAGGCAAATGCTGGGGCTGTACCTTAATTAAGGCCACAGTCACTTCCTTCCAACTCCTAGACCTATCCCATCCCATCTTCGCCATAAAACCTATCTGTGTCGGTGCGATGTAAAGCCCCTAGCAAAACTCCTGTCATCTGGTGATCGTAGCCGTAAATATAGATTCCCAAGACAGCCACGAGAGACCTACAGCGAGCATGCTTTCCAGCTGAGTTCAAGGTCATGAATAACCGTCATTTCAGAAGTGTTAATGATGTTTGTTCTCTTTCCAATTTGATTGTGATTAGTGGTGAGCAGAATTGAATATAATGCATTCGAGAACTTGAGAATCAATACTGACATTCAAAACCATATTCTCGAGGTCAACATAACTTTTAAATGTCGATGTAGGCCTAATTTACACAGTACAAAATTTCCATAAACTGACTACGAACAGTATACCGGTGACCAAATTACAATGGAAGATATAAAAAAAAAAAGGATTTTGCCATAATGTTGGGTGCTTTTGTATCTAGTGTGCTTTATTTTATTACCTAGGTCAGAGAATTAAAAACTACTTGTGGTTGATTATTGTTTGACTTGGTGTTACGGGTATTAGATTTTTCAAAGAGTTTGACAGATCAAAGTTGCTGAACCGAAAGAAGTTTTCAGAGGAAATTGACAAATTTTTCCCTGTAAAACTGAATGTAAAGTTTAAGTCGCGTACCGGTACCAGTAATTGTTTGAAGCCGGCCCCGCCGTCTAATTTGCCTGCCTCTCACCCGGAGCGCCCGGATTCGATTCCCGGCCAGGTCAGGCATTTTTACCTAGATGTGAGGACTGGTTCCAGATCCACTCGGCCTATGTGATTACCTTGAATTGAGAAGCTATCTAAATGGTGAGATGGCGATTGGGGTCTAGAGAGCCAGGAAAATGGCGGAGAGGATTTGTCACACTGACCGTGCATCACCTCGTAATCTGCAGGCCTTTGGACCCAGGCGGAAGGCCCATTGGTGTTGTATAAGTATACATATTTCATTTTTGTGATGTTTAGCTAAATTGTTGATGGTTCATTCATTCCCGGATTTTCAGTTTTCCCGTGTTGTACGTTTTCTTACCGTAGTTCCTCTGAAAACGGAGAATCGAGGTTCCACTGTATTGAGTTATTCGTACTTTTTAATAATTTTTGCTGTATTATATGTCACAGTATGCTTATTACTCCAGTCTGAAACTTCATTTTCATTGCTTGTAGTCTACTTTTATCTCTATCATCCATGTCGTTTTGACCCATATATCAGATATTTTCCCCTTTCATTATTTTCCCTCATCCAGATCCCCCAGGTTGATTCAAACAGGTTCCCCTACATTTTACTCTGATTTTCCACTACTTCTCATCCATTACAGTATTCCAAAGTTTCACCTTATGCAGTTTTTAACAAGGTCAGTCCATTGTGATCCGCCAAAAATACGTTTCTGTCAACTAGTTCTTGACCTTTTGTGGTTCTATCGTCTCCCAATCAGTCCTATGCTGAACATGAACTTTTTTTTCTTATTGTCATCGTGTTACATTAATTCATTTTCTTCAGCCATTCTCAGGAAGTATTAGAAATTTTCTATTCTCTTCAGCTGCTCTCATGTTATAGTATTTTCTTCTCTCTTCTTTCATTTAGTAATACTCTAATAATGTTATTGATTTCACATCCCACTAACTACTTTTGCAGTTTTTGAAGATGCTGAGGTGTCAGAATTTTGTCTCTCAGGAGTTCCTTAATGTGTCAGGATCAAACCTGCCAAGCTGGGCTCAGATTGAGTGATTACCACTAGAAGATGACAAATAGTCTTTCCACATCTTTGGCTGCTCCTGTACTCCTTTCTCATTTCCAAAGACTAGTAGGCCTACTATAATTCACTGATATACAATATGTTTTTAATTGATTATTCATCACGTTATCTTCATCATTCTGCTCTGAAACATTTCTTCACAGTTTGTGTCTTCTTTCTTCTGTATCACCAATGTCATTTTTGACCTATATATATACTGTAAGATAATTTCCCTTTTCGTTTTTCCTCCTCATCTGGATCGCCCAGGTTACCATATTACCATGTTTTTCTCCTTTCTACCTAATGTTCTGTTCTCTACCTTCATAATTATTGCATTTCTTACCGCCTATATGAAAACACAAGTGTCTACGTTGACAGGTACAGTATTTAATATAATGTAGTTAATATCAATTTTTTGTGTTTCCTGGTAGCATCATCATCATGTGGGTATCTTTCCAGCGGGCCAGGTAGGACTTTTGTGGACAATATGCCTCCATCGGACATGCTGCAGTGTTGTTCCTTTCTCGATAAGGTCTGCATTTATTTGGTCCAGCCACCTTCTTTTGAGACATCCAACAGGTCTCCTTCCGGGTACTGCCAGTTCCAAGTATTGTCTGGGGGTTCTAGTCTCTTCCATCCTTTGCACATGCCCAAACCATTTCAACCGTGCAATGTGTAATCTTTTTTCCATCGTACAAGTCACTTGCATATCATTTCTAATGCGCTCATTTCTAATTCTGTCTTTTCTTGTTTTTTTGCATAGCAGATCGTAAAAATTTAATTTCACATGCTTGCAGTTTGCTGATGTCTCTTTTCAATAACACACAGGTCTCCAACCCGTATGTCATGATTGGCAGGAGGTAATATATGAACATTGTTTATTTGGCTTTTACAGGAACTGCTTTGTCCCACACTAGGTTTCGTACCTGATAGAAGAACGTGGAACCTTTTGTCACTCTGTTGTGGATTTCCAATTTAGCACTCCCCTGATTCGATACATTACTTCCAAGATAGCTGAAGCTTTCTATACATTCAATTCTCTCTCCATGAAGTTTGTGGTCACATTCGCTGGGTGTTCTACTCAATTTCATTGCTACTATTTTCTTCTTACTCACAGTTAACTTATATTTTTTAAATTTGTTGACCCAGCAATGTAATGTCCTTTGGACTTCTTGGTCTGTTTCTCCCCAGATGGCAACATCATCTGCAAACACTAATGCATTCAAATCTCCAGGTTCTGCAGCTTTAATGATTACATTCTTGAGTGCAAGGAAAAGTAGTGGAGATGGTGCACTGCCTTGTTGTACACCTCTCTTTGTTTGGAACCATTCATATCTACCATTTCCTATTTGTACACTACTTTCACATCTATATATAAAAGAACATGTCCTGACTGACTGATTTATCATTGCTGAGCCAAAACTACTGGACATAAAGAAATGAAATTTTGAGGATACATGTATATTATAATGTAGGTGCTCGCTAAAGGAAGAATTTAGGATATTCCGTTCCGAAGGGGGGTGAATTTTTAAAATGGGTGTTTCTATATCTCAAAACTTTAAAAGTTTACAGATGTAAAAATTGGTATTTAGAATCTCCTTTAAAAATAAAGAAACACTTATTTTTTTGTCTTCGGAAAATCCCTATAGGAGGGGTGAAAAAGTGGTTGAATGCCTTTAATGAGGATGCTTATATCTCAGAAACTGAAGATATTACAGACCTGAAAATTGGTATTGGAATCTCCTGTAAAAGTAAAGAAACATGGGTGGTTTGTTTTTGGAAACTCCACTTAAGGGGAACTAAAAAGGGGTGAAATTTTAAAATGAGCATTTCTACAGTATATCTCAAAAACTCAACATGTTACAGAAATGAAAAATGCTATTTTTTATCTCTGTTAAAAATAAAGAAACATGTATTTTTTGTTTTTGGAAAAACCACTTGGGTGGGTGGGGGTAAAAGTGATTGAAAATGGGGTTGAATTCTTTTAATTAGGATACTGATATCTCAAAAACTGAAGATGTTACAGTCATGATATTTTATATTTGGATGAAGACACTATTATCTCAAAAACGAAAGATTTTGCAGATGTGAAAATTGGTACTTAGAATCTGCTTTATAAGTAAAAAAACACGTATCCTCGGAAAATCCAATGAAGGGGGGAGGTGAAAGAATAAAAAATTAATTGTATGAGGATACTTACACCTAATAAAAACTAAAGTTGTTACAGACATGAACATTGGTATTTGGGTCTCCTTTAAAAACAAAGAAAAATGCGTTTTTGGGCAGGGGTGAAAAGGAGTTGAATTCCTTTTATGAGGACACATATCTCAAAAACTGAAGATGTTAGAGTCGTGATAGTTTGTATTTAGAAGATCCTTTACTATTAAGGAAACTAGTATTTTTTGCCGGAAAATTAACTTGGGGAGGGAGGGGGGGAGTGTGAAAGGAAGGGGAAAAGTGAATTCCTTTTATGAGGATACTTATATCTCAAAACTGAAGGTAACAGACGTGAACATTGGTATCTGGAATCTCCTTTTAATATAAAGAAACATGCCTTCTTTTTGGGGGGGGGAGTGGAAAAGGAGTTGAGACCAATTGATTTTACAGTTCTTAATGTACTCATTCTGATCATAAACCGATCATTTTTTATCTTTCCTGGGTTCGTTTTCAAGAGCCAAATTTTCCTTTGGAGAACTTAAATTTAGATTACAGTAGATTCTCCTGGCATATAAATAAAAATGTAAACACATTTGAAGTAAACGATAAGAATGATATTGACCATACAATTGTTTACCTCTATAATAAGGTCAATAATGCACGGAAGTATACCATTCGTATCGCCAGAAATCCCGCGAACTTGCCTACGCGCGACAATGGTGCTGGTCACATAGTCAGGAATGACATTGCAGCAGATGTAATTTACTGCCAAGTAGCGGTCTTGCATCTTGCTGTGGGGTCCACAACATCAACAACAATAATAATAATGATAATAACAACCTAAATTCAACTAATATCACCCACCTTAATAATAATAATAATAATAATAATAATAATAATAATAATAATAATAATTAGAGCCCGGTTGTTGATGCAGTAGTAGGTTAGAATGCAAACTAATTTGTCTAGTAGGAGGTGTGGTTTAGCCCATTCCTCCATAACGTAATGAGACTAACATAACTTTCAGGGGGTTCTAGGAGGCCAAGCTCCTAATTTTTATGCAAACCACATAACAGGATTGTTAACCAGTTTAGAATAAACGTGTTACACTCTCGAGTAAGTTTGCATTCTAACCTTTTAACGCGTCAACATTCGGGCCCTAATAATAATAATAATAATGTTCTGGACCGTCGTCAAAATGTGCGGACTGCGCTGTAAACGGGTCCTGGCTGAGTAATGACTACGAACACAGTCCGGTCGCGGGTTCACTACCGCTAAGGCACGCAAGACGACACCATGCCGGATCTCCTCAAGGATTTGATCCATATTAAAAATACTTATAGGAAAAGATGGCAAAGATTTAGGCACCCAACTGACCGGGTGGAATACCTGGACCTAGCCCAGGAAGTACAAAATCGATTACTGGAAGGAAAGATTGAAAAATGGGTGGAACTTTGCTATAATCTCTCAGAAAACGAGTCCGATCGCAAATTTTGGCAGATCTCTCAGAAAACGAGTCAAATTGCGATTTTTGGCAGATTATATATAAAACGTTAAGCATTCAGTTATAAATTTTATAAATTTCAGTATAATACCGTAGCGAAGCACGGGTATCTTACTAGTTTTTCATATAGCCGTAGCGAAGCACGGGTATCTTACTAGTTTTTCATATAGCAATTGGATCTTACGAATTAGAGAACTTGGAGCACCTAGTTTCTGCAGACATTTCCATATTTTGCTCCTTGGAACACTGTCGTAGGCTTTTTCTATATCTAGGAACACTACTGTCAGATCTTTCCCTTTTCCCCAGTACTTTTCCATTAGTTGTCTAACGGCAAAAATTAGGTCTATTGTTCTTCCTCAAACTGATGTTCTGTTCTTGTTCTTAATCTCTTCGCTCTGATCTTTTCCAATATCTTGAGGCAGTGTGGTAGCAGGGTAATTCCTCTGTA
Source organism: Anabrus simplex (assembly GCF_040414725.1). NCBI lineage: Eukaryota > Metazoa > Arthropoda > Insecta > Orthoptera > Tettigoniidae > Anabrus > Anabrus simplex. Next base: position 96,204,158 of record NC_090272.1, on the reverse strand, counting down.
GTTTGTACACTTTCTTCTGCTTCCTTTCTTGAATACTGGTATGATCAATCCTTTTTTCTATTCATCTGGTACCTTATTTTCTCTCCAGATTACTCCTAGTGTTCGATGTAGCCACTGAAGATCTTGTATGGCTGCCTGGCCCTTTGATTATATCTCAGATAATCCATCTACTCCTGGTGATTTTCCTCCTTTCATAAGTTTCAGGGCATTTTCTGTTTCTGTCCACGAAATTGGTCTTTCTTCTTCTCCATGTTTGATAGGTTCATTATTTTCGTGCTTCTCTTCTTCATTGCCATGTAACAACTTGAAAAAGTTTTAATTCACCTACTCAATACTAAACAATCATTGTAATGCCTATGTATACATTACAATGTATTAGGGGACTAGTTTCGACCCTGTGTGGGTCATCATCAGCCTAAATAAGGTACACTTTTTATATGTTGATATCCAGGAACAATATTTTGTCATAAATTGATAAAATTAATCAAATGAGCAAAATGTGTAATGTGATAACATGTATATAAAATGGTGAAATGCATGAAATGTTATGTAAGATAAAATTATATCATGGTACTGATCAATAGATAGTAAAATGTTCAAGTTTACATATTGCAGTGAGACTATAAATATAGCACCATGTCGATTATTTATAGTAATGGTTGAAATATTGCACTTTATACATACATTAAAATTGCCTAGTGATAAGGTATAAAATGCCAGTCTGAATATAAAGTCCAGATGCTTCTAGTGAATTCTATTGTTCCATTATGTCTTCTGTCAAATGTTGAATATGTGTTATGTACAACATTGGCACAGAGGGCACTCTTGCTTAAAGTCCAGTATTTATGATTCAGAAAATGTATGCAGGCTGAATGTAAGCGACTTCTTATCAGACAAAGAGTTCTGCATATGATGAGAGGTGAAATTCCCAATCCAAGATGGAACCAATGGAACCTGATGATGAGAATATAAAATTAAATTAATGCGAAGTTCTTTAAGAAAGGGAGTAAAACGAAGAAAAAGAAAAAAGTACTCACCTTACGCAGCACTGTGATTGACCTGACCGGTAGTGTGCAACTGGGTGAAGACTGTGTTGGGAAGGAAAGCAGGAGGGGAAGAGGTTGGTAAGGGGAGGAGCTACCAAGTGGAGCGGGTAGCGTGGGCTAAGGTGTAAATGGAGGAACGGGGAGTAGGGGAGGAACTTAAGACAGTTTGTCTTTGCAGAATGTGTAAAGATTATTGTAGCGACTTCAACAGTCACAGTATGAGCTGGGGATGTAGTAAGACTAATGAAAATGGGGAATCTGTTGAGCAATGGGCAGAAGCAAATGGTCTGAGTGTCGTACAAAACTCCAAATAGCCCAAATCATTCACAGGCAGGTGCTGGTCTAGTCACACTAACCCAGGCAACATTTTTGTCAGTATAAGAACTCGATGTATCAAAACTATGGGTGACTACTACCCACACAGCCAACTTCGACCCATAATGTGCAGAATTACATCTGGTGTTTATCCCCTGCGCTTGTCAAGCCAACCCCATTTCAGTTTCAATAAGGCTAGTTAGGAGGAGTTCGAACTCAAACTGGACTCTTCTGTTGAAAGTATACCAACCAACTGTGAAGGATACAAAGACTTCACTACTGCTGTATGAGAGATCTCAAAAAAGACAATTCCTAGGGACACACGGACAATGTATATTCCAGGACTAACTAAGGAGGAAGAATCACTACTTAAAAGAACTCCATGCTACCTACTGCATAAGTCCTTTCTCTGAAGAGGTTACCAGCATGTCCAATAAGCTCAGTGAACTTGTAGGTAAAAGAAATAAAGAGAAAAATGGCAGGAGACTATCTCTGAGATCAGTACGTCAAAGAGTAGCCGGAAAGCATGGGCAACATTTCATCAACTATCTGGCGTTAAACATCACAATGTAGGCCACTATAATGTTACTCCAGATCAAGTTGCCCATCAGCTGATCATGAACAGGAAGCCTGGTAAATCCATCCAGAAAAGATTCCCATGTCTCACCCAGCCAGTAGATGCTCAGCTTTTTTGTCTGGATATACTGCTTACCCACGAAGAAGTAAAAAACACTATCCAAAAGCTCAAAGTAGGAAGGTCTGCAGGTTTCAATGGTATTAGGAATGAACAGATCAAAAATTTTGGAGCAGAGACCCTGGAATGATTAACTCATTTCTTCAGTTTTTGTATCCATTCCTGATAACTGGCTTAAGGCAAAAGTGGTGGTTCTCTTGAAGCCAGGTTAGAGACCATGCAACCCCCAAGAACTTCAGACCTGTCTCTCTCCTGATCCATTTTTTTAAACTGTTTGTATGCCTTATACTCAATAGAATGACTTCTCTTGTAGAAAGTAGGCTGATTGATGAACAGGTAGGCTTCAGACATGGACAATCAAGCACAGACCAAGTACTGAATCATACTCAGTACATTGAGGATGGATTTCAGAAAGACCTTGTAACTGGCACTGTTTTTGTTTGTCGACCTGACTGCTGCTTATGATATGATCAACCACTGATTTCTTACACACAAGATTCATTCATTGTTTGTTACTCAACAGAGTGACACTTCAGGATAAGAAAGTCACTGGAGGAACTAGAAAAATGGTCTCCCACCGGGGAGTGTCCTTGCATCAGTTCTCTTCAATATTTACACTAATGACCAACCTATTGGACTGAATACCAGGCATTTCATATTTGCTGATGATCTTTGTATTGGAACTCAGTCCAGATCATTTTGGGAGGTACAATCCATGCTGTAGAACTGCCCCTGTGAATTGTCCCTACCGTAAGCCGAATCGTAAGAAAACACAGGTTACACCCTTCCAACCACGTAATCTTGCTGCTAATCACAAACCTCGGTTGGGAGGGAAGGCAGTTTGAATTCACCCCTGTTGTCAAATACCTTGGAGTTCAGCTTGATCGGTCTCTTACTATTAAAGCACATTGTCATTCTGTCAGCCGGGCTCTGTGACAAACAGTTGAGGCGCTGGCCTTCTGACCCGAACTTGGCAGTTCGATCCTGGCTTAGCCCGGTGGTATTTGAAGGTGCTCAAATACGTCGGCCTCTTATCGGTAGATTTACTGGCAAGTTAAACATCTCCTGCAGGACAACGTTCCGGCACCTTGGCATCCCCGAAAACTGTCAAAAGTAGTTAGTTGGATGTAAAAAAACAAACAATAACATTATTCATTCTGTCAGTATGAAGGTCAGAGACAGGAATAATCTACTACGCATGTTAATGGGGTCAAGCTGGGAAACACATTCAGCAACTGTATGAACTATGGCCCTAGCATTTTCTTTCTTTACAGCTAAGTATGCTTGTCTGTGTAGGTCAACTCTGTCCGTTCCAAGAAAGCAGATATTGCTTTGAACGACACGTGCCATGCAGTTTCTGGCTGCCACACTTGTGGCATAGCTCCACCTTCAATCTGACAGCAAGTAGCAGCTGAAACTGAGAAACCAAACAAGATTATGAAGTAGTAAGAGTATCTCAGATAATGGAGGAGTTTCATTAATAACACCAGGTGCCAAGAATCAATACTGGCAGCAACAGTCCACACTATCCAACTGGAATCAGCCAACAGAAGGAACTCCAGCACATGCTTTGCAATCTTGGCCTGTCTCGAAGACCCTGAGTAGGATAAGAACTGGAATGCATAGAACTAAGGCTAGACTCACAAGATGGGGTTATATACAGAACGCTGACTGCGACTGTGGTGCAATAAAAAAATCTTCAACATCTGTTTCACTGACCAAACTGCAAACCCAACTTGAAGACTTCCCAACTTGAAGACTTCATTACAGTCAGTGATAAAGCTATTGTGTGCATTTGGTATGGTGCACAATTTATGAGGAACATAAAAACATTCACTTCAAACCAAATTAAACAATAGATCACTACATCTGATGAAAATGAATACCTATTCAAGTTATGAATGTATCATCACTTAAAATATTCCATTGTCAGTAGTTCTAAAACCCAAGTTTCTTCCATAGTACAGAGTGAAAAGAGTGCTTTCGTACTGTGAAACAGTTGTCTATATAACTGAGAGTTTCCATAAGAGAGGTGATTTTGTCACTATTTATGATTTATACGGACATAAAGTTCTGTTCATATTAGGTGTTCGTAAAGAGAGGTTTCATTACAATATTAAACTCTTTGCCAACAAATAGTGGATCCATACTGTTACTTGTAAATCGTCATTCAAGTAGCTGTGGTGCACTTAACAAGAAGTTTCATATCAACAAACAAATATATTGCCCAACTACTATATTTTAGGTTCTTCTCTGATAGAACGCATTGAAGAAATACAATTTATTATTCTATGACTCTAGATACTTCTACATGTACAGGCTCCTGATAATTCAGTTCTTGCTCCAGAATATCCAGTGAATTTTTGTATCATTAATGAAAACAGATATTCCTGTTATGTTTGTCATTCATTTTGGAGCATATTCCATATATACCATAAAACATTGTTCTGATAATATAGCTTGTTTGATTATTTACTAGGCAGCATTCATAAAATTCTATTGTAACTTTAAAGCTTTTCAGTCTGTCAAATACTAAATGTAACTCCTATAACACTATAACATACCTGTAAAAATAAAAAGAAGCACACTGTAAACTAGCCAGCTGGCATCGCAAGGACATTATTATACGATCTTGCACTCTTTATCAGTCTAGCAAAGAGATAGGAAGCACTACTGGAGCATTTCATTGAGATAAATTTTCACTTTAGAGTATTAAAGGGTGAAAACAGATTTTAAACATAACTGTTTCCACATTTCTAAACAATTTTCATCATTTTATTTAAAAAATGTTGTTGATAGAATCTGATATTCATTCAAAAATGAAACACGTCATTCTTTTTTTAGTGCATTTTTTACAGGTATGTTATAGGTGTTACAATTAGTGTTCGACAGACTGAAAAGCTTTAAAGTTACATTAATTGAGCCGGCTGAGTATGGCTTCCTTCTTAAGATAAAATTTAAGAAATTTAAGCAGATATATCTTCTTCTTGAGGGCTTTGAACATGTCTCAATTTCAATCTCTTTACAGATATTGTAATGTTATACTTTCAGCTGCAGATAATGCTAACTTGTGTCAAACAAACAAAAACAAAACTTAAAGGACAAAGACTGAGATTTTGATAAACTGTGTTATGGACCATCCTCCTCTGATTTAATGCCAAGCTACATATTATACTTATTTAAATATTGCACCTAAGAAGGTTCCTTGTAGCGATTGAATATTTGTATTGAAGCTAATGGGATATTATTACAATAAGTTCAGATGTATTTTAGAATTGGTATATTAACCACTGTTATTTTTACAATAGTTTAAAAATTACAATTTTGTACATATTTGTAATTTGTCTTTATACACATAAAGTTGTTTTTTTCTCTTTCTTTTTTTATTTTAATGTCCACCTGTTGTCTTCTTTTTCCTTCTCCCATAGGAAATAGAGCAGTTTATTTACAATGCTTGATTACAGAGCTTTCTTTTTTTGTTTTTGTTTGTCCAAGCATTGTCCCGTTTCTCTACGGGGTCGAGTATAAGGCGAGATGACTCTGTTGTGGTGGGTTTTTATGACTGGATGCACTTCCTGATGTCAACCTCATCAGAGGAGTTAATGAGATGAAATGAATGACGTGATATATGATAGTAGGAAGACAGAGGGTGAAACCCGGTGCCAGCAGATAGCCTACTCCTTTTGAATAGCACCGAGGAGTCTACTCAAGGCTTTACGTCCCCATCCGATGGATGAATCGTCATCAACAGCATCATATGCACTCACTCCATATAAGTACTGCAGAGAGGTTTGGTATTTAATCCAGGCTTTTGGCACACAATCTAATGATTAGAAATTCACCACCTCCCCTACCCTGCTGGCCAACATTCTGATGGTGAATTTTTTTTGACCAACGGGACTCAAACCAGCTCACTACAGTCAGACCGTTTAAACTTCAGCGCCTTAACGATCATGGCCACCAGGTGGGCTTTTAATTACAGAGCAGTGCCTTAGCTATAAATTTGTATATTTCTTTCCACGTGAGTAATTTTTTTTTTTTTTTTGCTAGGGGCTTTTACGTCGCACCGACACAGATAGGTCTTATGACGACGATGGGATGGGAAAGGCCTAGGAGTTGGAAGGAAGCGGCCGTGGCCTTAATTAAGGTACAGCCCCAGCATTTGCCTGGTGTGAAAATGGGAAACCACGGAAAACCATCTTCAGGGCTGCCGATAGTGGGATTCGAACCTACTATCTCCCGGATGCAAGCTCACAGCCGCGCGCCTTTACGCGCACGGCCAACTCGCCTGGTCCTCGTGAGTAATAATTACAGTGTTCTCCCTAGGAGCTTTTTAATGGGCCCTGCCATTTGTACAGACCGCCCAGCTAACATAACCTAGACATATGCTAACTACATAATATTTATAGATTTGACTCGTGGGTGCTCCATTATTGTCAGCAAAATTGTATCAATTACATCGGAGTTTAAATGTTTAGCTTGATTATCGCGTAGTGCCATGCGCGAGTGATGTATGGACTAGCGTGGAATTGCATGCAAGCACTCAATTCTGCATGACGTTACAAACACGTATGGCACTCGACAGCAACCGAGTGATAGCCCCGGAGTTAAATGATTATGAATGAGCAGTATAACACTAGTTCAAAATACTCTTATGTCTTGTTTGTGATAATAACACTAAAATCAATTTTCCAGTTATTGTTTACCTGTCTGATATTATTGTTAATGCACTGAGGGGGATAAATTGAGATTTAGTCATATTCATATTTTTAAGTAGAATTCCCCGCCTGACTACTCAGTCCTGCCACCCGGCTGATGAAAATTTCTGGGGAGATCACTGAATTACATAGTTCTGTATATGCAGTTACATTTTTAAATCATTTAACTTTCTTAATTAACATCTGAAGATAACTACTTTGACGGGGAAGATATTTAGTCATGCTTCAATAACAATAACAATGTTAACAAAAGTATGTATGTCGGGTATTCAGCTCGAAGGCTGGTTTGATCCTCCACAGTTCCGCCAACACCTGTCATAGATAGCCTAGGCGTCACTGAAGAGGCATGCTAGGGAAATGAGGAGTGAGGTAGTTTCCCGTTGATTTCCTCACTGAGGCAGAAGTTGCTATTACATATCAGTCTGCCATGCCCACTGAAATGCATGCACCAACTGACCCTATGAGCAATATTTTTGCACCATTCATAACAGGGACTGGCTGCATAAGGAATGGTATTACTAGCATTGCTCATACCTCGGTCACCTTCATTTTGTCAAAGCCAAGGATGAGACTGAGACAGGTCAATGAAAGTAACAAATTTATTCTAGCTCGTACCAGAAGACATAGTGCACTGTAAACATTACATCTCGCCAGCAAAGGCATTAACAAAAGTATGGCCAGGCTGAATGGCTCGGACAGTAAAGACTAAGTTGGTAGGTTTGATCTTAGCTCACTGTAGTGGTATTTGAAGGTGCTCACATTCACCTGTTTCATGTCAATAGATCTACTGGCATGTAAAAGAAGTTTGACAAGACAAAATTCCAGCACCTCCGAAAAACCGTAAAAGTAGTTAGTGGGATGTGAAACCCATAACATTATTATAGTGAAACCTTGTTCGTGCATTCCTCATTAAAACTTTTTTCCCATTTAGCACGTCGTAAATTCTGAGTCCTGATTCTCATAATATTAAATCTACACTCGTGTTCATACAAACCCGAACACCTGAAAGACTAGAGATAGGAAGTTAATATTCACAGGACATGTACATTAGTACTGTATGTTCTGAAGTAGCATTTAAACCATAACGGCCTTCAGGTTCAAGGTGCACATCGATATTTCAGCGCACCACCACTGACTGGTAAAATGTGCCTGCGGCTCTCATTGTCACTATAAACTGAAGGTAATGGATCGATGTGACTTGAGCAAATTGCAAGATGCCTCCCAGACGTATGTGAGGACTGTACCATCAAATGAGTTTGAAAGATGGCGCATTATTGGCATGAGAGAACATGATTCATCCATCCAGGAAATTGCTGCCCGTGTGGGACGAAGTGTGTCGGCAGTGCAGCGGGTGTGTACAGAATGGTTCACAGAAGACCACAGAACATGACGAGATGGGTCTGGTCGCACCATCCAGAGCACACACCTCTCCCCTGAGAAGATCGACACCTAATCCGAATGGCATTGCAGGTCAGATCTGCATCCTCCTCGGCTCTGGCACAACAGTGTAACACATCCTACACTATCAGTAGTGACAGTCCGTCGCCGTTTATTATGATCTGGGTTACCAACGTGTCATCCACTTCTCCGCCTACCTGTGACTAATGTGCATAAACATGCTAGACTGCAATGGTGTATGGAACGACGTTACTGCGGACAGGAATAGCAGCAGAAAGTGTTTTCAAACGAATCCAGGTTCTGTTTGTTTGAAAATAATGGCCGCATTTTGGTTTGCTGCAGACGGGGAAAGGCATCACATTGACTGCACTCGCACAAGACATATAGCGCCAACTAAAGTCCTTATGGTGTGGGGTGCTATTGGGTAAACCACAAATCACAGTTGGTGCGTGTCCAGGGCACTGTGACCAGTTTGACCTATATAAATGACATCCTGCGACCTGTATGTGGGTCTGCAAGACGCCCCAGATGCCATATTTCAGCAGAACAATGCGCAACCACATATTGCTGCATGAACACGTGCCTTCTTGTCACAAAATGTCAGACTGTTGCCCTGGCCCACCCGATCACCAGACTTGTCGCCAATCGAAAACGTGTGGGATATGGTGAAATGACGGGTGCGGCGCTGTAAGCCAATGTCAACCACAAAAGATGAACTGTGGAACCAGGTGAATGCAACATGGATGACTATAACCCAGGATGCCATTCGCACTTTAAAGACGTCGATCCCATCATGCATGGAACAAGTTATCAGTGCCCATGGAGGACTCGGTGCCTACTAGGAAACAGGACACATGCTGAACCTAGGTGACTAAAATGCTAATCGTTTCTGCAGAACATGCTGATTAATATGAAATTCCTATCTCTAGTCTTTCAAGGTGTTCTGTTTTTTATGTACATGAGTGTATATAAAAATACTTCACTTATCTAGTCACAAATTTTTTGCTATTACCGCCTAGTATGATCACATTTTTCCTAGCCCTGAAAATGTTATTTGTAAATCCTTGTGAAAGGAACATGATTTCTAACTCAACTCGGGTAAAAGTCCTCATAACAGTTGCTTGATAACGGGGATAGGCCTTGAATTCCTGAACTTCACAGGAGAAGTTGCACCTTCGAGGAGCAAGCCGTTGGCCTCAGGAATGTTCAGTTTTGCTTGCCCGGTTACCAGTGAGATTGCTGAATAACACAGCCTGTTTGTGCTTGTATTTTGTAATCCATTTAGGAGGGAATTTGTTTTGTCTTGAGTGGTACAGTGAAGGGTAGGCAATATTTGTCGCATGATAGCCTACATCTGGATTAGGAACATAATCATGTGGAGTTAACCAGCGTAGTGCATATTTTTCTTGTGATAGCCTGGTTATGGATATGGAAAAGGTTGTGCAATTTCTTACGAATTACGACAAAATTAAAATCTTTAAACGCACAAAGATGGCACGAATTTTGAAACTCACACTTTCCAGTTTTAACTTGATCCCTCAAGTAGGTCGAAGTTTTGTCGGATTCAAAATGGCGGCCAAAATCATTCTCTTGCAGTTGTATATGGTCAAGTGTAACCTACAATTCATTGTCTAAGAATGTGACCAGAAAATGTTTAATAACCCACTGGTCCGAAATAAAGGCTTTTACTTACATTTGTTTGAGAAAGTGTGTGATTTGCAATAATAGTTTGATTAATTTTTATGGGGCCCCCGTGCATATGTTTTCGTATTTGTTGTCTGGTGTTTTTCACACCTTTCAGTGCACTGTCATTTTATAAGCCCCAGAAGAAAAGTTTCATGTTTGTTCTCTCATGTTTTTCCACCTTGTAATACTCTTTTCTCATCTTTAGAAATGGAAGATACACACTGTCGGAAAAAAGAACATGCAACATCTTCAAGGTCAATATCATTTTATTCACAAGAATGTTACAGTTAGTTCATCATTGCAGGAGTATATCATTACAAATTCAGACCAAATGAAATATGTAAAGGGTGCCCAAACAGCCACATCAATAGACAGTTTACCCCTCTGTGGCGGCAATGCAGGTGTGCATTTGCACATGCAAACTATCATAAAGGTACCGAGTGGCATCCTGCGATAGATTGTCCCAAGCATCTTGCACTTTTTAATGCAATTCCTTCAATGGTTCTTGGAGGCTTTGGAGTCAAGATGGCGGCAAGAGCAGCCATGTGTAAGTTTAGTCCTGCTGCAGTTTGTGTGGTAATAATGAGAGTTGTTGCGCTTTATAGTTCTCTGTATGGGGTTCTATTCATGTTATGGAATCAGTGTGTGCAAATGAAAAAGTGCATTCTCCTTTTACGTGGCTACTAGCAGAGACAAACTACTGCATTCCAGCGTTCTCTTTGATTGGATGCGCTATTTTCCAGACTTATAGGCGCCTCCTAACGCGCTCTGTGCCGAACGATCCTAGACCTGTTCGTTCAGCGATTAAGGGCTTGCTTTGCCTCTTACTACTTGCAGGAGATATCCATTTAAACCCCAGTCGCACCACTTGTGAACCGAAGGCAAACCTAAACATCTATTTTCAGAACATGCGCAGTCTAAATAATAAACTGTCTGATTGTGAACTACCTTTGTCAGACTTAAGAGTAGTTGATGTGATCGGACTCAAAAATGGTTCTCGTGGACTAGTAATAGTGAACTACCACTCAGCGCTAATTACAGCATATTTTGCCGAGATCGCGCTATTCTGGGTGGTGGAGTGAGCTAGCAGTGAATAGTGCATTACCATTTAAAAGAAGGACAGATCTCAAACGGAACTGTGAGTTTGTGCGTGGAGCTATTCTTTCCTCAACACCCTGTACTTGTGGAATGTTACTGTAGGCCACCAAACAGCCCATTCTGTAACCTTGAACAGTGCCTAGACTCAGTTGTCGCAGCTCTTCCTCAAGGTGAAATAATTTTAATGGGTGACTTCAACTTGTCTATAAAGTGGTCTTCTCCATCTATAGGATTGTCCGCTAATGACTGTAACCATAGACAGCTTCATTAGTAGCCTCAGATTGAAACAGTTTAATATGTATCCAACCCGTGGACCCAACTCTCCTCATTAGAATTTAATTCAATAACCCCAGGCAGAAACCTCTTCCTCTGCGACCACCAGTCCCTCGATTACATTTCTCCTTCCCCACCCCTTTTCAAAGCCTCATAGCAGGATATTCTGCCGCCCCACCTCCATCTCGCATCGTGCTGACTGGCCTGCAATTTTTCGTGCCCTGTAATGCCGTCCCTAGAGCCTTCTCGAAATAACTGACATCGAATTGGCTCTTGACCTCTTGCACAATGCGCTACTACCAGCAAATATCAACTTTGAATATCACAAGGGATCAGGCTGATACTAAATAATAAGAAGAGAGCTTGGCGCTTCTGGAAAGACTTCCCTAACCCACACACTGACAATACCTTTTCTTTACATTTGCCGCTACATGAGGTTTATGGTCAGAAGAGACTACAAGACACATGTAGACACAATCACTGAAAACGTCCGGAGCAATCCCAAGCACTACGGGAGTTTCATCAACACAAGGAGGACAGAGCAGATTCCTATCAGCAAGAAACACAACAATACAACAGCAGATGGTGCGAATCGCAATGAACTGTTCAACAGGTATTCCTTTTCCAACTTCTCCCCTCCCTCACAAAAACAACTGCTCTCTCCCTTAGGCACAGTTTCAAACAAAACCCTATTGAGCATAACTAGCACACCAAGTGAAGTTCATAACCTTCTTCAAACTCTTCGTACCAATAAAGCTACCGGTCCTGGCACTATAGGCCCTCTTTTCTTGAAAAATACTGTCAGCAGCCTTTGCATCCCTCTCTCTAAATTATTTAAAAGATGTCTTGCCAATGGCTATTTTTCTATGACCTGGAAACAGGAAAATATTGTCCCACTAAAATCAGACAACAAATTTAATGTTTCTTTGAAAAAAATTATTCACCAACATCTCACATTCACTGCTCATTATAGACTATCTCAACCAATCAACATGGTTTCTTACCGGTTAACTCTAGTCTAACAAACCTGGCCACTGCACAATTTTTCATCACATGCCACTGCAGCTAAATCAGTCTCTTTCAATTTTTGCTTACTGAGCTCGATAGCTGCAGTCGCTTAAGTGTGGCCAGTATTCGGGAGACAGTAGGTTCGAACCCCACTGTCGGCAGCCCTTAAAATGGTTTTCCGTGGTTTCCCATTTTCACACCAGGCAAATGCTGGGGCTGTACCTTAATTAAGGCCACGGCCGCTCCCTTCCCACTCCTAGGCCTTTCCCATCCCATCGTCGCCATAAGACCTGTCTGTGTCGGTGCGACGTTAAGCAACTAGCAAAACAAATTTTTTTTTTTTTGTTTGCTTTGGAGTCACTACCAAGGTATATGACCCCAAGTGAACCTGTCTCCCCACCTTATATACTTTCAACAAATGTTTCTCTTCAGTATTTCTCTACATATAAACAATAATTCTCTTCATGTTTCTCTCTTTGGCCCTTATTCTTATATCTACCCCTTAGCCACCACACCATACATACCTCTTACTGCTTTATTTTCAATTTTCCCCCCCACCCCCCTATCTTCCCTCTCTCTTCCCACAAAGAATTCCAGTAATGTTCTTTTGGTCGTACACTCTGACATGATCAGCTTCTTCTCGGTATCTTTTACTCCAATACTCAGCTTCTTTTCTTTGCTCTGAACCTCTTTATCCCAGCAGTCTCCCATTCCTATTCTATCTAGCATTCTTTTCACCACTGTTACCCAGTAATCAGTGTGTGAATGTTGCATCTGATGTTAGCATGCTAACCCCACATTTCTGTCCCTTACAATGCTGTGAATTTTATAAGCGAATTTAGAACATTTTTCTGCAATTATTTATGTTCAATATTTGGCATCTTCCTCTCCAAACATCTCATGCTAGATAAGGCTGTGAGTCCTTCATTTTTGCTTGTCTTATTTGTTCTTTCCAAGTACCATCAGATGCTAGTATATTTCCTAAATATTCCATTTTATTGACTACCTCCATTTCTACACCTTCTATCCACCACCTTTCTTTTTTTCTTCAATTTATTTTCCCTTTTTATATGCCATTACTTTTATTTTCTTAATATTAATTTTTAGATTGCATTTTGTACAATATTTAGCAGTTTTGTGATGCTTCTTTGCACACCAACTGATGTTAAAGATAGCAGAAGGATGTTGTCTGCAAAAACCAGGCCACACATTTCTTTATTCCTTTTTCTTCACTGTTGTAATGACAAACATATTGTCTGAAGTTCTCATTCCTTTCCTAAGCCCTTTATTTTCCAAAATATAGTTAATAAAAGTATGAACAATATAGGTGATCATTTGCATCCCTGCTTTAGTCCACTGCTAAGTCTTCTTTTACTGTAATTGTGCATTTAACCTCTGAATACAGTTCTTCTATGGCATTAATAATTTTAATTGACACCCCTCTTCTAGCCAGCTTTGTAGCAACCACCCATCTGCTGACAGAATAAAAAGCTTTCTGTAAAAATATAGCTGCACTATGTAATTTACCACTTTTTTTTCCTTCATTGACAAATATATTGTCAGAGGTTCTCATTACTTTCCTAAATCCAGACTTGTACACCAAGAGTACAGAGTAATCCTCCACCCATTTTATGAGTCTTTTGACTAATATCCCAATATAAATTTTGCTAAGTGTGTCCAAAAGAGTAATGCCTCTCTAATTGTATAAGATCTCTCTCCCTTCCTTTTGTATACTGGACATATTACTTCTTGACAAAATCTTGGGATTTTCCTACCATCAAAAGTTGTTAATATTTTAGTTATTATTCCCATCATATGACTGTTGTTACCTAGCTCTTTCCATTATTTGTAAGTTATTCCACTAATAGCATCTGATTTTTCCCTTATTTCCGTTTTTCATTGCCTGTAATACTTCATCCGTAGTTATTGAATCATCTAATTAGGGCAGAGTGTTCCTGCATATGTCTAAGTACAGGGTCTCCCATATAAACTGAAACTGTCCAAGCGGCATTTTAACTCTCCAATATGTAAGCTGCAGTATTGGAGGCGCGCGCATAGTTTTTGACCTTGTAAGCAGCGTACACGTGTTTGACCTCGCAAGCATCAATCGCCAGTCTGAAACTGAGCTGTTAACATGGTGAGACAGTTATCATTGCAACATCGTATTATCGTATGTAAAAGTTATTTTAAGTACGAGTCAGCTTGACGGGTGCACAATGCATTTATTCAGTTTCCCGGTGTAATGGCACCTTCATGAGCACAGATTCACGTAAATGTAAATAAATTTGAAACTACTGGCTCAGTCCTCAAAAAAAAATTTTTTTTTATGCACACTTACGGTGTTCATTAAAATTCTACTTCACATTAGAACGTTTTCATTTTACTAACAAGTTCATTCAAAAACAAGACTGTTGTATTGACAATATTGGATTTATGCCAATACACATTGTACTAGTGTTACTCTAGTAACATCGAGAATAAGACAATGGTTCTTAATGGGCAATTATTAACTCCATAAAATCGTTAATATATACAATGAAGCTTCAAGGACAATTACACAAGTCAAGAAATACCGAATCAATATAAATAGCCAGATCTCAAATGGTTTTAAAATGATGTTCAACAGATGAGTTTCGTCCGTAAGTTTAAAGGACAATGTTAATATTAAGATTTTAGACAAATGTGTTTTAACCTGAAGACACAACTTTTATTGTTACATGATCTGTAAAATATTATTTGTCACTTATGCTTACAAAGCATATTTTAGCTCAATAGAATATGTTCACGATCTTATAAAACCTGGGGTAAATGTTAATTGGATGATGATGCTCACAAGGAGCGAAACATGTACCATGTTAACAATTTAATAAGGATGTAAGTTTTCATTAGTCTATTATGCATTGAGTAGGTGGTATTTAATAAAATTATAATAATTTGTATCACATGTACATATTCAATACAGACAAAAAATGACATTTATATATAACCTGCAATCTTGAACAGTCACCGAATAAATCACTCCCAAATTAACACAACAGTTTCTTCTGCACACAGAGCTACAAAGCTCTTACTCATCAAACTGTACAGGTTTACATGGGCCTGTTGTTTAAAACCTAGTGATCCAGCCACAAGAGTGAGATATTGTGAGTAGTGTCTTGCATCAGTGAATGATTTTTATTCAACCCACAGCTTGAATTCTTTTCGGATGAGGCCTGGTTTCATCTTAATGATCGAGTGAACAGTCGTAACTTTCGCTACAGGTATGCAGAAAATTCTAACTGTATGATAAGAAGATTGGTGTGCTGTTAATGTAAGACGAATAATTGGGCCTATTTTTTTGAGACAGTAAATTCAGAGAGGTACCAAGATGACATTTTGATGCCGTTCTTACGTCATTTAACGGAAGAAGAAAAATCTTGTGGGTGGTTTCAACAAGATTCAGCCTCTGCTCATACAGCAGAAGATTCCCTTTTTACAATCTCGGAAGGGTTTGCAGACAGAGTGATCTGTGCTGGTCTCTTTCCCCCTCATTCTCCAGATATAACAGTGTGTGATTTTTACTTGTGGGGTAAACCAAAAGAAAAAGTGTATCGAACAAACCTCACACATTGAAAGAAAACATTAAGAACATTACGAATGAAATCGGAAGCATTACAGTGGCAGAGCTCACTCGCATCAGCTAGAATGTGGATAACAGATACAATGCCTGTATCTGGACAACACTTCCAGCATCTTTTATAGGGTAAGATTTCATATAAGATTGTATACACGCTTAAAGCAGGGCGCCCGCTCTGACATAAGTTCGGCTGAGGCAACTGCCGTAACACAGAGCACTAACACCGTGTGCTCGGTCTTAGTTTATAGGGGAGACCCTGTATGCCAGTCTCATTTTGTTATCCTGATTTGTAGTAATTGCTTTAAATACTCCATCCATTCATCATTGATTATGCTTGCTTGGTTATCATTCTTATATCCTTTACAAATTTTGTTTATCCTTTTCCATATTTTTTTGGTTTCATTTTCTTTGCAATATCTGTTCAACAAACTGTTCTCTCTTTGACCTACAAATTCTTTCTATTCTCACTTAGTATATCTTTGTACTCCCTCCTTTTGCTATAGAATTATATCCTTGACTCCTCTGATCCCTCATTTCTGTATGTTTTTAGTGCCTTTATCACTTAAGGTTGTTTTTTTTTTTACATTCATTGTAGCTAAAATTCTTATTATTTTCCCTTCTCTTACAACCATTTTCTGCCAGCTTTTTCCACCATTCATATTGCTTCATGAAGGTTGTTATGCTTTGTTATATCTTCAATATCTATCTTTGAAATTTCAAATGTTTCCCCTCTAAAATACAAGGTGCGGCAATTAAATAATGAGACTGCACCCCTCCTACTCCGTGGTCGCATGGTGGGAGGTTGTCATTGGAATGTAGTTGACCTTGATCCTTCCTGAGCAAGCACACTTCGTTTTGTCATTCTACCTGCTTTAGTTTGCTGTCGAGACTTGGTTGTAGCAGGCGCTGTTGTGTAGTCGTGCCGCGATCATGGTGGGCCAAAAACTCGAGCAGCGCATTAACCTGAAATTCCTAGTGAAATTAAAGAAATCACCCACGGAATGTTTTCAAATGTTAAAGGAGGTGTTTGGTGACAATGCTATGTCACGTGCACGAGTGTTTGAGTGGCACAAGCAGTTTTCTGAAGGCCAGGAAGAGGTTGAAGATGATGAAAGTCCCGGGCGACCTGTGACTGTCAGAAGTGAAGGAAACGTCCAGAAAGTCAACGGAATTGTGTTGAAAGACCGACGTCAATACTATAAAGAAGTCCTAATCAAGTTAAGGGAAAGAGTAAGGAAGAAAAGACCAGATGCGTGGAAGAACGGCTCATGGATTCTTCACCAAGACAACGCACCAGCTCACAGTGCCCTGTCTGTGAAGCAGTTTATAGCTGACAAGTGCATTCCTGTGCTAGAACATCCTCCATATTCACATGATCTTGCTCCATGTGACTTTTAGCTCTTCCCAAAAGTGAAAAGTGTATTGAAGGGAACAGTTTCAGTCTGTGGAACACGTAAAAATAAAAACGGCAGAGTTGTTGCGCAGGGTGACAAAGGATGACCTACAGCATTGCTTTGAACAGTGGAAGGCATGTATGCAACAGTGTATAGATAGGGGAGGGGAATATGTTGAAAGGGATAAAAGTGTATTGTAACTTTGTTTGCAATAAATCACATTTTTCACATCAGTCTCGTTATTTAATTGCCGCACCTCGTAATCCATAAATTTGTCTGTGTTCATCTCTCCATCTATACTGTACCAACTGTTTCTGCACATTAGTACCCTGTTGTTTTTCCTTTGAGTTTCTTTCACTTCTCTATAACTTAATAACAACTGGAAAATGATGAGATGCTGCATAGTTCTTTACCTATACATCTTTAATATAATTAATGCCTCTCTAGAAACTGAAGCTAGACATATAGTACCCCCTCCTGAATCAACAATATAAGTTAAATTCTCTGTTTCATCCTCCAGGCACCAATCATTTAATACAGTATGTGTACTGTAGTTCCTCTACTGCACACATTTCTAAGTTTCTCTACATTCTTATTACATTATTTGTCTTGATTTCTCCTTTCCTCCGTTAATATCTTATCTATTTCTTTATTGTATGCCAGATTTTTCTCAGTCATATTTGCATTTAAATCGCCCATTGTAATTTTATCATCATCTTTCATATAGGTTGACTAAGGATCATGGTATTCAACTATTGCATTTTGGGTGGGTTTTGATGTTTGCCCAGTAATTGTGCATCCTCTGGCTGTGTTATTCTTTCCTCTCCTTTGTCCAGAGGATGCCTGTCTTCATTCTTGGTGGTTTATCCTAGAACCTCTTTTGTTTAAGCATCCTCCTGAGAGATGTCCACTCTTTTAAGTTTCTTTCTGTTCCTTCCAGTTCCTGGAGATCTTTGTTTACTTCCATCAACCTCTTCCTCTTGTTTTGCTGGTTGGTCAGTCTGGCATGATGTATCCTGTAGACATGTCCATAAAATGCTAGGCACCTCTTCCTGGACATGTCCATGATTTTTTGACAGTATTTGTTGAGCTGTTGGTTGGGCTGCCTTTTGTATTCGTTCCCTTCCTTGACTGGTCCTATTATCTTCCTCAATAAAGCTTGTCTGTGAGTCCCTTCCTGTTGAATATTAGATATTCTGAAGCATAAAAGGCTCCATGGCGGATGATTGTCTGGTAGTGCTATATTTTAGTGTTTAGGAATAGACACTTTGTCTTGCAGGTGTTTTTGCTCAGTTGGTATGGGAGTTCTAGCTTATTAACTCGAGTTGATAATGCTACTCCTTCGGAGAGATTGGGTTCCAGCCATTCTCCCAGGTACTTAAACCTGTTGGTTTTCTTTATCGTTCCTTGCTCCAGATGCAGTCTACAAGGAGATTCACTGATGTTCGTGATGTATTATGTTTTCTCAAGTGAAATGTGTAGCCCTAATTCTGCTGCTTGTTGTCTGAGAACATTGAGTTGTTTCACTGAAGTTTTTGTTGGGCCAATGACCTTCGATGTTAGGCCCCTTAAAACAACAAGCAAGAAGCAAGAAGGTTTTGTTGAATTAGATAGAAGTGTCAGGTTGTCAGCAAATACCAGGCAATCATAATAATAATAATAATAATAATAATAATAATAATAATAATAATAATAATAATAATGCTATTGCTTCTACATCACACTAACTACTTTTGGATGGTTTTTGGAGATGCAGAGGTGCTGGAAATTTGTCCTGCAGGAGTCCTTTTACGTGCCAGTAAACCTACCGATATGAGGCTGACGTATTTGAGTACTTTCAAATACCACCAGACTGAGTCAGGATCGAACCTGCCAAGTTGGGACCAGAAGGCCAGTGTCTCAACCATCTGAGCCACTCAGCCCAGCGCCAAGCAATCAATATTCAGTCCATTGTGCTTGTGTCTCAGAGAGATACCTCATGGTATCCCCTGTCTAATTATTTGGAATTTCAGCTGTCACAACCTTATTAATATCATCTGGATTTTGAAATTTACAATCCTCTCCCAACGTCAGTAATAAATGAATGTGGGGCAGAGTGCATTTTTGGACCTCGCCAGAAGAAGGTTGCGACCAACAAATGAGTAATTTTTCAGGAGAGGAAAATTATTTATGGGGCCTATTTCGTGATATACACTACTTGAACCCATGTCGTATGCAAATGTATAAATGTCTTCAGCTATTAAAAACAATAGATATGATTATTGGAAGTGATGCAATAGAAAAAGGATGTATTGTCATTCTTTTTTCCACAAAATAATACGCAAGTCTAGAGTATTTCTTACATTTTTATTCAGCAGAAGAGAAATCCTATACGTGCACTTCGAACTCAAATTACAACAAATAATGTTTCTGTAGTATTAGTAATAATATCAGTGAAGATGTCAAGAAAATATTCCAAATGTATTTGTGATCATTCACATAATAGTTGTAAGCAGTAAACTGGTGCTGATAGAATGATGAAAGAGTATTAAAAGTACGATTTAAATGAGGGTGTTACAGTGATAAAAATAAAGCTTCTAAAAATAAAGTTTGAAAATATTACATCTTTATTCTTCTTACCTCTGTTTTCAGCTTCCTTGCAGTTTTTACAATGCCTTTTTGTTTTGTATATTTTTGTCTACTCGGCTTTAAACTTTTCCTTTTCACATCTTTCCAATTGTGCATTAATGTTTCACGTATGGCCTTTATTTAAATTATTTATTACAATTCAATCAATCAATACTGATCTGCATTTAGGGCAGTCGCCCAGGTGGCAGATTCCCTATTTGTTGTTTTCCTAGCCTTTTCCTAAATGATTTCAAAGAAATTGGAAATTTATTGAACATCTCTCTTGGTAAGTTATTCCAATCCCTAACTCCCCTTCCTATAAATGAATATTTGCCCCAGTTTGTCCTCTTGAATTCCAACTTTATCTTCATATTGTGATCTTTCCTACTTTTATAAACGCCATTCAAACTTATTCGTCTACTAATGTCATTCCACGCCACCTCTCCGCTGACAGCCCGGAACATACCACTTAGTCGAGCAGCTCTTCTTCTTTCTCTCAATTCTTCCCAACCCAAAAATCGCAACATTTTTGTAACGCTACTCTTTTGTCGGAAATCGCCCAGAACAAATCGAGCTGCTTTTCTTTGGATTTTTTCCAGTTCTTGAATCAGGTAATCCTGGTGAGGGTCCCATACACTGGAACCATACTCTAGTTGGGGTCTTACCAGAGACTTATATGCCCTCTCCTTTACATCCTTACTACAACCCCTAAACACCCTCATAACCATGTGCAGAGATCTGTACCCTTTATTTACAATCCCATTTATGTGATTACCCCAATGAAGATCCTTCCTTATATTAACACCTAGACACTTACAATGATCCCCAAAAGGAACTTTCACCCCATCAACGCAGTAATTAAAACTGAGAGGACTTTTCCTACTTGTAAAACTCACAACCTGACTTTTAACCCCGTCTCACAACATTTTCGAGGTCACGTTGCAGTTGCTCACAATCTTGTAACTTATTTATCACTCTATAGAGAATAACATCATCCGCAAAAAGCCTTACCTCCGATTCCACTCCTTTACTCATATCATTTATATATATAAGAAAACATAAAGGTCCGATAATACTGCCTTGAGGAATTCCCCTCTTAATTATTACAGGGTCAGATAAAGCTTCACCTACTCTAATTCTCTGAGATCTATTTTCTAGAAATATAGCAACCCATTCAGTCACTCTTTTGTCTAGTCCAATTGCACTCATTTTTTGCCAGTAGTCTCCCATGATCCACCCTATCAAATGCTTTAGACAGGTCAATCGCGATACAGTCCATTTGACCTCCAGAATCCAAGATATCTGCTATATCTTGCTGGAATCCTACAAGTTGAGCTTCAGTGGAATAACCTTTCCTAAAACCAAATTGCCTTCTATCGAACCAGTTATTAATTTCACAAACATGTCTAATATAATCAGAAAGAATGCCTTCCCAAAGCTTACATACAATGCACGTCAAACCTACTGGCCTGTAATTTTCAGCTTTATGTCTATCACCCTTTCCTTTATACACAGGGGCTACAATAGCAACTCTCCATTCATCTGGTATAGCTCCTCCGACCAAACAATAATCAAATAAGTACTTCAGATATGGTACTATATCCCAACCCATTGTCTTTAGTATATCCCCAGAAATCTGATCAATTCCAGTCGCTTTTCTAGTTTTTAACTTTTGTATCTTATTGTAAATGTCATTGTTATCATATGTAAATTTTTTTACTTCTTTGGCCTTAGTCTCCTCCTCTATCTCGACATTATCCTTGTAACCAACAATCTTTACATACTGCTGACTGAATACTTCTGCCTTTTGAAGATCCTCACATACACACTCCCCTTGTTCATTAATTATTCCTGGAATGTCCTTCTTGGAACCTGTTTCTGCCTTAAAATACCTATACATACCCTTCCATTTTTCACTAAAATTCGTATGACTGCCAATTATGCTTGCCATCATATTATCCTTAGCTGCCTTCTTTGCTAGATTCAATTTTCTAGTAAGTTCCTTCAATTTCTCCTTACTTCCACAGCCATTTCTAACTCTATTTCTTTCCAGTCTGCACCTCCTTCTTAGTCTCTTTATTTCTCTATTATAATAAGGTGGGTCTTTACCATTCCTTACCACCCTTAATGGTACAAACCTGTTTTCGCATTCCTCAACAATTTCTTTAAACCCATCCCAGAGTCTGTTTACATTTATATTTACCGTTTTCCACCGATCATAGTTACTTTTTAGAAACTGCCTCATGCCTGCTTTATCAGCCATATGGTACTGCCTAACAGTTCTACTTTACACCTGGTGATGAACCAACACAAGCACTGTCCACCATCTTGACTGATGTTTCATCCTTATTCCACAGAGGACAAAGTTCTGCTGGCTGTAAATCAACTTGAAATTCAGATATATGACACAAGAAGGCACCACAGCATAGAGGACCCATTGACAGTTGAGCTTTTTAAAGTTGTAATCTCGTTAATGGGAATGTTATACGTTCTTAGATAATGAATTATAACAGTTTACTGATATATTTTTAATTGTAAGATATTTGATATGTGGTAGCATGTAATTTGATCAAGCCTGCAGAATACTTGTGAACATTTTGTCACTGATGAAGAGAACGTAATAGCGTTCTCGAAACATGTACAATAGATTAAATTATATGTATTGGTTTTTTATTAGTATTGACAAGGTGGACTCATAACATCCTGTTTTCTCAGTGTTGAGATTGTTAGATAAACGTCAGTATGGATCCAAAATGGTCAAATAATAATAAATTAAACAATATCTGGTCAGTTATTAGCTGTAAGAGGACAGACTGTGCATCATCTTGTGTAATATAATTTTATTTGATGTATATCTTTCTATGTTTTTTGGAATTGTTCT
The DNA here is from genome assembly GCF_040414725.1 of Anabrus simplex. Lineage (NCBI taxonomy): Eukaryota > Metazoa > Arthropoda > Insecta > Orthoptera > Tettigoniidae > Anabrus > Anabrus simplex. The sequence continues at coordinate 96,181,424 of NC_090272.1, read as the reverse complement.
GACTTCATTAAGTAGCTGAAAATGTCCCAGAAAAAGGGATGAAAATGTCCTATTTGACATAATTGTATTTTCAGTAGTGAATGCAAGGTGAACTTCTCTCAAAATATTTATAATTAATCATGGTCAATACGGGTTTTCAACCATGAAATTTATTTCATGCAATAGCCACAGTCTGCCGGACTTTTGCTCAAAGTACACCTTGAATTGGCATTTCTTTACACCAACCTCTTTCACCACATGGCCAAATTAAAGTGTAACACACAAGGTCACAGTATATACTAACATAATTGAGGTTCTGCGGAAGTGCCTTCTTTCTCATCAATTGTAATACTTTTATGAGAAGGAGGTACTCCATATGCTGTTTCAAACACTGCAGTAATTTCAATTTGGTTCATTGAAATGCCAACGATCTGCAGATGATTCATAGTAGAACCTCATTCCTGAATTTATTTATGTGATTTTCTTTTAGTCGCCCAAATTGACTATAGACGTGTGGCTTATGGCTCAACATCAAAATTTATGCTGAGCCTTTTAGATGGTATTCACCATAGTGGAGTTAGGCTGGCAACAGGAGCTTTCTGTACTAGCCCCATTTCCAGCCTACTCGCTGAAGCGGAAGTTCCATCTTTACAAATGAGGCAGCAGTTACTTCTTATGTACGCTGCTAAAATTCATGAAATGCCGCTTTATCCAAGCTATCAACGCATCTTCAGTACCCAATACCACCAGAGGTACCAAGACCGGCCGAATGCCACATGGCCAGTAGAGTTTTGAATTGATAGCTTGTGTCGTGATTTAAATATAGATATCGGTGGTTGTCTTGAACAAACTCTTAGCAAGGTACCTCCGTGGTTAGTTCTGCGACCGGAAATATGTCTAGATCTACTCCGTGGATCCAAGGTAAACATGGATTTCTCCCTTTATCGGAGGTATTTCCAGGACTTAGTTCACCAATATCCAGTCGCGAGACATATCTTCATGGATGGTTCTAAAATCGGAGAAAACGTTGATTGCTCTTTCTTCACCGATGATATGAGCACAAAGATCTCTCTTCCTAGTGTACGTAGAGTGTATACTGCAGAGCTTTACGCCATCTTAGAAGCTCTGCAGTTTGCACTGGGTGATGAAAGAAGCCACATTCTTAAGTGTACTGCCAAGTATTCCAGGTTTTCCAAAAAATGTACGGATTTTGAGTGTGATTTACGGTTGTACGGGTAAACAGCGTTATTGTATAGATTTTGAATATCCACGCTTGGTTTCGCTTTCTGTTGTCAAATCGGATTTGTTTGACTTTTGATAGTAGCTGGTAATACGAGATTTGTACGGGTAAACAATGTTATTGTATAGATTTTGAATATCCACGCTTGGTTTCGCTTTCTGTTGTCAAATCGGATTTGTTTGACTTTTGATAGTAGCTGGTAATATGAGATGCAATGTTTGAATTTGACCGGTAAATGTATCGATTATCACCGTGCTTTTGTCAGCTGTTCTACGTCAAGTGCTACTTCATTCAATGAGATGTTCCCAAACAAGTAGCAGGCTGTGATTTTGAAGAAAGGAAATTCGTGAAAAGTACCAGGCTGTGAATTTATATTTATAGAAAATAGATCTCAGAGAATTAGAGTAGGTGAAGCTTTATCTGACCCTGTAATAATTAAGAGGGGAATTCCTCAAGGCAGTAGTATCAGACCTTCATTTTTTCTTATATATATAAATGATATGAGTAAAGAAGTGGAATCAGAGGTAAGGCTTTTAGCGGATGATGTTATTCTCCATAGAGTATTAAATAAGTTACAAGATTGTGAGCAACTGCAACGTGACCTTGATAATGTTGTGAGATGGACAGCAGGTAATGGTATGTTGATAAACGGGGTTAAAAGTCAGGTTGTGAGTTTCACAAATAGGAAAAGTCCTCTCAGTTTTAATTACTGCGTTGGTGGGGTGAAAGTTCCTTTTGGGGATCATTGTAAGTATCTAGGTGTTAATATAAGAAAAGATCTTCATTGGGGTAATCACATAAATGGGATTATAAATAAAGGGTACAGATCTCTGCACATGGTTATGAGGGTGTTTAGGGGTTGTAGTAAGGATGTAAAGGAGAGGACATATAAGTCTCTGGTAAGACCCCAACTAGAGTATGGTTCCAGTGTATGGGACCCTCACAAGGATTACCTGATTCAAGAACTGGAAAAAATCCAAAGAAAAGCAGCTCGATTTGTTCTGGGTGATTTCTGACAAAAGAGTAGTGTTACAAAAATGTTGCAGAGTTTGAGCTGGGAAGAATTGGGAGAAAGAAGAAGAGCTGCTCGACTGAGTGGTATGTTGTTATAGATGTTGATTCCCGTAGGGAATCTGAATTATTTGTCCCGAATGAGTAAATTTATAATGCCAATATAATGGTCCGTTATTGGACATTATAAATTTTCCAGCTAACTCATTCCTGGCGCCAGCGTTTCGCCCCCGTGTGCTAGGTTGGGCTCATCAGTTGGTACCTAGTACACCTACCAAGACGCTGGCTAGCGCATACCGTGCAGGCCACTGCGTAGGCTACTTGAAGCCACCGGCAGTGCCAATGCACTATGAGAGACTGTCTCATTACCAGAAATTGATGCCTAGCACACGGGGGCGAAACACTGGCACCAGGAATGAGTTAACTGGAAAATTTATAATGTTGAATAACGGACCATTATATTGAGTGGTATGTTCCGAGCTGTCAGCCGAGAGATGGCGTGGAATGACATTAGTAGACGAATAAGTTTGAGTGGCTTTTATAAAAGAAGGAAAGATCACAATATGAAGATAAAGTTGGAATTCAAGAGGACAAACTGGGGCAAATATTCATTTATAGGAAAGGGAGTTAGGGATTGGAATAACTTACCAAAGGAGATGTTCAATAAATTTCCAATTTCTTTGAAATCATTTAGGAAAAGGCTAGGAAAACAAGAGATAGGGAATCTGCCACCCGGGCAACTACCCTAAATGCAGATCAGTATTGATTGATTGATTCCAGTATAAAACAACTTTAGTAACTGTTTTATTTAATGTTAAAAATTTCATAATTCGTCCGTATTGAAAAAAGATTTACAATTAAGAGATGAAAGTATATGATTTTCCACCTGTTCAATACAAATTAAAATGACTAGTTCCTCTTTAGCCTTCAGCTGGCATGTGGTGCATGAGGTCCGTTTTGAAACAAGATCTCTAGAATTGCATTTCACCACCTGATGACATAGTATTTTGGGAACTCGTACCTGTCAAATACGGCCTTAGCCACTCACAAGTTCTTTGTACTTCTAAGGTTTAGAAACTTAAAACCATCCGGCAACCTAATCTACCGCTAATTCAAGCAAGATTTATTTGAGTCCCAATTTTACTTGGCTTACCACCTATATTCTACTGAGGAACTATTTTTAATAAACATTAAATAACGAACGGCTATTCTCTTCTGCAATGTAACAATACTGAACACTATTACTAATTTTATTTACATGAGTAGTTTTACGTGATATGAATGTCTTAAATTTTAATACTATAGGAATGTCAACACTCTAAATTTTATTAAGTGTATCAGCTGTTCAGACAGAGGTGTTTTTAAAAGACATCTTTTATGGTTTAACACACAGTTGTAACACAAAACATTACTAGGTAATAGATCACAAAATTTTAAATAGATTATTTTACCTGTATCATAAATATTATAAGAGATATACTTGAAAGTTTTTATACATTCAAATTTATATCAACGTTATTATGAACTGCCAATATGTCAAGAAATTTATCTGTGTAATGACGTATCATTTGGTTGTATCCTTGTGTATCTAACTTTAGGCTGATGATGGCATAGATATGCCGAAACCGGTCCCTAATATTTATGAATAAAATGTGACATTTTAGTATATATCACATTTTAATTTGTATTGAACAGGTGGAAAATCATATACTTTCATCTCTTAATTTAGTAACTGTGTCGTGCTTTGTAGCAGCTGAAAGGCTTTGTTTGTGTGCGTGTGTAACATTGGCAGTTGTTCTGAAACTCGTGGAATTGTGTGACGAATTTCTAAGCGATTTAGTATTTTTAGTGGTGTTCATAATGAGTCCAACTAAGAAACGATATTATCAGTCTTTTTGGAAGGCATATTCTGCTTAATTTCCTTGTTTTATACGATCACGAAAAGTGTTCCCAGTGTTAAGTGAAAACAGACGAGCTAAACAATAAAACACGGGTACTGTATTGGGACATTTTTCGTTATGTAAATACACTGACTGACAGAGCAAATGCAACACCAAGAAGGAGTGGTCAGAACTTTATGCCAATTGCAGGGTAGACTGACGTCACTGAGGTATGCTCATGATGTGAAATGCGCTGCTGTGCTGCGCACGTAGCGAACGATAAATGGGACACGGCGTTGGCGAATGGCCCACTTCGTACTGTGATTTCTCAGCCGACAGTCATTGTAGAACGTGTTGTCGTGTGCCACAGGACACGTGTATAGCTAAGAATGCCAGGCCGCCGTCAACGGAGGCATTTCCAGCAGACAGACGACTTTACGAGGGGTATGGTGATCGGGCTGAGAAGGGCAGGTTGGTCGCTTCGTCAAATCGCAGCCGATACCCATAGGGATGTGTCCACGGTGCAGCGCCTGTGGCGAAGATGGTTGGCGCAGGGACATGTGGCACATGCGAGGGGTCCAGGCGCAGCCCGAGTGACGTCAGCACGCGAGGATCGGCGCATCCGCCGCCAGGCGGTGGCAGCCCCACACGCCACATCAACCGCCATTCTTCAGCATGTGCAAGACACCCTGGCTGTTCCAATATCGACCAGAACAATTTCCCGTCGATTGGTTGAAGGAGGCCTGCACTCCCGGCGTCCGCTCAGAAGACTACCATTGACTCCACAGCATAGACGTGCATTAAAACCAAACTTCAAATGCTCTAAGATGTACTGGCAACAACAAATCCTTACTTGATAGGTAGCCAACTGGGAGTTTGTCAATATTGCTGTGATACCAGAGGAAAATACATTACGACACTGTTTTTTGTGACAGGAAGATCAAACTATCAACAACTATCATACTTGATGAAAAAACTTGCTATTACAAAGTAATACAATTTCTATCAAATTTAGTCATGTCTAAGAAGAAAAATTTCATCCAACTATTTTCGAGGTGGCAGTGTCCTGAGAATAGATGTGTCATTCCCACGCTGTAAAGCTACGCTGATGCACTCACTGAATAAGAAACATTGTTGATTGCGTATTGCCAGAAATACAAGCAATCTGTTGGCCAACGTACCACTGGATTCAGTGGCTAGAGGTACGAAGAAGAATTTGTCTAACAAATCACTGTACTTTCTTTTAACATTTTCCCTATTTCCAGCTGCACCTCTAGCACTCATTGATGAAAGGGGAAGAGGCAAGCTGAGCATTAGTGGGGCTCACAGACAAATGCTCCCAAACTTAAAGCCAACAGAAACATTCATACATTGGGAGGATGGAGACAAGAGAAGGCGAAGATAATGCTTGGAGCCATGGACCAGATTCTTTAGAAGCAGCAGCAAGAAGCTTTGTCTTGAAGCAGAAGCGACTGGAGATAACTGATAAGGAGAGTATCCCAAGCAGCTTGAATACTTCTTTCGCCAATCAGTGGTGATTTTGAGCAACTACAACATGACCTCGAAAATGTTGTGAGATGGACAGCAGGCAATGGTATGTTGATAAATGGGGTTAAAAGTCAGGTTGTGAGTTTCACAAATAGGAAAAGTTCTCTCAGTTTTAATTTCTGCGTTGATGGGGTGAAAGTTCCTTTTGGGGATCATTGTAAGTATCTAGGGGTTAATATAAGGAAAGATCTTCATTGGGGTAATCACATAAATGGGATTGTAAATAAAGGGTACAGATCTCTGCACATGGTTATGAGGGTGTTTAGGGGTTGTAGTAAGGATGTAAAGGAGAGGACATGTAAGTCTCTGGTAAGACCCCAACTAGAGTATGGTTCCAGGATTACCCGATTCAAGAACTGGAAAAAATCCAAAGAAAAGCAGCTCGATTTGTTCTGGGTGATTTCCGACAAAAGAGTAGCGTTACAAAAATGTTGCAAAGTTTGGGCTGGGTAGAATTGAGAGAAAGAAAGAGCTGCTCGACTAAGTGGTATGTATGGAATAATATCAATAAGTTAATTTATTTGTTGGAAAATTCAATAAATTAACTTATTGATATTATTCCATTCAAGTATCATCAGTACAGATCAAGAATGATATTTATCACATGTAATAAGTGGTATGTTCTGAGCTGTCAGCGGAGAGATGGCGTGGAATGACATTAGTAGACGAATAAGTTTGAGTGGCGTTTATAAAAGTAGGAAAGATCACAATTTGAAGAAAAAGTTGGAATTCAAGAGTACAAACTGGGGCAAATATTCATTTATAGGAAGGGGAGTTAGGGATTGGAATAACTTACCAAGGGAGATGTTCAATGAATTTCCAATTTCTTTGAAATCATTTAGGAAAAGGCTAGGAAAACAACAAATAGGGAATTTGGCACCTGTGCTACTGCCCTAAATGCAGATCAGTATTGACTGATTGATGATCGAGTGGAGGACTATGCTGACTAAGCTTGACCACTGAGATGTGCTCTCTTGTACGGCAGCATCGATCAAATTCCTTATCTGCGTTCATACAAAACAATACATCAAAAGGTTGAAGAGGAAGAAGAAGAAGCTATGACTAAAAGTAGTGGTGATTTTTGTTTTAAGAGTAAGTACAACTAGGCAGAAGGAGAGCCTCGACAAAACTAAGAGAACTGTGGAAAAATACTAAAAATGATGGAATCGCCAAATCCGTAACAAGACGAATGCTGAGGTCACTAGAACCAACAGGAAAAGAAGACTGTGACCAAGCACTGTCACTAAAAAAAGGATGATTTCGAGCGCATGTTTTAAAACACAATCAGATTCCTTATCTGTGTACATACAAAACAATACATCAAAAGGTTGAAGAAGAAGAAGAAGAAGAAGAAGAAGACATGACTAAAAGTGGTGATGATTTTTATTTTAAGAGTAAGTACAACTAGGCAATCATCCTCTATGAACAGTTTAGTGGAAAAGAAATATAAAATAAAAGAAACTCATTTATTCAATGAAGGAATTTGGAAACGCAGTACAAAATAAAACAAAAAATTTCAAATTAGGCCGAAAAATTATTAACGAATCAAAAGGGAACGTGCCTTTCCTGAGTAACAGTACACTTGTAATTTATATACCCTTGAATAATCCACTGTCACACATAAAGCGCATGTGTTTGAGTGTTTCCTGCAGGCTGAAGTCAGCATCACAAGAACACAATGGGGGGTCTTCCCTCTTTAGGAGATAAGAGTGCGTAGATCGTCCTCAACCTACATGATACTATGGCCTCTCTCCGTGAAGGCCGGAAAGAGGACCACCACACAGTACTTGTCTTCTTAATTGCTCTCAGCTTGTTGGGAGTTCGGATAGCTAGCCACTCCGATTCCCAGGACGCCCAAATGGTTCGATGTAGCTGAGAACAAATATCCTTAGCAGGTACATTGATGGGTCTTGGAGGTAAAAGTACTGCTTCCTTTGCAGCTTCATTCGCAAGTTCGTTTCTTGCAATCCTAACGTGGCTTGGAAGCCATGCGAAAGTGATTCTGGTGCCAGTATCACTTAACCTGGCTAGAAGGTCGTGAATAGGTTTCAATAGATTGCAGAGAGCTTAACCCTACCTGCCTTCTTTCAAAAAGAGAAATCCAGAAGATCCTTAAGCGGAAATTTTATAACACCACGTGCATGCGTAACAGTCTTGAAACATAATGAAAAAGGACGGCAGGGGGGAAGAGATTATAAACAATACTAATACAAGTCAAATACAGTAGAACCTCGATGCATCTTTCTCGGAACTGTCGTTTTCCCGTATTCATCATTGAATTTATTCGGTCCCAAAAATGTTCCATATAAACCAATGTTAAATTTCCCACCACATATCATTTCTCAAACTATTGTTTTATCACGTCGATCATCAAAAAATGATTTGTCCTCGGTCACAATTTTCCCACACTGATCGATCATACGTAAGAAAAATATACGCAAAAGGTTTTTGAATTTAGAGGGACTGCTCAATACTCTTAGCATATAATAGTGGTAACCTGTTATGCGAGAATGTACGAGCGATTCGGAGTTGCTAATCTTGAACAAGGATCTCGTAGGCTGGAGTGCTGTACGCAGGTTATTCACGCGCAACCACACTACGAGCCTCCTGGTGCCATCGCTTCTCCTCGGCTTACTAACCGACCCTTAGAAGTATTCTTATTTACAAGAATTAAAACCCAGACAGCGTAAAATTCAAATTTGGCACCATTTTCTGTGTTGGTATAGGCTGGCTAGGGCTGCCAACTTTGTTGGGAAAAAAGAGAAAATCGTGCTGTGCGCCAGATACGTTTTAATTAGTTACAGGGCGATTAATCGCGCCGTACCTTGTGGAGTGTAGGGGATGCTAGAGGCCTGTTGACCGCTTTGTTGCCCGCTGCCCAATATTCTTGTTACATACCGGACCAAACCAAGCCAGACCAATATCTTTTCTCATAGCCTAGTCTTGTAACTAGTTCCTAAATTGGCAGCTTCCCACAAGCCACTGTGACATCGTTCGAGACGCACCGTGTTGAATTTCTAACCTCTGTGACATCGTCCAAGCTGATCTGCGGGAACCGCGCAGTGTTGGGTATCTCATCTATCGTTCGCAGAAGGGTCTACAGAATCTTTTCCTAAATACAGGTTATCGCTGTAATATCCACATATATCTTTAATTTGTAATAAGAGAACCGAATTTAAAGGTTTTCAATTATTACGAAATGTGTAAAGAAATGTGAAATGAAACGGCGTAAAAGTCACGTTTCTTATTTTCATCTCGTAGGCCTATATCATGGTTGCAATATTTTGATACCGGTATGTATAGTATGAGCTAAATGGTTAGCACGTGTTGGCCTTTCGTTCAAGAGGTCTCGATTGGGTCGAGGATTTTAACTTTCCTTGGTTAATTCCAATGGTTCGGGGGGTGTCTGTTTGCCAAATTAAACATTAGAATTCATGATAGTTAGGGCCGCATTTTCATATGCGCGTAGATCACCTATCACGCAACAACTCGAAAGACCAGCATTCGGCTCCAGAGGCCACGTGCCATTATTGTTGTTTTTATAATAATAATAATATACACTGACTGACAGAGCAAATGCAACACCAAGAAGGAGTGGTTCAAAAGGGATGAAAGTTGGGGAAAAAACAGAGACGGCACGGACGAATAATTGATGTTTATTTCAAACCGATATGCAGGTTACACAATGCGCACGGCATCGACTCAGTAGGATGTAGGACCACCGCGAGCGGCGATGCACGCAGAAACACGTCGAGGTACAGAGTCAATAAGAGTGCGAATGGTGTCCTGAGGGATGGTTCTCCATTCTCTGTCAACCATTTGCCACAGTTGGTCGTCAGTACGAGGCTGGGGCAGAGTTTGCAAACGGCGTCCAATGAGATCCCACACGTGTTCGATTGGTGAGAGATCCGGACAGTACGCTGGCCACGGAAGCATCTGTACACCTTGTAGAGCCTGTTGGGAGATGCGAGCAATGTGTGGGCGGGCATTATCCTGCTGAAACAGAGCATTGGGCAGCCCCTGAAGGTACGGGAGTGCCACCGGCCGCAGCACATGCTGCACGTAGCGGTGGGCATTTAACGTGCCTTGAATACGCACTAGAGGTGACGTGGAATCATACGCAATAGCGCCCCAAACCATGATGCCGCGTTGTCTAGCGGTAGGGCGCTCCACAGTTACTGCCGGATTTGACCTTTCTCCACGCCGACGCCACACTCGTCTGCGGTGACTATCACTGACAGAACAGAAGTGTGACTCATCGGAGAACACGACGTTCCGCCATTCCCTCATCCAAGTCGCTCTAGCCCGGCACCATGCCAGGCGTGCACGTCTATGCTGTGGAGTCAATGGTAGTCTTCTGAGCGGACGCCGGGAGTGCAGGCCTCCTTCAACCAATCGACGGGAAATTGTTCTGGTCGATATTGGAACAGCCAGGGTGTCTTGCACATGCTGAAGAATGGCGGTTGACGTGGCGTGCGGGGCTGCCACCGCTTGGCGGCGGATGCGCCGATCCTCGCGTGCTGACGTCACTCGGGCTGCGCCTGGACCCCTCGCACGTGCCACATGTCCCTGCGCCAACCATCTTCGCCACAGGCGCTGCACCGTGGACACATCCCTATGGGTATCGGCTGCGATTTGACGAAGCGACCAACCTGCCCTTCTCAGCCCGATCACCATACCCCTCGTAAAGTCGTCTGTCTGCTGGAAATGCCTCCGTTGACGGCGGCCTGGCATTCTTAGCTATACACGTGTCCTGTGCCACACGACAACACGTTCTACAATGACTGTCGGCTGAGAAATCACGGTACGAAGTGGGCCATTCGCCAACGCCGTGTCCCATTTATCGTTCGCTACGTGCGCAGCACAGCGGCGCATTTCACATCATGAGCATACCTCAGTGACGTCAGTCTACCCTGCAATTGGCATAAAGTTCTGACCACTCCTTCTTGGTGTTGCATTTGCTCTGTCAGTCAGTGTATTAATCCCAATAACACTGTTTTTGGTAGTCTGTCCCATATGATACTATTCAAACATTTGTCGAGATTCTGAGTTCACCCATGCAGATATTTCTTCGGGAAATTGAGGTCTGCAAGATCCTTGAAGATAGACTTGATAGTCTCTATTATAGCTAGTGGCAAACTTTTTCTTCTTAAGAAGGAGGTTGGCGATCCACATTGTAACCTCTCCAAAGGGTAAGGTTACAATTAATAGTTTTAATGAAGAGAAAATGTTTGCTACCGTAATGCATTCACCAAAAGTACTCTACACTAGGCATGTCAACATGTACGTAACTAAATTTGCTAGCACATTAATCACCGAAAATAAACAAACAGTTTAACCAACATGACTGTTAAGAAAGGATAACCGGGAAGCGGCTGGGAACCATATCCAGGCGGTGGAAGGTATTGGTAATACTGAAGAAGCGAAGTCAATGTAATCCTAAACTTTACTTAACAATTTAGATTCAATTTCATATATAAAGCAATAGCCAATATACCATTAAAATTTTGACGGCATTATTTCAATAACCATTACAATTTACAGTTTACATGAGGGTAGCATTTAGTTATGAAATTTCTTTTATACCGGAACATCACACACGACGTTCCACTGTCGTGGCGTTACCTTTAAAAACCCAAATTGTTTGAAATAAATGAAAGGAAGGTAACGTTATACTAAAGTGAAGAGATACATCTAAGGAGGAAAAATATTTACATATAATCATGGAGCAGAGCATCTTCAGTGGGTAGCCCCCTCAAAAACACTTCTGAGAAAGGGTACCCGACCTAAAGACGAATATTCCCCGATCAAGCGCAATGAATGAGATAGTCCCGAAAAAAAAATTACTTATAACGATTACTTCGAAAGGCGTATAACATTTAATTTACAAAACAACAAACGAGAACTATCTCTTAACAAAGTGAGGCGACTTACCGAAACGGCTAAGTCATAATGATAACATTTGGAAGCAGAAGGAAACACGGGTACGCTCCGGCTAGATAAATTAAATGAAATTAAATGAAACACTACATCTGAAACTGAATACCTGAAAAGTTAAAAGTGCTTACCGGATGGCGGGCCCAAGAAGACCCGTACCTTGGAAGGTGACCGTTCCCTTCAGTGGTCAAACAGAAAAGACGCCCTCGCAGAGCAAGGCTCCAGCGACAACGCTTCTCCCCGGAAATTATGAAATCTTACCACGGCCAATGAGCGTACGATGTTTTCCTTCACCTACCAATCACATTTCCTTTTATTTTCTCCAATAGGAGCGCATAAAAAATAGTGCTGACAAAGAACATTTAGGAAGCCTCTAGAAATTACGAAATTGATGCAACTTTACGAAACCGGAAATCTCCCACGCCGATGTGGCGCGTGTGGTACAGGATGCACCAGAATTACCATGACAATCAAATAATTTTAAAATCATATCAACTTCAAATAAATCAAACAATTCTAAAATTCACATACTGAGGAGAAACCAAAACAAACAATTGAATAAATAGTTTACATACACAATTCATCGCCGTCTTCCGAGTCCAAATAACCAAATCCCAATAATCACAACACACATAACTAGCTCTGATCTTGACAGCGCAGAATGGAATGCCATTTCTGAAGTACAGCAGTGCCATCTTCGAAGGTCTTTCAGCCATGAATTTCTTCTTCTCCCAACAGATCTCTTCCCCTGTATCTTTCCTTCGATAATAAGCTGTAATAACTGATTACAAAGGAAAACACAATTCCTAGGACATTACAGCTGTTTTATGATGAGCAGTAGTTCTTTTTGCTTTTTCATCCAACTAAGGACTTCGACATTTGAGATTTTCATCACCCAAGATATCCGCAAGAGACGGTGATACAAGTACATTTAGAAGGCATCAATACGTTTTTCTATGATTGGATTCAGAGTCCAGCTTTCACATCCATAGAGGAGAACAAAAAAATATATAGCAGCGTATCATACAAATTCGTAGCTGGAAATTGAGATCTTACCTCTCAAAGAATTTCTTCATGGTAATGAACTGTTTCCTGGCCTGCTCAATTCTAGATATTATCTCCTGTTTCGAGTTACATTGGTTGTCCAAGATGGTACCCAGATATTTGAGAGAAGGCACTTGCTTAACTATTTTATCTTTTATTTTGAGATTTATCTGAATTGTCTTTTTAGAGAACACCATCACTTTCGTCTTTGAGGGTTTAACATATATGTAATCCAAACTCTTCACAGAGTGGCAAACATTGATGGTGATTATATTCATTTACTTCCATCCCCCTACTGTATTTACAGCAGCTGTCTGCACCTGATGGACAGAGATCATGTCATCCTCCATGCAAAGGTAAAAGCAGAGTGCTCGCCATGTCTAACACATGAAAATATGAAATGCTTTTATGTGTTGTTTCCTTGTGATTCCTCGTCATTTTGAAGAGGAAATTCCAGAGTTTCGTAACATGAAAACTCGCCACAAATTGTTTTGTTTTCATGACGACGTGTCATTGTCGCCTCTCATCAGTGCCTCTTTGCAACTACAGGCATATGGACAAAATTCTTCAAGACAGAATAATGCCCATTATCTAATTCCTTCAGAATAGTAAATTATGGACATTACTAGCGCCATAATAAACAGTCGTATCATTATATTTGTAATGCAGTGTGAAGAGACACTGAGGAAACAGATCACTAATATTACCAAGTTCAGTATGCCCAGCATATTCACCATCCATCACCATTATGCGTTTATAATCAACAGGCCTTTCTTTTTTTTTTTTTCTTTTTTTTTTTTTTACATCGCACCGACACAAGTAGGTCTAATGGTGATGATGGGATAGGAAAGGGCTAGGAATGGAGAAGGAAGCAACCATGGCCTTAATTAAGGTACAGCTCCGACATTTGCTTGGTGTGAAAATAAGAAACCACAGAAAACCATCTTCAGGGCTGCCGACAGTGGGGTTTGAACCCACTGTCTCCTGAATGCAAGCTGATAGTTGTGTGACCCAAACCACGTAACCACTTGCTCGGTAACGCGTCTTGATAGGTGTATGTTGTCCATAAGATTCATCGCCAATAAGAAAATCCTTATATTCTTGATCACATTGCTAACACAATATGAACAAATTTCATAATATTCATTTTCATATGAACAATAAAAAACTGCACGAAATAAATAGTTGCTATCACCAATAATTTGGATCACTTCAAAATTTCTGTACACCATCATACTGATGTTGATTCGAAGAGATCTGGATAGCAACTGATATGAATGATAAAAATGATTGCTTTATATGATAAAAAATTATTCAAGGGGGCTGTGGAGTGCAGATCGAGTTTTTTTTCTTTTCTGTGGAGTTAGCCATGAATGACAACAGAATTATAAGCCTCTTCATGAATTTTAGATACTGTGTAGTATAATTTAATTTTAAATGAATGATACATATCACTGCTTTATATTATCAGAAATGATCAAGGAGGCTGTGGAACATGGGCCGGTTGTTATTTGCAGTAAGTAGTGAGATTCAATAAAACAAACCTCTTCCTGCATATTAAATTAATTTTTATCAACTTATACACTTTTGACTTTCAACCTTACATATTACATGTCACACTATTAGGAGCGTAAATGTGTGAATTACTGAGTTCCAACTCTGGAGCACGCTGCATAAAACTGACTATGAAAGAAACATGGAGTTTCCAAATAAATCCCTGCTACTTTCAGCAATTGTCCTTGAGCCTTGTTTACAGTCATTGCAAAAGTTTCATTATGTTCATGTAGTACAATCTCATAAACCAGCGACAATTTATATTATTAAACCTGTAGTTAAGATTTCCCCTAACGATGAAGACTTTCCAACAGACTTTCCAATTGCTGCAATGTATGACTAAATCAAATTCTCTACAGATTGGAATAAAGAGAATCAGGACAGTATATAATTAGGCATAGTTTTAGAATGAAGAAACGAAGTGGAATGTAAAACTGTGGTACATATGACTGAAGCAAGAAATCTGTACCTGAAAGCAATCATTCCATAATCATTCATGTGCTTCCTCTTGAAACCTAAATCTCCACTGGGGTTAATTGTTCAGAGAATGGATTGGTAGATTGTATCATAGAGGAAAATACATCCATAAAGTAAGCTATCACAGCAGGCCTAGAAGACATAAAGAAGAGTTTTTTTTGAGGACGTTGAGCGATGGTATTGCAAAATGCCCTGCCATTTTTTGGGCACTGCCTCTTACAGAGCTAGAGGAGAAGTTGAATAGGTCATTTTGAGAATGGTTAAGGCTGACCACTCCTTGATCAGTTTCCAAAAGCGGAGTGACTTTTGGAAATATCTCGGAAACGGTTGATTTTAGGGCCGTCAAATGTTCTTTGGCTTTTTGGGGGGTCCCTCCAGGACTTATCGAATATTGCTTCTCACAGTGAGAGGCGTAAGAAGAACTTTTTTCGATCTTTCTACGACACCTTCAATATTTTGCCTCTTTGATGGAGTTTTTGTTTTGTCTTGAGCCCCCTTGCGGCATGGAGTTAAAATTTGAAATTGATAATTTAATTACTTCTACAATACATCAGAGTGCCACATGAGCCTTGATGCACATTTTGGTGTTGTTCAGCAGAGGCACATAGATTTGTGTAACAAAAAGCAAACTTGCTTTTAATTTTTGGATTAGTAATAATTGCTGCCCAGGTACTTTTTTTGAACGTTTAATATTTCTATTACCTGTTTATTAGCTGCCTCTGTGGATCAGCGGTAGAGTGTCGGCCTCCGGATCCCAAGATAGCGGGTTCAAACCCGGCAGAGGTAGTCGGATTTTTGAAGGGCGGAAAAAAGTCCATTCGACACTCCATGTCGTACGATGTCGGCATGTAAAAGATCTCTGGTGACACATTTGGTGTTTACCCGACAAAATTAATTAAATCTCAGCCATAGACGCCCAAGAGAGTTTCGGTTTACTCGGTCTGCCACCTAGTGGGGGCCTAGAGAGAAACGGAATGTCGAAATTGACGAGCAGACAGCCAGATGGCGTCAAATTGAAATGTCTGCACACGGTAGCTGAGGCCATACGATTATTATTATTATTTACCTGTTTATTACTGTGAAGTGAATATTTGTAGTTTTTGTTGTGATGATAGATATTTTGCGAAGTTTTAGTGGTATTGCATACATACATACATTATCATTATAGACTGTTACGTCTTTCAGCGTTCAGTCTGCAAGCCTCTGTGAATTTACTAAACGTTGCCACAATCCTCAATTTGCAACTAGTGTTGTGGCCTCATTTAGTTCTATACCTCGTATCTTTTAAATCGTTAGTAACTGAGTCTAACCGTAGTTGTCTTGGTCTACCTCTACTTCTCTTACCCTCCATAACAGAGTCCATTATTCTCCTAGGTAACCTATCCTCCTCCATTCGCCTCACATGACCCCACCACCGAAGCCGGTTTATGCGTACAGCTTCAACCATCGAGTTCATTCCTAAATTAGCCTTTATCTCCTCATTCCGAGTACCGTCCTGCCATTGTTCCCACCTGTTTGTACCAGCAATCATTCTTACTACTTTCATGTCTGTTACTTCTAACTTATGAATAAGATATCCTGGGTCCACCCAGCTTTCGCTTCCGTAAAGCAAAGTTGATCTGAAAACAGACCGATGTAAAAATAGTTTCGTCTGGGAGCTGACTTCCTTCTTACAGAATACTGTTGATCGCAACTGCGAGCTCACTGCATTAGCTTTACGACACCTTGATTCAATCTCACTTACTATATTACCATCCTGGGAGAACACACAACCTAAATACTTGAAATTATCGACCTGTTCTAGCTTTGTATCACCAATCTGACATTCAATTCTGTTGAATTTCTTACCTACTGACATCAATTTAGTCTTCGAGAGGCTAATTTTCATACCATACTCATTACACCTATTTTCAAGTTCCAAGATATTAGACTGCAGGCTTTCGGCACAATCTGCCATTAAGACCAAGTCATCAGCATATGGGTTACTGTAGTCATGTCCTAGTTCGTGAACCATGGGAAACAGCTGATTGGCCTAGTAAGTGGTCCCGAGAGTCGGGATACCAGTTGCTATGGAATGGAAGTGAGCATCTCGGACATATTCTGAGTCATGGCCCTCCTTGTGCTCAGGCGGCTAGGACTATACAATTCACCGGTGGTCCATAACCTGCTAGAGGAGAGATCCTCACTTGGACTATGTGCAAGTAGGGTAGCATCCTGCTTCTTGAATTTACCGAGCTCAGAACATTTTAAGCAAGCCTCGGACCTATGGGAGTAACGGAGTCCCACTCCCATTTGACAGGCAAGGGACTCCTTGGAAACAACTTGGCAAACGGAATGGAATTCGATTAGTGGTATTGTTATGTGTTAATTTTTAAGATTTAGTTTTAGATTTTGTTTCGTGTTAAACTTAGTCCTGATGATGATGATGCTTGTTGATTAAAGGGGTCTAACATCGAAGGTCATTGGCCCCTAGACGAAGTCCTTGTGAAAGCTCTGATTGTCTGGGGAGTAGCTGGTATTTTCAGATAAATAATACAAATAAGTGAGAACTGGATGTATTTACGCATCCCACTATATATATGATGTACAAGATTCCAACTGTCGTTAAAACTGTCGCCCATCAGCCTTGCAACCCTGAAAACTATGGATTCAGGACTAATCTTGGTCATTTTGGACATTTTCTTTTTCACCCCTTTTCAGCTGCTATGCCGATGGAGGTTGCACCTGGACTTAAACGGCATCTGGAGTGTTACTATCCGTTTCAGTGACCCCGAAAACTATGGATATGACTCTAATATTGGTCATTTTCAATTACTTTTATGGGTCATCCCTTCCCCAACCCCACCGATAGGGGTGTCTTACCCCCACAGTAAGTTTCTTTTGATAGTAAGTCTTATGTGTACGAAGTTTGGTTGAAATTCCTCCCTGCGTTCCAGAGCTACTTGGAACATACAGTAGATACATACAATATTTGATTTTAGGATTACTGAAAGTTGACTTAACTCAGAGACCTATCAGTGCTTGATGGCTCATCTGTGGGATCTGAAGAGAATTTAATTTTTTTTAAAGAAGTAAATTGGTCCAGTAGAATAGCCGGACGGACTGGACAAAGCCCTTTTTGGTGATTTTTTTTTTTAACATATACACCTAGATTATAGTGTATCTATGCCACCTTTGAGCTTTACCACATGGTGTAAATCTGCATTCCTGGAGCCCTATGTCATGTAACTCTGCAATTCAATAAAAATGTGTCTGACAATTCCACAATTTTATGATTCATAAAACATGAAGAGTCAAATATCAAGACAATCCTGCTGGCTGTCATAACAAGCTATTGAAAATGTGTATCATTATGTTTGAAAGGTAAGGATCTGACATAATTGTCATATTTATATCAAAGCCATCTGTTCATGTCTTGTATAATAACTAGGGTAGATTTGGGCATATTTGCATATTTTGTTTATTTCAAGATATAATATGCTCATAAGAAATAAAGCCAAATTATAGCATTCAAAATTAAATGGTTAAGTTTTGTAGTGGATATACATGCATGGTTGACATTTTTATAATTATTATTATTATTTTGTATAAAACAAGATATACTTGATATACTGTATAGAGGTAATCAAATTGGTACAACAACACAAAAAAAAAAATGATTTTAAAATCCATTCCCTGTCAGAGCCTTTACAATTCATTGTTGGCAGCTGACAGTATTAACAAGAGCTTGACAATGTACAAGTTTATTTTGGTGGCACTTATGTATCCAGTTAAGTTGTTGGAATTGTAGAAAATAATGCTTTACAATACCTGAATTAGCAGAGGAGAGATCCTTCCTCGATGTTTGCTAGGGACCAACCCACCAGCCCCAGAAAGTATTTTTATTTATATAAAACAGTTAAAACCAAGGCAGCCTAAAACCAAAGAATGCAGTCATTTTCTTTGTTCCTATGGTCTTGTCCAGACCAACGTTTTATTGCTCTAACCTATCTTTCATCTTTTTCATTCATCTTTCATGTTATTCAGTAGGTGTATATAATGCGCCGACGTTGGGAAGCTTCTTGATGCATTGTGAGCTAGTTGGAGCTGTCACTAATTTGGGTCTAAAACCTATACGTTCATTTCTTTGTTGTATGAAGACCAGTAAATACCAGCAATCATACCAA
The DNA here is from genome assembly GCF_040414725.1 of Anabrus simplex. Classification (NCBI taxonomy): domain Eukaryota; kingdom Metazoa; phylum Arthropoda; class Insecta; order Orthoptera; family Tettigoniidae; genus Anabrus; species Anabrus simplex. The sequence goes on along the minus strand of NC_090272.1, from coordinate 96,162,588 downwards.
AAGAAAAAACAGGTGATATATTCTGCTTCAGCAGTGGCTTGGCCAATATGGAGAACCACCGTTGTACATAAAAAGAAAACAAGTATTTTGCTAAGTAAGCAATAAGTTGCATACACAAATCAGCCAGAACATTATGACCACCTACCTAATAGCTCGTATGTCCACCTTTGGCATGGATAACAGCGGCGACGCGACTTGGCATGGAAGCAGTGAGGCTTCAGTAGGTCGCTGGAGGGTGTTGGCACCACATCTGCACACACAAGTCACCTAATTCCTGTAAATTCCAGAGAGGGGGGCGATGAGCTCTGACACCACGTTCAATTACATCCCAGATGTGTTTGATCAGGTTAAGATCAGGTGAGTTAGTGGGCCAGCACATCAATTGCAACTCGCCACTGTGTTCCTTAAACCACTCCATCACACTCCTGGCCTTGTGACATGGTGCATTATCTTGCTGAAAAATGCTACTGCTGTTGGGAAACATGATCATCATGAAGGGGTATACGTGGTCTGCTACCAGTGCACGATACTTCCCGGCCATCATGGTGCCTTGCACGAGTTCCACTGGACCCATGGATGTCCACGTGAATGTTTCTGCCGCCGTCACCTTATCTCCATCCCGCAGTAATGATGAAGAATGTATTGTGATTCATCAGACTGTGCAATGCTCTGTCACTGCGTCAACGTCTAGTGACGATGGTCACGTGCCTATTTCAGTCATAGTTGCCGATGTTGTGGTGTTAACATTGGCACAAGCATGGGTCGTCGGCTGCGGAGATTCATCCTTAGGAGTGTTAGGTACACTGTGTGTTCGTACATGCTTGTACTCTGCCCAGCATTAAAGTCCTGTTTTATTAGTCTGGTCAGCCTATGATGTCTGACATCTTTAATGAAGGGTGGCTGCCCGACCCCTGGATGTTTGGACGTGGTTTTATCTTGGTTTTGCCACTTGTTGAAGACGCTCACCACAGCACTCCTCGAACACCCGATGAGTCGTGCAGTTTCTGAAATGCTCGTGCCAAGCCTCCAGGCCATTACAATCTGCCCTCGGTCAAACTCAGATAGATCGTGCGCCTTCCCAATTCACTTTACAAATGAAAAAATTCCCCATACTACACACGGACAGCATGCTCTGATACTACATGCACCATGCATGTGTCTGACTAGCAGTCATTCCTCATCAGGTGACGCTGCTATCACCTGGACGGGTTTATATCGATAGTAGGTAGGTGGTCATAATGTTCTGGCTGATCAGTGTATATTGCTGTTTTTAAGTGCAGAGATGAATGCATATTTCGCTGTAGTGATGGGCAATGCTCTTGCTTGAGACTCTTAAGACTGACGTCACAGATCTCGAGTCTCTCTCGAACCAATTCTCCTGTGCTGCGATCTGCGCAATGTCCCAGTAACCACGAGCGTAAGCTTGATAGTATATCATCAGCAGTTACTATGTGAAATAACATTCTCATATGGAAACGTGTGCAGATACATTTTGTTAAAAGCCTGCAAAAGGAGTGCTTGTTCAACTATGAGCCCCTGAATACCTTTGAGGTGGACTTCTTAGTTGAATAACCCTGTATAATTTGTGAATAACAGTACACAGGATGTACATCTAACTGGATATCTCGCAATTGTCGACAGGGCAGGTTCTTTTGATGTAGACTGGGCCAGAGGTGTCCTCTGTGACAATTCCCCTTTGGTGATATTGTGTGTTTTTAAGTGCCACATCATCCCAGAAGTATTTTAATTCTTTTGAACAAACAACACAGTGGACTGTGCTATGCGACTTCTCTTCAAAATAATCCCATGTCCATGATTTACATTGCGTTTAGGACACCATCTTAAAGTTGTCGCGTACAATTAGACACAATTACAAAGTGCACAATCATTTGCCGAAGTAAATGAGATGGTGTATATGGCATATAAAGCCGGGTGTGTCAGAGGACAAGTTCGGCTTGCCAGATGCAGGTCTTTTGAATTGACGCCCTTAGGCGGCCTGCGTGCCGTGATGGGGATGAAATGATGACGACGCATACACCCAGCCCTCGTGCCAGTGGAATTAACCAATTATCGTTAAAATTCCCGATCATGCTGGGAATCAGACCCCAGTCCTGGGTGTCTTAAGGGGAGTCATGACTCAAATGTTGCAATTTTTTGACCCAAAAAAATCTATTTTTTTATTTTAACCTTAAAAATCCCACAATTTTTCCTCTTTCAAAACCCCATTTTTAAAGCTCTAAATGCCGGATTTAAAGGATAGCGATATGGCATACATAGCACAAGCATACGCCCCTTTCTCTCACACTGCCAGACAATATTGGATTCAGAGTTATTTCAGACTATTATTTCAATAATCCAGCTGGAATATATTTACCTCGTAGTGGACCTAGGCTGTGCATTAGAGGAGACAGAAGTCTGAGTGAGTAACTTTACAGTCCAGAGCAATTTTAATGTTAAGTATGTTTCTTAAAACTTTCAATTGCATTTTTCTAGCGTAAAATACTATCAGCTCATTGCCATGCAAAAAAATGCTCCTTGCGACAGAGTTATTATCAGATTCACCTGAAATTTTCTGAATTTAAAGAAGTTCTGCATTTTATTATCAGTTGAATTTTACCTTCATATTTTTATTCCTAAAATAGCACCAAATTAGATTTCCGCATATTGTATTAATAATGAAAATACGAAAAACTCATATCTCCAATAGCTTATACCCGACTGCAAAACCCAGAGCTATTATTAACCCTGGAGAGGGTGCGTCACGGTCTTTTCGACCGGGTTCAGAGATAAATGTTTTTAGTTCTTAACGTAGCGGGCCGCTGGCTTCTATCCCCTCAGTATCTTCCCTTGGACTCGTCCACTATTAGTATGCGTAAACAATTCACCAACTCACGCTCCTCAGTTTCAGCCTGAGTGCATTGTTTAACGGACCCGATCTAAAACTCCTGGTGCGCCCCATGACGTATGCGTGTTTAGGAGTGAAGTTTTATTTGACGTTTTCAGTTAATATAGTAAGATTGTGTCAGTTTTGTATCATTTTCATGTAAAATAGTGCCTTTGTATGTAATGAAGTCCAACACATCATGGATAGAAATAGGGAAAGAGAAACCAAAAAAGTTTTAGAAAAGGAACATTCGCCAAATGTTAGGATTGCCTGAAGAAGAGTAGCCCTCTGCAGCTCCACAAGAACTAAAAGAACCTCAAGATGTGCCTACTGCAACAGAAGAAAAGAACAGAAAAACCAAGAATAGATGCCGTGTATGCCAGCGACATAACTGTGAAGAACACTCAGCGGTAACGTGTTCGGTGCGGTACAGAAAGTCAAGAATCAAGTGATAACGCAGAATGGACGTCAGTTGTTAAACATCCAATTTTTATATTGTTAAAATACTTTTGACATTATTTACAAGTTGGTTCAAAATTATTTACTAGTTTTGTAACATTAAAAATAGTTTCTGCTTAATTTGTGCTAGTTTTTCCAGACCCGGTATAAAACACCGTGCACGCCTCCTCACAGGGTAATTTTTACGCGCCCTCTCCAGAGTTACGTTTGAGTATTTTTGACCCATCTGTCAAATTATAACCCAAAGTTAATTAAAACTGCCGCAAGGAGCATTTTCCACGCAACATATAAAAAATAAACAATATTTCTTAATAACTTTGCAACAAATTAACTAATCAACTTCAAATTTTGTGGGGTGTTCTATCATATCAATATATTGTCGCTGCCGGGACAAAACCTCCTATGTGAAATATTTTAGCTCAGAACTTTGGCCGGTAAGGTTCTGTCATCTAAGGTGCAATATTGTGTGAATGTTGTCAAGGGATTCTCGCTCTTCATAATGTATGTGCTGCGGGTCAGTATATCTCCAAAAATATTATCACATAGGAGGTTTTGTCCCGGCAACGACGATATGCTTGTGTTTTAAATTTGGTTCTGATAAGTAGTAAACTTATTGAAGTTCCAGATTTCAGTCATGACTCCCCTTAAGATATGTTCTATCATTCTGTCTCTTCTTCTCATCAAATTTAGCCAAATCGGATCTCCTCTCACCAATTCGACTAAGTATCTCTTCATTTGTGATTTGATCTATCCATCTTGCCTTCAGCATTCTTCTGTAACACCACATTTTAAAAGCTTCTATTCTCTTTCTTTCTGAACTAGTTTTCATCCATGTTTCACTTCCATACAATGCCATGCTCCAGACAAAAATCTTCAAAAGCATCTTTCTAATGCCTATATCAATGTTCAAAGTGAGCAAATTTCTTTAGAAAGGCCTTCCTTGCTTGTGCTAATCTGCTTTTATGTCCTCCTTACTTCTGTCATTGTTAGTTATTTTACTACCGAAATAACAATATTCATTTACACAAGAACCTCGTTTATCCAGATTAAGTCAGACGCGAACTAATCCAGATTATCGAAAATCTGGATAATCTGGAAAAACTAAAAAACAAATACAGTACATGTTGTATAACATATTGACGTGATTTGTTCAGTAATACCTTTTTTTCAATTGTACAAAAAATATAAGAACACTTTTCTTACATTTACGACTCTGTTTTATGTATTAAAATAATGTGAGTGCACGATCACAAAGACGTTTTACTAACATCAGTTCTGCCAGCGCGGTTTCAGTCTGGGATTCTAAATAGGCCATCAGTTTGTCCAGCTGCATTGCTGCCTCTCCACGAGTCATTGTTTCTTCTGATGGAGCACTGGTTTCATTTTTTAATTCACCATCACTCTCGTCATTACCTGCCGAGGAACAAGAGGCAATAATTTCTTCATTTGTCATTATGCCGTAGGCTGAATTTCAGTCATTTACATCGTTCTCATCTACGTCCGAGCATCCGGAAATGCATGAAAATCTGTCAAGGAATTCAGAAGAGTCCACAACTTCACAAACCTCGGTGGTAGATGCACAGATAGAAGGCCATAGATTCTTCCAACACTTTTTAATTGTCATTTCACTAACTTGAACCCATGCAGTGTGTTTGTATAAATAATGTCTTTCATATATATTGATTTCAATACCAAAATTACACCATATTCCCCCTCTTCGTCAATCAGTTTGCTGAGCAGCTGCCTCCTGTATAACCGCTTGATGTTTTCCAGTACACTCTGATCCATTGGTTGCAACAGAGCTGTTACATTAGATGGTAGAAATTTCACTCGGATATCATCACTGACCAACTCTTCTACTCCTGGATGTGACGCTGCACTGTCAATGAACATACTGGCCTTCAGTGGCAAACCTTCTTCCGTTAAAATCCTTTTTACGTTCAGCACAAAGTCTTCTTGGAACCAGTTTTTGAAATTTCCACTGTCCATCCATGCATTCTTGTAGGATGTGTAAGAAACTAGCAAGGCAGATCGATTCACATTTTTAAGAGCACGGGGACTTTTTTATTTCCCTTTTAACAGGAGAAGAAATTTATGTCCTACAGATGCATTAGTGCATACCATAATTGTAATGTGATCTTTACTTCTTTTATAACCCCTTGCTGATTCATCTAATTTAGATGCTAGTATCTTATTTGGTAGCATGCGATAAAACAGCCCAGATTCATCAACGTTATATATCTGATCTGGCGTTAAGTTATCGGAGCAAATAATGTCCTGAAATTCCTTTATGAAACAGTCCCCTGAAAAACTTTCACCAATCACTGAAAGCTGTCATATGCCACGACAAGCTTTCCACCTTTCCAACCAAACCTGACTAGCTCTGTGAAGTTAGAATCTCCATTTGCTAGCTTGCTGTTTAAACCAAGCTCCTTTCCTTGTAAAATCGGCCCTGAAATTGGAACACTGTGCTCTCTTTCTTCACTAAACCACATGAATAATGCGTCATCTAGAGATTCATTTCTAGCTTTCTTTACTGTGCCACGATTCTCTAAATTATCCTTCGTCATCATTTTCAAGCAGAAGTCTTCAATTTCTTTTCAGTTTTTCTTCCAATCAGACACAGTTGAAGTCCTTACACCCTAGTCTACAGCAATATTTTTCAGAAGTTCTCCTTTGTCCAGCCTGCTTAATGCTTGTAACTTTTTGTCCATGGAAACAACCACTTTCTTCCGTTTTGAAGCCATTTCATGCTTACTCAAACAATTCAATACTGCACAGGAAAATACTGTAACAGTACAACGTGGTGTTAACCTTCAACTACTGATGTGGTCTCTCACAGACTACTGGATATGATTACTCATTCCCTTCCTCTTTTATCGTCTTAAGCAATTACACAGCAGGTCATTATTGAGCAACGATGTGAAACAGAGATAACGTCTGCAGTAGCAGATGAGTGTCATAGACTCTATGTCAGCAGGACCATCAAAAAAAAAAGTGATTGATGAAGTGACTAAACAATCATTATTTACTGAGCGGTGTAGCTCTGCGTGCTGAGGCACGTTAGTAGTGCATTGCATTCAGAAGAGCATGGGTTCGAATCCCACCTTGGCCGTCCTGAGAATGGTTTTCCATGGTTTCCATAACTCAATTCCAGGCAAGTGCCGGGACGGTACCTTTGATAGATTGTGGCCGAATGACTTGCAATTCCTGTCCTTAACTATCCTTGGTGGAAAAAACAGTCGAGAAGAGTTGACCCTGTAAAAGAAATACTGTAGAAGTAAAAATAATTCATTATTATTTTTGATCTGGTTAAACCAGAGATCCGAATTAATGAGGGCCAGATAAACAAGGTTCTTGTGTACTTCATTTCCTAATGTAATATTTCCTGCATCACCTGACTTTGTTCGACTGCACTCCATTACTTTTGTTTTGGATTTATTTATTTTCATCTTGTATTCTTTACCCGAGACTCCATCCAGAACATTCAGCAATTTCTCCAGATCTTCTGCCGTTTCGGATAAAATAACTCTATCATCGGTAAAACTCCGGGTTTTGATTTTCTCTCCTTGGATTGTGATTCCTTTTCCAAATTCTTTATTTTCCTTTACTGCCTGTTGTATACAAACACTGAAAAGGACGGGGGACAAACTGCAGCCTTGCCTCACTCCTTTCTGGATTGCTGCTTCTTTTTCAAAGCCCTCGATTCTTATCACTGCAGAGTGATTTTTATACAGATTGTAGATAATTTTTCTTTCTCGGTATCTGATCCTGATCATCTTCAGAATCTCAAATAGCTTGGTCCAATCAACATTATCAAATGCCTTTTCTAGATCTACAAATGCTACGTATGTGGGCTTGTCCTTCTTAGTTCGATCCTCTAAGATCAGATGTAAAGTCGGAATTGCTTCACGTGTTCCTATATTTCTTACGAAGTCAAATTGATCTTCTTCCAACTCAGCTTCAACTTGTCTTTCCATTCTTCTGTAAATACACTGAGCGGCACGAAAAATGCAACACTTCAATCAGACACAGTTAAAGTCCCTATGCCATCGTCTGCAGCAATATTTTTTCAAAAAGTTCTCCTTTGTCCAGCCTGTTTAATGCTTCCAACTTTTTGTCCATGGAAACAATAACTTTCTTCCGTTTTGAAGCATTTCAACCAATTTTTTAAGACTGGGTATGTTATTGGCGTTGCTTTGTGAGCAAACAGTGAAATGTTGATTGTTTATTGTACTAGCCTCAGTTGTTTTTTCCGCACAACCTGGAAAACACATCGCTGGATGTGAGCCAATAACGTTTTCCAGCTCTTGTAACGCTTATTGTTGTACCTTTAATTGTTCCCCTTTCAATCACACGTGTTTGTAGGATCTTTCAGTGATTGTCTTAATCAGCTTTCTGGAGTAAACATGCCATTAAGCCCTGAACAAGCTGCGAAAGCTGTTGCTTTGGCAAAAGATGGTCACAGCATGCATTATGTTGCAGAAGTGTTGATGACTATACCTTCCATGATTTCCAGAACCATACAAAGGTACTGGGAAATTGGAGGCTTTGCAAGGAGACCAGAATCAGGCCCCAGAAGAACAAAATCGGAGAGAGATGACTGCTTCTTACAACTTCAAGTTCTCTGCAACTGTCACACCACTGCCGTTGAAGCACGAAATCGACTCGACCGAGTTCGAGGGGTCAATGTTACTGAGAGAACCATTCGAAGAAGACTGGAAAAAGCCAATCTTAAGTCCAAAAGACCTGCTACAGGTCTGGAACTCACCAGAGAGCATCACACAGCTCGACTACATTTTGCAAGGGTACATCTTGGCTGGACAGTACAACAATGGGATAAGTGTTGTTCACCGATGAGTCATGATTTGGCCTTTGATCACCTGATGGAAGAGAGAGAGTCTGGAGAAGGCCAGGGGAAAGGGTTTCTCCTCGCACATTCTCATTCAGGGTGCCTTTTCAGGGTGGCTCTGTATGCTGGGGCTGTACCTTAATTAAGGCCACGACCGCTTCCTTCCCACTCCTGGCCCTTCCCTGTCCCATCGTCGCCATAAGACATATCTGTGTCGGTGCGACGTAAAGCAACTAGCGTATTACGTATTAGGGTGGCTCTGTAATGGTGTGGGCAGGAATCAATACAGCTGCAAGACGGATTTGGACTTCATGCAGAATGGGAGCCTTACCACACATCGGTATGTGGAGGAAATCCTTCTGGAGCATGTTGTGCCTTTCGCTCCATTTATTGGTGATGATTTTACACTAATGTACGACAATGCATGCCCATATGTTGTGAGAATTGTGCAAGAGTTCTTGGATGAAACAGCGATTTGTGCTATGGCTTGGCCTGCTCAAAGCCCTGATTTGAATCCTATTGAGCACGTTTGGGACCAGTTGGTGAGAAGAGCCCGTCGGCACTATCCAGAGACCCTACAAGACATTCGGAACGCCCTCCTGGAAGAATGGGAGATGATTCCTCAACAGGACATTACCACATTAATCAGGAGAATGCCTGAAAGGTTGAATGCGGTCATTGGTGCAAGAGGTGGAAATACATACTTTTGAAGATGCGAACAGAGGTCCCCGAGATCGTCTCTGAGGTCTGTGATGTGTATAACATAAAAACAGAAGTGCATTACTTTTATGAGCTTACTCAATATCTCCTTGAAATATGCATCTCTGGCTTAATTTGTTTATAATCGTCTTTTCTTTTCATTGTTAGACACTTTGATGGGACCATAGCAGAGTATGCTATCATAGGATAGTGGATTAGTGTCATAAAAGTGTCAAATTTAAAATAAATCTTAGTTTTGAAAGAAATTGAATGTTGAGTTTTTATGTCGCTCAGTGTAATATGTGTTAAAATTTTGCAGGTGTGACATAGTAAACTAATGGTGCGGTAATTTTCACACTCGTCAGCACTGCTTTCTTGGGAATAGGTACTGTATAACATTATTCCACTGAAAATTGGATGACACTTCTCCTTTCTCATACATTTTACCCACTAAATGAAGTAACCTTGCCATTCTGGTTTCTCCTAAGGCAGTCAGTAGTTGAGAGGAAATGTCATCAATTCCAGGTACCTTGTTCCTATTTAGGTCTCTCAAAGCTCTGTCGAACTCTGACCTCAAAATTAGGTCTCCCATTTCATCAGCGTCAACAGTCCCTTCTTATTCCAGAACCAGATCATCTACGTCTTTACCTCGATTCAACAGTTGGATATGTTCCAGCCATCTTTCTGCCCTGTCTTTTTTTCCTAGAAGTGGTTTTCCATCTGAGCTTTTAATGTTCACATACCTAGTTTTTTTTCTTTTTTCAAAGGTTTCCTTGATATTTCTGTATGCAGCATCTACCTTTCCTAGGACCATACAACCTTCAACATTCTTTCACTTCTCCTTCAGCCATTCTTCCTTAGCTGTCCTGTACTTTCCATCCACTTCATTCTTTAATCGCCTGTAGTCTTTTCTGCCCTCTTGATTTTTTGCATTCTTGTATTTTTGTCATTCTTCGATCAGGTCTGGTATCTCCTGAGTTATCCATTGATTCTTAATTGAACTTCCCTTTCTCCCTAACATTTCTACAGCAGCCCTACTGACCTCATTCTTCACGACTGTCCATTCTTCCTCTGTTGTGTTTCCTTTACCCTTTTCATTTAGTCCTTGTGCAACATGTTCCTTGAAACAATCCCTCACTCTCTTTTCTTTCAACTTGTCTAGATCCCATCTCCTTGCATTCCTTCCTTTCTTAAATTTCTTCAACTTCAGATGGCATTTCATGACCAACAAGTTGTGATCAGTCTACTGTATGTGTGCTCCTGGGAAAGTTTTGCAATCCAACACCTGGTTTCTGAATCTCTGCCTAATTATAATGAAGTCTATATGATACCTACCAGTGTCTCCAGGTCTCATCCACGTATACATCTGTTGTTTGTGGTGTTTGAACAAATTATGACATGAAAACTCTATAACATTGTAGGGAATTATTTCCGTTGTCACCATAATGCCGGTAAATACAACCACTGTCAAATGTATATTGAATGTGGTGTCTGATATATTATGAGTGATAATGATGTAAATCTGCAGAAACCATCAGTTTCTGTACTTACCCTACTCATTCATATACTTATCAATGCATACAATGCCAGAATGTGTCTCCTATGTGATTATGTTATAATGAACCTGCCTTCTAATAACATTTCATCATAACTTATATTCATTAACTTATTGTACTCTATTAATATTGGTACTTACTAGCAGCAGAAAAAGAGATAAGGATAATGGGCAAATTTAAATGGTACTATGCATTTTCATAAAAATGATTTATTTAAATTTATAAGTCAGCATTTTGTCTTAAGGAAAAGTTTGTGTCACAAAATCTACTGTAATATATTTAATACAAAGAATTGTAGACAATCTGCAGCATCTTTGGTGAAGAAATTGACTGGCCAAGAACAAAGGTTCATTAGAGAGGCACTTTTTTCTTCCAGAATGGTTGGAAGAGTTGACTGACTTTTAATAAGAACAGATGCTCGCATTGATAAAGTGTAAGTAAACAGGCATTCCAATTTAAATTGCAATTCATGAAATCAACTGCTGATGGTTGGTACGCACGCTGAATTTTGGAGTGCCTGATATAATGAAAAGTGCTTAATCATAACAGATGACCATAACGTAATTATCAAGTTTATGAAATGAAAAAAATGGATTTATTGTATGCGTTGCATATATCATCATCTATATGAAATGGAGAAGTGTCATTACATATTTACCACATTGTAAAACTGTCCACAAGTTGTAAGAAATAGTGCCTGCACATCCAACAAACGAGCAAAGAGGTGATGCAACTAGTTATAGAAATTTGCACACTTAGATCAAGTCTTGAAGAGACAAGTTTTTACTTCAATGATGTTTGCAATAAGTCTCTTAGGAAGATGGTCTCCTAATGCATATGCCATATTTTTATGTAGTTTGTGGTAGGGTAAAGACATTTCAGTGACCAAACATGGTCTTGTCTTTGAAAGCTGTCCTAGCTCCTGTTTTTATGAGGGTAAATATTTTTGACAAGCTATACCAATTGTTAAGTTTAACAGCATCTAGCCATCTAACATTAATTGAATTATTATTTCATTTAAGGAAAGTACTTGTAGTACCAGTAGTAGCTAATATTTTACCATTTAGACTTACGTTCTATATTTTACTAATTTCATGAATGTTTGCCTTTAGCCAGTTTAGACAGTTTTAAAATATTTTGAGCTTGACGAAGTGAAGGCATGTCGATCATACTTCCCTTGTAGACAAAAGCTCCCTGTAAAAGAAAATAATACAACATGTTTATCATGGAATTAATTTATATGTATTTGGAAAGAGATGTGCAACAAGACTGAGATATATTTTAATACTTCTTAATTGGTGTTAGGCCTATATTAATCACATATTTGTATGACAGACTATGGTAAAATCTTTGATCAAATGTATGATTTTGAGTATATTACACTTTTTAAAAAGAAGCCATTTCTTATCAGTTTTGACTTAGTTAATTTATAACTGTTAGGTTCTTCAGTCTGGCAAAACTAAGAGGAATAGACAGTAATATTTATATTTCGTAGAGCTAGAGAAAGCATATGACAGAGTACTGAGGGAAAAGATGTTTGGTTGTTTGCCGTACTGGGGGACTATGGGATTAAGGGTAGATTATTAAAATCAGTCAAAGGCATTTATATTGACAATTGGGCTGCAGTGAGAATTGATGGTAGTATGAGCTTTTGGTTCAAGGTACTTACAGGGGATAGACAAGGCTGTAATCTTTCACCTTTGTTGTTCATACACTGCTGTTTGTAGAAAGTGAAACACTCAGAAGCAATGGTCTGAAACACTCCAAAATCAGAGGACGTGTACAACAGTGGAACCATAATAAGTCTTTTAAATTGCAGAGAGATGGCGTACACATAGGCCCAGCAGTGCCCTTCTGTGTGTGACTGGCCAGGGCAGTCTTACGCAACGCTCAGTCAGTGCGGAGCCGTCATACGAAGTGGAAACGTGTACCTAAGTGCCACTATGCCTCGCCGACATCACAGGAGGGAATACCAGCATGTGAGTGCGTTCGAACGGGGCAGAATGATAGGACTCCGGGAAATGGGTCTGTCGTTCCGTGACAATGCGGCTTGTACAGGGTACGCTGCTTCAACAGTGAGGCGTATGTGGAACCAGAGGACAGAAGAGGGCCGTACACAACACTGACAGGGTACTGGACGACACAATGTGAGCACAGCTCGATTTCACCGCCATCTTGTCCGCTTGGCCGTAACGGACAGAACAGCTTCGTCCACGGTGTTGGCTCGATGTTGGAGCACTGCAACGGGTGTGGGGATGTCTGCATCGACGGTTCGACGCCGTCTTCTGAGGACCGGACTGGTGGCACGCATGCCATTGCGCCGGTTTCCATTGACCAGCAAACAATAACCCAGTAGACACTAATGGGCACATGAACACCGACACTGGTGTGCTGAATGGCAAAATGTAGTGTTTTCGGACGAGTCCTTCTTCAACTTGTCCTACAGTGTTGGCCGCATATGCGTTAGACGCTGCCATGGTGAACGCCATCGGGTAGACTGTATTGTTGAGCGGCATAGCGGACAAACGCCAAGTGTGATGGTTTGGAGCGCAATTGCCTGTAACATGCGATCTCACCTCCTACGTCTTGAGGGCAATCTGAACAGTTACCGCTAAATCAGGGAGGTTTTATAGCCCGAGGCACTGCCACTCCTGCAGGCCGTTTCAGACGCCATATTCCAGCAGGAAAATGACCGGCTGCATGTGGCGAGGAATGTGCAAGTCTTCTTCGAAGAACGACGGATACCACTGTTTCCCTCGCCTGCCCGTTCTCCGGATATGTCACCCATTGAACATGTCTGGGATATGATCGGTCGGCACTTTGTTCGTTCAGGTCCTCCTGCAGCCACTGTTGATGATTTATGGACGCGCCTACAAACCGCATGGCAGAGTATACCCCAGAAGCATATTCAGGCGCTCTTTGATTCCATACCACAACGTCTAGCGGCTTTGATTGGAGCGCGTGGTGGCACTATGCTGTACTGAATTTCCACGGTCACCGTGCATGTACAGTTCTGTAATTGTAATCATTTGTGTCTTATCATGTCCCTAATATGTGGAATGAATTGCACTGTGATCACAGCTCTCGGTCTTGGTGTTTCACTTTCTACAAACAGCAGTGTAGTTTACGTGGATCATCTCCTGAAAAGTAGTGGCAGGGAAGAATTCAGTTAGGTGGAAATGTAGTAAGCAGTCTGGCCTATGCTGATGACTTGATCTTAATGGCAGATTGTGCCAAAAGCCTGTAGTCTAATATCTTAGAACTTGAGGATAGGTGCAATGAGTATGGTATGAAAATTAGCCTTTCCAAGACCAAACTGATGTCAGTAGGTAAGAAATCCAAGAGAAATAAATGTCAGATTGGGGATACAAAGGTGGAGCAGGTGGATAATTTCAAGTATTTAGGATGTGTGTTCTCCCAGAATGGTAGTATTGTGAGAGAGATTGAATCAAGGTGCAGTAAAGCTAATGCAGTTAGCTCACAGTTGTAATCAACAGTATTCTGTAAGAAGGAAGTCACCTCCCAGACGAAACTATCTTTATATTGGTCTGTTTTCAGACCAACTTTACTGTATGGGAGTGAAAGCTGGGTGGACTCAGGATATCTTATTCATAAGTTAGAAGTAACAGACATGAAAGTAGCAAGAATGATTGTTGGTGCAAATAAGTGGGAACAGTGGCAGGAGGGTACTCGGAATGAGGAGATAAAGGCTAAGTTAGGATTGAACTTGATAGATGAAGCTGTACGCATAAACCAGCTTCAGTGGTGGGGTCATGTGAGGTGAATAGAAGAGGATAGGTTACTCTGTTATGGAGGATAAGAGGAGTAGAGGGTGACCAAGACTGTGATGGTTAGACTCAGTTTCTAACAATTTAGAACTAAATGAGGCCACAGAACTAGTTACAAACAGAGGATTGTGGTAGCATTTAGTAAATTCACAGAGACTTGTAGACTGAATGCTGAAAGGCATACCAGTCTATAATGAAGATATGTATGTATGTATGTATGTATGTATGTATGTATGTATGTATGTATGTATGTATGTATGTATGTATGTATGTATGTATGTATGTATAAAGAACATTTCTTTCTCCCTAACTATACAAAAAGCTGATATCAGTATTTCCTCCTGAAACATACAAACGAACATAGACCTACTTACTTTGCCTTTTTCTTGATGTTCATTAAATGCAGTGACAAGTCCCTCGGCCCAAGTAACTACTTCAGGCGTAGGGAGAAAAGCTTCTTGTACTACAGGAACTTGTCCAGGGTGAATCACTTGCTTTCCAGTGTAACCCATCCGAGCACCCATAATACACTGCTTTTTCAGGCCTTCAAGATCTGCAACCATAATTATAAAAACATACGCTTGCAAACTACTCATTAAGATTCTCTAACATGAAAGGTAAAGCCCGGTTCACACTAGATGTGCCGAGCCATTCTGAGCAAGACTGATCAAAAATCGCTTATATGTAATTTAATGGAATCGTTCTCACTTCATGTTCCGAGCCGTGCAAGGAAAGATCAACTGACCATCTCATCGGTCTCCATCCGATCTGAGACCGGAACGGCTCGGCTGGGATCGTCAATGATGTAGATGTTGACTCCCATAAGGAATCAGAAATAATTGTTCCGAATGAGTAAATTTATAATACCAATATAAATGGTCCGTTATTGGACATTGGACCGTCTAGTGGGAACGCGTGAAAGGCCAAGGGCGAATAATCAACAGGATGCCGCTCCTCACTTGTGCGATAACCATGGAAGACGAAAGATTGAGTGCATGCGTGATTATCAAGAACTGTATGATTTATCGCACAAAAAATACAGCGACATGAACCACAAGTTGAAGCTGTGGTCCGAAATCTCCAAGAAAGTTGGACAAGGTAAGTAAACAAGAGAGACAATAATTGTTTTTATTTTATTTTGAAATTGCTGATAGACAAAATATGTACAAGACGTACGAACATATAAGAAAGTACATGTATCGTTCTGTAAAAATGGTATAAACTGCTCAACGTACAAAAGTGAAATTTTTATAAGAGTCCGTAAAAAAAAATTTCGGAGCCAAACACACGTTATCAACTGATTAATATTTTTCACTTTGACACTTGACATTGGCTGAAGTTTTTCAATTTGTAATTAATTTAAAATGTTTGTAGATAAATTAAGAAATAAATTTAAAATTATTTAGTTAATTAAAGCAGTTCGAGGGACTTTACTAATTGTAAGTGAAATGAGAGACTATATTCTGTCATTTTGCCATGGTACACTACCTGCGGGGGAATTGAAGTATGTCTTGAATTTCTCTCTGGTGTTAAACGCAGCCTGTTTGGCATTTGCACAGAGACGTGGTAAATTAGTCAAAGCACTTGTAGTTTCTTCATTTGATGGCGCACTTTCCATGAGATGTAGTTGATCATAGCGCAAATAATTATGGAGGATGCAAGTGGTCAGAATTATATTTTCAACTAATTGGGCTTAGAATTAATTTTTCTTAGGTAAATGCGAAACCTCTGAGTTAGAATACCAAACACGTTTTCCACCACTCTTCTTGCACGACAGTGTCAGTAGTTGAAAATTCGTCTGTCAGTGTTATCTTGCATTTGATTCTCGGGGTAGGGCCTCATTAAATAGGTTTTTAGCGGAAATGCAGAATCTCCTAAAATCACGTGAGGTGCTGAAATATCTGATCCGGGCAGTACAGAGTCTTCTGGAATGTTAAAGGTCCCGTTATGAAATGCATTTCCTAATGGAGAACACAAAAAATGCCACCGTCACTGTTTTTGCCATATGATCCTATGTCCACTGCTATGAAATTGTAATCAGCATCAACTAAAGCAAGCAGAACCACAGAAAAGGTCTTCTTGTAGTTAAAATAATTGGAACCACTATTAGAAGGGGCCATTATTTTGACATGCTTTCCATCAAGGCAGCCAATGCAGTTGGGAAAATCCCAGACATTCCGAAATGTGTTTGCAATCCGCTCCCAATCACTTCTGCCCGGAGTAGGTATGTAGATCGATAGTAAATTATTTATTATCGCTTGGCACACCTGATGAACAATCGCATGCACTGTTGAGTGCCCAAGACGGTAACTAAACGCAATGGTTCAGAACGAATCTCCAGTTGCAAGAAATCTGAAACAAAAATAGACCAGAAATTGTAATTTAACCCGATTTTTTTTGCTATTTGTTTTATGTCGCACCGACACAGATAGGTCTTATGGCGACGATGAGATAGGAAAGGCCTAGGAATGGGAAGGAAGCGGCCGTGGCCTTAATTAAGGTACAGCCCCAGCATTTGTCTTAACCCGAAATTATAATTGCATACCTATTAAATTATTCTTTCTTATAACATACATCCATTGCATGATATATTTAAAGAACCTAATCTATCAACAATCTTCGACAACAGCCTATACTAGTAGTTCCGCGTCAAAACTGTACAGCGAATTTCGGATGCCCAATTTCGACCTGTACCGCGTCACAGACAGAAAGACAAACAGACAGATACATTTATCTAAAATTCCAGATTTATGCATTGAAATGGCCCCCAATATGAGAAAAAGACTAATCAAATTTCGTCAGTCTCACTGACATTCGTCCAATATGACGACCTTTTCTTGTTACTTACATCACAAAATATAATTTTTTGTCAATATCGTCAACAGTCTGAAACGTGATTGTCTTTTATTTGCAGAACCGCACAAATGTAAAGGACGCTGGGGATCCCTCAGGGCTCAATACCGGAAACATACACGCAGCGCAAAAGCCACAACTGGACAGGAAGATAACTCACCATCCAAATGGAAATATGGGGAACTGATGGAGTTTCTACGCCCTTATTTAAGGGACAAAAAAAAGACTAACATCCATCATAAGGGACAATGGTGAACATGAATTTCACCCAGGTGAAGAGGACGAGGGTACCAATCAGTTATCACAGGTGAATGAAGAGCTTGATCACTCTTCAAAAGCAACATCTATAGCTAGTAGCAGCCCATTTACTTCACAGTGTAAAACTCCAGTAACGTTCACTCAAAGTAATAAAAAAAATGAACACAGCAGACTGCAACTAGTGTGCTGATGAAACATGTTCTGGAAACAGAAAAAAGAAAAGAAAGAGAAGACGATGAGGCAGACCACTTTTTTTCGTCTATGAAGGGTACCTTCCGGAAATTTTCCAAATTCGATCAATTGGTAGCTAAGCAGCAAATCTTCAAAATTATAACAGATATTGAAGCATAAAGATGTCAGTCACAACATTTCTCTCAGTATAGCGAACAGCAACCTCAGCGTCCTTCTTATTACCATCCCTCTTCAAGAACTCCTTCGGAACACACATTTTCTACACCATCACCCATTTCACCTCAGGAAAGGCTCACTTCACCATCAAGGCCATCATCTCCCAATCCACAATTCATACCAGCGAGCTGCCCACAGAATCAAAACCAAATTTCTGCCCGTTCGGATTCGACTGTTGGGCAACCGCCCGCCCAAGGCAGCATATAGCAGCATTTCAAGAGAATGAGTGAAAATAGGCTACATTTTTCAACAAGCACTTAATTTCTTTTACTGTATTTTTTCTGTAATGTGTTCATTAATATATTTCAATAAAGTTAATTTTTAGACTTTGCAATGGCATTTACCTGAATTTATTCCTAACCATCCCTACCAAAAATTTGGTTAACTTACCTCAAACATACAGCAAGTTTTTCAGCCGGCGTGATGCATTCTCGGAACGAAGTATTCATCTGTTGAATATCTGCTTCTATGAACCCCCACAACCGCATAAAATCGTAATGTGACATACGGAAGTACTGGTAGAATTTTGATTCATCGTCAACTAACTCTGGAAATAAGGTGAAAAATTCTCCTTCTCCTTTTCGCGTTGTCAGCATTTGATGCACCCAGAACCTCCGACTGGGCCTATTCTCCTCTTCTTTGTCCAAAATCAAGGCAATTTTAATTAATGATTCGATTGAAAAAGGCATTTTAATGTTTGGCACTGCTGTTTACTAGCGGATCTACTGGGATAGACTGAACAGAACAGGGAGACCGAGTGTGGATCGGCTCGACCGTGGAACGTATAGTGTAAATCAGCCTGGATCGATCCACGCCCGGATCATGACTTGCTCAGAACGGCTCGGCACATCTAGTGTGAACCGGGTTTAATATGCATGGAGGACAAAATATATTCACAGAAATATCATGCATAACAACTGTACATGCACTGAATTCATCAACTGTTAGTAAACAGTCGTTTAGAGGTGGGAAACAAGTTATTTTTAAAGATGCATTTTCTATTCATAAGAGGATTTTTCATCACTGGCTTCCTGTAACACATGCTCACACCGGGATGGCTAACTTTGAAAAAGACAATAATAGAGAATGAACATACATGTCATAAATTGGCTTTGTATATTATCCAATCTCAAATTCATGGTTATTCCAATAATATCCCACATAATTGCATATAATTTGATATTGGTTTTAAGATTATTTAAATCAATAATGTTGGCGATGTCTTATAAATGACAATGAACGCAATATCAAAATAGTCTGTGTCAAATGGGAAGTGTTTTGTCCTCGAGAGGCTACTCAGAATTCTCCAACCATGGAGTTGTTGTGTTGTCGACTTATCCCACCCTCTCAATGCACTGCACTCCACACAGAATTTCACAGTGTTAAATATGATGTGCACCTAGCCAAAATATCACTGACCTGCGATGACTTCATTGGCACCATCATGATTTCTAGGATGACTTTTGCATCCTGAATCAGGATCAGACGTCAGTTTTATCATATTACATTTCCAGCAAAGTGTATTAAATGACATTTATTATTCATGGGCACTGATGCATTTGTCATATTGTTAGTAGACGTGTTGGTTTAAATAAGATTTTTAGATTTGTTTATTAATGCAATCTCCTGCAGCCATCTGGCAATCCTGTATGATCATGCTTACAGCCTAGAATTGATAACAATGGCAGATTTTGCTGAGTGGTGCCATTCTGTTGCAGTGCTTTGTGCGCCACCGTAGTCTGAGTTGTACTTTGCTTCCTAGTGAAAAGAGATTTTATCATGTCGTACTGACACACACAGGTCTTATGGTGACAATAGGATAGGGAAGGGTTAGGAGCAGGAAGGAAGCAACCATGGGCCTTTATTAAGGTGTGAAAATGGGAAGCCACGGAAAATTATCTTCAGGGCTGCTGATAATGGGATTCGGCCACTCGCTCAGTGATGTTTGTATTTATAAGTAACCTAGTGAGTTGGCCGTGTGTTTAGGGTCGCATAGCTGTGAGCTTGCATTCAGAATTGAAGGCTTGTAGGACATACATAGAGCAGTTACAGCACTGGGTGCCCATTACCAAACAACATTACCATTTGGAATTCAAACAGTGTGGTGGCAACCTACAGACCACGGTACACACTGCTACGTCCGTTCTGTGAATGTGAAGGGATTTAACAGCAGAAATAGAAGTAAGACGTAAGATTCCATACGCAATTTTACTTGTTCCCCATGGCCCTGACATATCAGTACCGCAGCATCCGGAACAATTACCTGATAGTTCCTCTTCTGAAACTAACACAGAAATGACTGGCACTACCCCTAACTGTGATTTCTTGCCAGATGGTGTAAAATCAACCCAAACCTTTTCCAACAAAGTATGTTAAATGACTTTTTTTCAGAATCTTGGTCTTGCAAAGGATTTTCCTGAGCTGCTTGGGTCTAGACTCCATGAAAGGAACATGTTTACACCAGGGACGACGTACTATTGGTATACACTTCACAAAGGAAAAATTAACTGTATCCCTCCTAATTCAATACATCATATAATTCCATCATTAGATGGAGTAATCAAATTCAAACATGTTTCGACTCATTTGAGCCATCTTCAATGAGGTGGGGGGGTTAAAGTAATTTACATAATACAAGCAAAAATGTGCCAAAAACATAATGAAGGAACAAATGAAAAAACAAAAGGGAGACATGACGGAAATAAAAAACAGCACAATATACATATTTACATCATCATATGGAGCAATAAACAACTCGCTGCGATAAAATTCAGTGAAAAAAGGGGTTAATACAAAACATAATTGAATCTAAAAACTGTGTTAATCTAAGAAGAAAAGAAATGAAAACAAATGATACAAATTGAAACGAACAATAAGTGCACATAGCGAGGTTGTGGACCTCTTAGTCTAAAAAAACTTTGGTTTGTTTGCCTTATTTTAAAAGTTCGGGAGGGCAGCGACAAAAATTGAGAAGCTGTGTTAGAGAAGATGACAGATGCATGGTAAACTGTAAGTGACCATAGTGGAAACCGTCAATGAAGTTCCAATCCGTAATGGAAAAAATGAGGTTGTGTGAGAAACTTGGGCTGATTAGTAAAAAGTGTAAAATGGGTGTGAAGAAAGCTTTAAACTTAAGGTGTTTAAAAGGTGGTTGTCCTCTTGAAATGGCCTGGCCTTCTCAAAGTTAATGGTCCCGCTCATACAATCGAGTCTATTGTTGGCTCAGCTGTATTTGCGAGGATGGAAGGGTGGTGCATGGGTGCAGCCAACATTGTGAAACAATCATCAAGAACGGGACCGCTAGATTGAAAAGAAATTGAGAATGCTGCTGTTGTAAAGTTTTAAATTTCATCGGCATTTTTCCATCACTTGTCACATGCATTTCGCCTGCACGTTATCTCAGGCTTCGTTTCTCAAACTTTTTCCCTCCCGCTCCCCTCCTAGCCATTCGATGTGATGGTGTTTCTACAAAGGCAGACTTTCGGCCTGAATTTTCGACAAAGTGATTTCATCCTGTTTTGAATTGTTATAAAACCAAAGCTTTTTAGACTATAAAAGAGGTCCACAACCTTGCTATGTGCACTTATTGTTCATTTCAATTTGTATCATTTGTTTTCATTTCTTTTCTTCTTAGGTTAACACAGTTTTTAGATTCAATTATGTTTTGTATTAACCCCTTTTTTCACTGAATTTTATTGCAGCGAGTTGTTTGTTGCTCCATAAGATAATGTAAATATGTATATTGTGCTGTTTTTATTTCCACCAGTCTCTCTTTTGTTTTTCATTTGTTCCTTCATTATGTTTTTTGGCACATTTTTAGCTTGTATTATATAAATTACTTTACACACCCCCCCCCCCTTTCACTGAAGATGTCTCACATGAGTCGAAACATGTTTGAACTTGATTACTCCATCTAATGATGGAATTATATTATTATTGAATTAGGAGGATACATTTAATTTTTCCTTTGTAAAGTGAAAACCGTCAATACGGAATGATTCTAATATCTTGTAATACTATTGGTATAGACATCGCGAGGAGGAATTTACACCCTTCTTTTCTGAAGAGAGAAATTTGGTTTACTGCAACAGCATTCCACAGGTTATGCTGGAACTAGAAGTACTACAGTATGACCCTGCCCACTGGAGACTTTTCACTGAGGCCTCCAAGTGTAGTTTGCAAAGCATGCTTCTTCACAACAAAAACTAAGGTCACATCAGTGGACCCAAGAGGAATGGCCACATAGACAGTGGATTCTAAGCTCAAAAAATATGAAACAAAACAAAAAAATTCTTGCTGTCAAGTTTTTAACATACTGTTACCTCTGCTTCATATCAAACTAGGGTTATGAAGCAATTCATTAAGTCTGTAAACAATGAAGGTGAATGCTTTCAGTACCTAATGTTATAGATTCCCAGACATCAGTAATGCCAAAATCAAAGAAGGTATCTTCACAGGTCCAGATATTAGAAAAGATGTTACTTACTTACTTACTCCTCGGCGCTACAGCCCTTGTAGGGCCTTGGCCTCTCTGACGATTGTAGCCCAATCTTCACGATCTTCTGCACGCCTCCTCCATCTTCTTATTCCCATCTTTCTTAAATCCTCCTCCACATCATCCAGCCATCTTTTCCGGGGTCTTCCTTTCCATCTTCTACCACCCGGATTTCCCTTATAGATCTTCTTGACAGCCCTATTATCTGGCATTCTCTCCACGTGTCCCAACCACCTTAATCTGTTGCTTTTTATTTCGGTTACGATACTTGGATGTCCATAGAGTTCTTCCAATTCCTTGTTTTTCCTTATTCTCCACAATTCCCCTTCCTTCACCGGGCCAAAAATCTTTCTCAGTATTTTTCTCTCCCATCTGTTCAACAGTTCTTCATCTACTTTGGTCATTGTCCATGTTTCAGAGCCATAAGTTACCACTGGTCGTAATACTGTTCGATAGACTGTCAACTTTAATCTTCTACCAAGGCTGCGTGATCTAAACACTTTCAATAAAGCTAAGTAAGCCCTATTGCCCGCAGCAATCCTCACTTTTATTTCCTCTTTCATGTCATTATCTTTTGTCACCAGCACTCCTAAATACTTAAACTTTTCACATCTCTCATAGTTAATCCCATTTAATTTTATGCACTTGTCTTCCCTTACTACGGTCCTCCTAGATGCAAATAAGTAACGAGTTTTGGCATTATTCACTCTTAGGCCCATTTCACCTCCTTCCTTTTCTAATCTATCCAGTCCTTCCTCTAGGTCTTTCAATCTTCTAGACAGCATATCAACATCATCAGCATAAGCCAGATTCTGTGTTACACGGTTGAACAGCGTACCGCCTGGATTACTGACCTCCACCTTTCTCATCACACGCTCCAAAACCACATTGAAGAGCAGGGTAGATAACACATCCCCTTGCTGCAAACCTTGGTTTACTTCAAACTCTTTAGTAAGATTTTCTTCTATTTTAACCATGCATTTAGTACCTGTTAGGGTCATTTGTACCAGTCTTATCAATTTAGTTGGGAACTCCATGTCCATCATTGTTTGATACAGTTTCCTTCTCTTCACACTATCATAAGCCTGCCGTAAGTCCACAAACAGCTGATGCACATCCACATTATATTCATAGCATTTCTCCATTATTTGCCTGACAGTGAAGATGTGATCTGTTGTTGATCTACCCTGTCGAAAGCCACTTTGGTAGTCTCCTAGTATCTGCTCAACCAGTGGAGTGAGTCTCATAGACAAAACCTTGGCTAAGACCTTATAAACCACACTAAGCAAAGATATACCTCTATAATTTTCACAATTTGCTTTATCTTTCTTCTTATGAATTGGGCAAATAATAGCTAAGCTCCAATGCTCTGACATTTGTTCTGTTTCCCAAACTTCCACAATTAGTTGGTGAACAAGTTGCGTCAACTGCTCACCCCCGTGTTTAATCATCTCAGCTGAAATGTTATCACTTCCTGGAGCCTTATTATTCTTCAAGTACTTAATTGCCGTCCTCACTTCTTCTATAGATGGTACAGGCACTGGTTTTAAATCTAGGCTAGGATCCTGCCAAGGCTGCCCATCCACTTCTTCCAATCTCACTGTCTCTACAGCCACATTCAACAGTTCACTAAAGTATTCCGCCCATCGGTCAAGAATCCGGTCTCTTCCCCCAATCATGTTTCCTTCTTTATCTCTACAGAATACAGCATGTGGTTGAAAACCTTTCTGTACGTTCTTTATTTTCCCATAGAACTTCCGTACTTCTTGCATATCATATTGTTCCTCCAAATCTGTAATCCATTTCCTCTCTGCCTCTCTCTTCTTTCTCCTACAAATTCTGTCTGCCTCTTTCCTCTTCTTCCTAAATTCTTCTACATATGTTCTTGTTTTCCTGCTGAACATTTTCTTCCTTGCTTCATTTCTTTCCTCAACTGCTCTTCTGCAATCATCATCAAACCATCCTTGCCTTTCGGTCTTTACCTCAACTCCTAGTACTTCATCCGCAGTTTCCTGCAATGCATCCCTCAATAAAATCCACTTTCCTTCGATGTTTTCCACTGCCCAGCTTTGTTGTTTAGCCTCCAATTTCTTCTCCATCCTGCATTCATATAGTTGTGCAGTTTCTTTATCTTTCAATTTTGAGACCATATATCTCCTTGGAGCTTTCCCTTTCTTAGCAGATCTGTAAGTTGCAATACGTTGCCTGTATTTTACCCGTACCAAGTAATGGTCCGAATCACAATCAGCTCCCCTACAACTGTCAACTTGTAGTACGTCAGATGCATGTCTCCTATCAATTACTACATGGTCTATTTGATTAAAGGTGACACCATCTGGTGAACACCAAGTGGCTTTCCGTATATTCTTTCTCTGAAACCATGTACTCTTTACCACCATTGAGTTTCCCATGGCAAAATCAATTAGCCTCTGTCCATTATCATTTGACTCATCATGCAAACTTTCCTTCCCAACTGTCTCCCTATAGGCTTCTTCTTTACCCACTTTAGCGTTGAAATCTCCAAGTATGATTTTTACATCTTGTCTTGGGATGCATTCTATTTCTTGTTCCAATTGTCCATAGAACATATCTTTCTCTTCATCCTCAGCCTCTTCTGTAGGTGCATACACACACACAAGGGTGATATTGAAAAAATGGGCCTTCATCCTTAGAGTGCATATTCTTTCATTTACAGGTTTAAAATTCAAAACTGCTGACTTATATCTGTCATCCACTAGGAAGCCTGTGCCACCTATTGTACCTTTGGCTCCTCCACTATGCAGAATTGTATATCTACCACTTCTAAAAACACCATTTCCTTTCCATCTGACTTCCTGAATTGCTGCTATTCCAATATTATATTTCTCCATTTCTTGTTTTAGATTGTTTAGGGCTCCTGGTTTATTCAGGGTTCGTACATTCCAGGTTACTACATACATATCATATTTCCGTTTGCATCTTCCATTTCCTCGCGTGGGTCATTTACCATTATCATCAGTCCGGCTATTCTTGTCTGTGAGTTTCGTAACGAGTTGTTTTTCCGATATAAGGTTGTTAGCCCCATGATCAACCCCCAACCTGGAGGACCAGGGTATCCCTCTTAGTCTGGCCTATCACCTTTGATCTGTCCGGCTTGGGTGGCCCTACCAGGAGCTTATGCTCCCGCCGGCATAGCTCTCAGGATCACTTAGGCACGCAAGCTCCCACATCGCGACAAGATGAAGATACCAGCGTGGGAGAGAAAAGATGTTCCTGATATTAGTTTTGAAGATGTTATGTGTTCAGCAGAACAATCGGCATGGAAAGTATTCCAGAATGTAGTCAAAAACTTTCTTGGCAACACAAAAGATCCAGACTGAAAGCAAATGGGGAGAGAATGCTTGTTTCTTTCCTAGATTTAGGCTTCAGTATGAGCTTAAATGTACACATGTTATATTCACATCTGGACTATTTCGCTGAGAACCTAGGAATGCTAAGTGAAGAACAGTGAGAAGGATTCCACCATGATCTAAGGGAAACAGAACAAGGACATGCTGCCAATTACTGCTGGTTACTGAAGAGAGAAATCTAACACTACAGCTCACAAGCAAAAAGCAATGCACAGAAGTTTCTTAAAATAAGTCAAAATATCATAAAATTGAAACCATTGATTGTATTCTAGAACATGTTACCCGTAAAAAAGTGCAAAGCAGTGTTTACAGATCCTTTTAATTAGTGTTTTTCCTCAAACCTGTTTACACAATACCTATAGTACTTATTTTTTAAATTATTCTCTTAACCTTTTAAGTGCTGAGTGAGCAGTTGACTGTTTGGTACCTCAGTGCTGAGTTTTTTCATTCATATGTAAAAAAATATTTGCAGGGCAGCAAGAAATTACTGTGGTATTTTAAGAAACAAAAAGAAAGATCAAGTAAACACCAGATTGGTGAAGGATGATGGCGGCATTATATTAACAAAGCCAGAAGAAATAAGAAATAGATGGAGAGAGTACACTGTCCTGCGATTGTTCCATTGCCAACATCCTGTATTGCTTTTTAGGATGACTTCTGCATGCTGAATCAGGATCCGATGTTAATTTTTCCCCATCACATAACATTTTCTAAAAAACCCTAAATTACGTTTATTTCATCACATGCACTAATGCACTTCTTACGTTGTTAGGAAAAGTATTGCTTAATTTAGATTTCCATATTTTTTTATTAATTTATTTTATTATTTTATTAATTCGACGTCCTCCAGCCATCTCGTAGCCCTGTATTATCATGCTCAGAGTGTAGAGCCAGCAACTATGTACAACACAGCTGGCAACACGCAGTTCTGGCTGAGTGGCGTCATTCTCTCGTTGTGCTTCGTCCACAACTGTTTGAGTTGTGTTTTGCTTGCTAGTGAAAAGAGATTTTAGTCTTCATAAGCATTCTATATGTGAG
This sequence comes from Anabrus simplex, assembly GCF_040414725.1. Classification (NCBI taxonomy): domain Eukaryota; kingdom Metazoa; phylum Arthropoda; class Insecta; order Orthoptera; family Tettigoniidae; genus Anabrus; species Anabrus simplex. The sequence continues at coordinate 96,135,909 of NC_090272.1, read as the reverse complement.
TGACGCACTGTGCTAATATTTTTATTGAACTTACATCTATCAACATGCCACGACGTGGCTGCAAGAACAATCCAGATACATTCTGCTATGTATGTGAAAGTTTCGTGCCGATGAGACAGCGGCGCAATATAACCAAGTTTGTGAGAAAGGCCTACTATGCCTACTTTGGCTTGAAACTTGGAGACCAAGCCAAGCCGTGGGCACTATATAAGGCTTGTGGAACCTGTATAGAGCAGTTACGGCAATGGGTGAACGGTAAGCAAACTGCGTTGCCATTCGGTATTCCAATGGTGTGGCGAGAACCCCCAGACCACAGTACTCACTGCTACTTTTGTTCTGTGAATGTGAAGGGATTTAACAGCAGCAACAAAAGTAACATTGTGTATCCAAGCACTATTCGATTTGCAATTTTACCCATTCCTCATGGCCCTGATACACCAGTACCACAGCATCCAGAACATTTACAGGATTGTCCCACTACTGAATCTGATGCAAAAATGGCAGGCACTAACTCTGACTGTGATTTCTCCCCTGAATGTGTTGAAAACGAACCGAGACTGTTGGAGCAAAGTGCATTAAATGACTTTGTTCGAGATCATGACCATACAAAGGAATCTGCCGAGTTACTCAGGTCTAGATTTCGTGAAAGGAACATGTTGACACTAGGGACGACGTACTATTGGTACAGACATAGCAAACAAGAATTTACACCCTCCTTTTCTGAAGAGGGAGCCTTTGTTTAATGCAACAACATTCCAGATGTTATCTTAAATCTAGGAGCACCACAGTATGATCCTATTAACTGGAGACTTTTCATCGACGCCTCCAAGCGTAGTTTGAAGTGCGTTCTTCTTCACAATGAAAACAAACTTGCATCCATTCCCATTGCTCATTCAGTTATTATGCGAGAAACATATGGAAATCTCAAAATGCTGTTGTGTAAACTGAAGTACCAGGAACACAAGTGGCAAGTGTGTGGTGATTTCAAAGTGATAGGTATTCTGTTAGGTTTACAAGAAGGTTACACAAAGCCCCCCTGCTTTCTGTGTGAGTGGGACAGTCGAGCAAGGTTACACCACTGGACTCAAAAAGAATGGCCACATAGACAGTGGATTGTAGGGTCGAAAAACATAAAACAAGAAACTCTTTTTCACAGGTGGAAAATACTGTTACCTCCACTTCATATCAAACTAGGGCTTATGAAGCAATTCGTTAAGGCCCTAAACAATGAAAGTGAATGCTTTCAGTACCTGATCATCGATTCCCAGTCATCAGTAATTCCAAAATCAAGGAAGGTATTTTCACAGGTCCAGATATCGGAAAACTTCTTTCTGATGCTAATTTTGAAGACGTTTATGTGTGCTGCAGAGTGATCGGCATGAACAGCATTCCAGAATGTGGTCAAAAACTTTCTTGGAAACACAAGGGATTCAGACTATAAACAAATGGTGGATAGATTGCTTGTTTCTTTTCAAGATTTAGGCTGAAAAATGAGCTTGAAAGTGCACATGTTACATTCACATCTGAACTATTTCCCTGAGAACCTAGGAATGCTGAGCGAAGAGCAAGGAGAAAGATTTGATCAAGATCTACAGGAAATGAAACGCAATTATCAAGGGAAACGGAACAAAAACATGCTGGCAGATTACTGCTGGTTATTAAAGAGAGATGGTCCAACTACTCCTCACACACGAAAATCAAGGCGAAGACGTTTCTTATACTAAGGTAGGACATTGTAAAATTGAAACCGTAGACTAACCATTCTCAGTACGTTATGAGGCTTAATGCGTGGTAAATTTTCATCCATTTGGCTGTGTTTTCCTACAGATCTGTTAACACAATACAATGCATATCTTTATATTATAAGTATGCCAGTGTAAGATAGGAGTGTTCAGATGGGTGAAAATAATAAGAAAGAAGCGTTCTTTACAAGTGATGGTAGTAATCTTGCATGTGCGCCTGCTGCATATTTATCAAATTTTCATTTCGAATTTACACAAAAACCTGATGTGATAGGGGAAAACTGACTTCAGTTCCGGAATCAGCATGCCCAAAATATAAAAGATCACTATGTAAACTTCATGCAATGATCGGAAAGTTTGAATTTGCAGGTCAGTGGTATTTTCAGAATGCTGAACATGAGAACTAATGACGGTCATTCAATGGATGACCAAGAAAGGCAATTAGTTGATGAAGAAATGGATAAACAAATTACAATGAATGAAATTGAAATGGCAGTAAGAAAGATGAAGAATGGAAAAACTGCTGGAATAGATGAAATTTCAGTGGAGATGATAAAGGCAGCTGGAGCTGTAGGCCTGCAGTGGACATATCAAGTTATCAGGATTGTCTGGGAGAATAAGGAGGTCCCTGAAGATTGGCAAAAAGGAATAATCATCCCAATTTTCAAGAAAGGCGATAAGAAAGTATTGAAGAACTACAGGGGAATTACTCTGATATACAGTATATCCCATGTTGTAAGATAATGGAGAGGATTCTGGAAAGTAGGATAAGGTTGAGGGTTGAAAATCAGATACAGGAAAATCAGTTTGGTTTCAGAAGTGGAAGGTCAACAATAGAGCCTATTTTCATTATAAGACAACTAATGAAAAAGATGGAAATGATATGAGGATGATATTCACTGACACTGAAAAGGCATACGACAGTGTCCCCGGGACTAAAGTTTGGGACAGTCTGGTGAAAAAAAGGAATTGGACAGGGATTAATAACAATTATCATGGCAGTTTACAAGGAATAATGTAGTTGCGTGCAAACACAAGTTGGCAGGACAAGTTGATTCAAAATCACTAGTGGGCTGAGACCGGGAAGTGTTCTATCGCCAATCCTGTTTACAATAGTAATGGATGACATCATGAGAACAACAAAAGCAGCATATGGAGGAAGAGAAATGAACATCATGTTATTTGCAGATGATATTGTGATTTGGGGAGAAGAGGACATGATGGTTCAAGAACAGTTGGATGTGGTGAATGGGAAGATCAAAGAATGTGTATTGAAAATAAGTGTAGAAAAGAGTAAAACTCTTGTTATGACTGGAGGGGAGAAAGAAGGGAAAGGTCAGATTAGACTTGCAGACAAGCCCCTGGAAGTAGTGGAGACGTTCAGATACCTGGGGAGTGAATTAATGGAGAATGCTCGACTGGATGCTGAAATTAGTAAGAGGATTCAAGCTAGAAGCTGTTTCTATCATAGTGTAAGAAACATATTATGGGACAAAGATGTGCCAATGCAAGCAAAGGAAACTATGTACAAGATGTATTAAGTACCTATAACAACTTACGGAGCAGAAACTTGGACAATGACAAAGAAGAATGACAGTCAAATACAGGCAACCAAAATGAAGTTCTTGAGGAGTATGATACTGTCCCCTTCAAAAGTGGAAATAATTTATTAAGGGAGAATGATTTATTTCATCAGCGAGTTGTAACATTATTTAATCGCCAGGAGGGTGAGATTTTACACTCCCGTGCTAGCGTGAACCAGCCGCTTGCGAACCGGTTTTTCCCTACATACCAAGAGAACGAGGAAGCAGGGTGAAATTCCTGTTAGGTGTCCTTCAAACACATGTGTGTGTACCACGTGATCGGGCGAGCAGCGTGATTACGATCGATCAATAAATGCAAAGTCGAGTGACGTGAAACTAGGGCAGCCAATAAAAATGACAACCTTCACAGGAATGCAAAAGATCCACCAATCAGATATAATTAAGAGACACACCTACGTCTTAAGACAGTGAATTAATGGTAATTCCAAAGGAAATTTTATAGAGGGTTTTTTACTTCTGAACACTTGATTTGAGCTTTACTTTGAATGCAGCTACGGTCGAGACTGGACTCGTTTGCTTCACTGGGAGACTTTGCATTAGAGAAGGAACTGAGGACTGAATAAACTGCAATTCAGACATTTGGAAAAATTCTCTACGATTTATTTATGACTGTCACAAGATAAGTGTCCATCTCCAAATGATTAAACATCGCATGTGTATCTTGGACTATTGCTAAGACTTTTGTTACTTTCAGCTTTCTACGAGAACTCAGAAGAAGGAAGGTCGTTGGTTCGAGCTCGCTTCAAGATGGCTATCCATTTCCGAGATGAATATTGCTGGTTCCTGTGCACCTTCAGCTCCTCCATGAGTCACTATTTATGTAAGGCGTTGGACATGGGCAAGACTTTGTTCGATGGAAGGTGATGTGACCACGTACTAGGTCATCAGCCAGAATCCAGTTAACACCAGCCACATGAGTATTCTTTAAGAATTTATCTTTCTATCTTTCTGTAAAATGTTTGTGAAACGTAGCCTTACCTTATTCATTTAGATTCTATTAGTTTAGCAGTAGTTTGACATTTCATTCTTCTTTCTTCGGTGGGAGGTAGTTTGTGCTCTGGAATGAATGTGTATTTGGTTCTATTAGTTAGAGATGAGGGTGAATGTCATCGAGAGAGACCTCAACTGTCCTAAAAATTTAGAAGGCAGGAGAAATAAAAGTAAATGAACCCCGCGTTAATCTTGAATGATTTTGAAATAATTTGAAAATTAATTGATACAGATTAGGACAGTGTTCTAGTGTTTTTCTAAGTGTAAAATTTCATTCTACGATTATACGACATGTCTGTGGGCTTTAGTTCGTTTAGAGTCATCTGAATAATTTCGTACGATAGCTTTGCAAGTGAGATTAAGCACCGTCAATAATATAATAATAATAATGAGTAAAAATAATTAAACCTAATTACGGGCTAAAATTTGAATAAGGTCATGGGTTTAATGTTGGTTTGTTCTTGGAAAGAATTATCGTGTGCTCACTTTATATAAAGTAGGCCTGGAACATGGCAATCCTCCGGACGGAGTAATGATGAATTATACGTATATTTACTGTGCTATTCATTTGAGTATGACTTGCAGATGGACATTATATTTTGTGTGATAATTTATGCATCCATTAGAGTTATTTTGGAAGGGATGTGTCACTGGACATGATTTCTTAGAGCTTGAGTGCAGATTAATCGAGAGCCACGACATTATAGGTGAATAAAAATAAATGCCGCAACTCATGTACCGTAAGCGCGTATTCTAATATTTTGACCTGTGTTGTAGGTATTTTACTTGCTTATTTTGGATGATTTCTGTGTAAAAGATTCCCTTGAACATCGTTGTATAATTAATTTCTGCATAAAAGTGATAACCTCAACTCTATCACAATCTAAATCGATACCTGGAATATACGTGATATTGTCATCTAGAGAATGATTTCCCTAATTTGGAATAAATCCAAAATTTGATAATAATGGGTTAGTGTTCGTGTAAATAATATTATAATATGGTCATGTACCTATGTGTGAATGTGTGATGTGTGATTTGATTATATTCTGTGTTTTATGAATATTTCTTGAATGATTTTGTGATGATATTCTCCACTGTGCGCGTCAAATTTTGACCGATTTACGTTATTTTCGCGTGTCCGTGATTTGATCAATTATGAATCTTTAGAAGATTTTATTATAATTTAAGGTAGATTAGGGTCTAATTCACTAAAGTAAAGTGAATAAGAGAAGGCAACGTCCGTGGATTGATGTCACGAGACTGAATTATTAGTTATTGTACAGTCACTTATTGCATAAAAACGAGTAAGTTTAGGTTGATATGAGTTCAAATAAGAATTTATTATAAGAAGTTTAGTCACTTAATAATTATAAAAATGAATTAGTTGATGAAGGGAAAGTCTAAGGAAGACTTATTAACCACAATTTCTTGAATTAAATATTTTTCAATAATTTTAATAAGGAAGAGAAAATGATCATTTTCTTGTAAAAATAAAATGAAATCCAGACGGAATATTTTAATTTAAGCAATTTGATTATCATTATAGGAGAGAGTGATACCAGATATTATCTTGATTTTCAATCCATTTTACAGTAAATTAATGATCCCTATTATTATTATTATTATTATTATTATTATTATTATTATTATTATTATTATTATTATTATTATTATTATTATTATTATTACAGACAAGAACATTCGTTGAGCATTAATTTGATCAAGATCCCTTATAGACGATAGCATGAGGAGAAGAGATTTTCAAGAATTAATCCCAGATTTTGTAAATTTAATTGTTTTATTGGAAGAGTGTTAGTTTTTAATAAATGTATGAACCTATTTTAGTTTCCTTTCATTTGTCGCTAGTCCTTCATCTATTCCTGCCTTTAAAATTTTCTGCACAGCCGATAGCGAACGGTCCACCTCTGAGACCCTCGCTCTCCGGCGAGCTGAGCCCGGCATGATGGGGGCAATACAGAAGAGTAGAAGAGACAAAATAAGGAATGAGAAAATCCAGGAAAAAATTGGAGTGGAAAAAAATGAATAATAGAATAGAGAAGAGCCGATTAAGATGGTTTGGGCACATAAAACGAATGAGTGATGAAAGAATGCCAAGAGTTTTCTTGAAGTGCCAAGCATTTCATGTCATTGGGTATATAATTTGTCATTATGTTTTATGTCAACTAGTTCATATGTTTTCAAGTTGATAAACAATACCGACAAGTCTGTTCCGTGTTCTACAAACACACAGTAGTATTTTTAACCCAGATCCAAGAGTTTTCTTAAAGTGCCAAGCGTTTTATGTCATTGTGTATATAATTTGTCATTATGTTTTATGTCAACCTATGGAGATGTATGTAGGCAATCCTCATGATGATTGTTATCAAATTCTGTTTGATTTAATTATTCTACAAGAACTGATGATGACTACAAGGGGTTGAAACCGGTCTACACTTAATAAATTTCAAATTTTTACTTTGTGTTGAATGGTGGAACATCCCAAAAATCCTATTATATTGGTATAACACATAGGCGGTAGTATTGCAGTATTCTCACAATATTGTGTTACATGTTCAAATTATATATAGATATTAGACATATTAATATGAACTGATAAATATAGTGTAATGTGTGTTATGTTGATGTAATAAATATATTTTCTACATAATGAAGTAATTTAGAAAATGATTTCTTATATTATGTTCACATATGTTGTGATTGCTATGGAACAACACTGTACAGTCAGTTGTATACAACATTGTTCCACTATTTTAAGATTTCAAATAGCTGCTGCACTGTCATTGGAGCGACATTATGGTATCTGGTGGTTGAACATGATTTGTTATTCACCAATAATTAGGTTAAAACAATTAAAGTTGAATATGAATATATGTGTGATGAGAAATGTTTTTCATTGTTCCTGTACATTTTCATAAAAGTGCCATAAAGCATTCTTTGGTTCAAGTTCACCTGCATACACCCCAGCGTCAGTGGGTAGGGTCTGACACATCCCACTCTGATGAGTCTAGTGTCAGATCTAAGACAAAACGCTGGTTAATAGAGCAAACGCCTGAAAAGCCTTATATCTGATCTGTTTTTTGACATGCTCTATTGGTGGAAAAATATCTAATTCCCTCCTTGGGAACTTAGAATTTCCATTTGGAATTGCTAGGTGGGCAATAATTCCAATGTGGAGTTTTATCTCCCGTATGCAGTTATCAGACTGTGCCTCTTATATAGGCTTCTGATAAGTTCACCTGCATAAACCCCAGCGTCAGTGGGTAGGGTCTGACACATCCCACTCTGATGAGTCTAATGTCAGACTTAAGACGAAATGGTGGTTAATAGAGCAAACGCCTGAAAATCATCACATCTGATCTGTTTAATGAAACATATGACAAATATAGAAATTGCTTTGCTCTAGGTCACGTAATCCAGCAGTGCTTTTGTACAGTATGGATCAAACTTGTTGGTCTTGTGGAGAGCTGATGTTAAGTATAATTGGTAGATTAAATTAGCTGAGGGGTTGAGGGAACATCCTTCATTATGGAACATCTGTTTTTACATGTAATTAATCTCATAATAGAACCGTATTGAGGACAATATATTAAAATTATAAAATCCTTTTAATAACAACCACCTACTCAATACATTATATTACTCATTGAATTATAAAATAATCATGAGGTGTCTTAAATAAAGGAACATGTTTCGTTCGACATAGCGAACATCATCAGCCTTAATTTACAAAGATTAGGTCAGGGCCCTGAGCTGAATGATAAAAATTGTTAAAAGAGTGACAATGCCATTATGGCTCAGGGCCCTGACCTAATCTTTGTAAATTAAGGCTGATGATGTTCGCTATGTCGAACGAAACATGTTCCTTTATTTAAGACACCTCATGATTATTTTATAATTCCATGAGTAATATAATGTATTGAGTAGGTGGTTGTTATTAAAAGGATTTTATAATTTTAACATCTGTTTTTGACGTTGAAACTGTCGTCAACTATTGTTGATGTAGAATTGATGATGGTATGGCCTTGGTTAATGGCACCGTGTGATTAAAGGTGGATGTCTGAGGAAAAAGAAATGAGAAACTTATGTGTGTGTTCAGGTTTGATTGTAAAGTGATCTGAATAGTACTTACTCACCCTTGTTCCCGCTTGCGTTGACCTGCCGTTAGAGGAGTAGGATGCGCTCTGTTCGAGTGTTCCCTCCAACCCTATTATTTAGTTATACGTCATCCCGGAAATGAAAATCATAACCTATGATAGTACGGCCAACCAGGCACACAAATACGCTTACATATATTTAAATCTGAGGAAAAAGATAACGAACATTAACAAAGACATCACCATTTTAAAATAATGCCTTCTCAATAATCTAACTCCTAGATTTTTAAAATCGTCGCCATAAGACCTATCTGTATTGGTGTGACGTAAAGCCACTAGCAAAAAAAATAATTTAAAAGCCTACAACATAAAACACAGGTCAAAATTCCAAACACGAAACCCATAATAAAATAATAAAATTCTGCTAAAAGAAGAAATAAAATCATAACCTATGATATGTGTTATACATCAAAATAAATATCTCCATCTCAGGATTACTAGAAAAATATTATTTATTTCTTTGAGTCCTTTATTTGTGTAAAATAATAATTTATTCTAATAATACAATGCTTTACGAATGTTGTCTCCGCTGATCTTTCTATGCCAGCCTGACAGAGTGCTCTGTGAAAGTTGACTACGCAGATCTTTCTGTGTTAATCCGATAGATGGCTCTTTGAAATAAAGTCAGAACATCTTTTTAATTTTTTTTTAAATTAGAAGCTTCAGGAGGTTGCAGGAAAACATTTATTTAAGTTTAGTTTTTTTTTTTTTTTTTGCTAGGGGCTTTACGTCGCACCGACACAGATAGGTCTTATGGCAACGATGGGATAGGCAAGGCCTAGGAGTTGGAAGGAAGCGGCCGTGGCCTTAATTAAGGTACAGCCCCAGCATTTGCCTGGTGTGAAAATGGGAAACCACGGAAAACCATCTTCAGGGCTGCTGATAGTGGGATTCAAACCTACTATCTCCCGGATGCAAGCTCACAGCCGCGCGCCTCTATGCGCACGGCCAACTCGCCCAGTTTAAGTTTCGTATACATGATTAGAAGCAGAGGCAAGATTGCAATTGCTGCTACATGGACAGGAATTGCAGCTTTGTTATTACCAGATGGTAAGAGAATTCACAAAATGTGTGGTCTGCCTGTTCCATCATTATTATTATTATTATTATTATTATTATTATTATTATTATTATTATTATTATTATTATTATTATTATTATTATTATTATTCTGGACACTGCCGGGAAAGGTTTAGAGAAGCTCCTACAACCGAGAATACTAGCAGCAGTCCGATTAGCTGGCGACCTATCCGACCAACAACATGGATTTCGCAGAGGTCACTCAACGCTAGATGCTGTGAAGGAAGTGGTGAAGACAGCAGAACGAGCTCAAACGGGTAATCATTATTCTAGGAAACTGACGCTTCTTGTGACTCTAGATGTTAAAAATGCCTTCAACTCGGCAAGATGGAGTGATATTTTGGAAGCTCTAGAAGACACTTTCAAGCTACCAGAATATCTCATGTATATACTGCGAGACTATTTGAAAGACCGTACATTGTTATACGACACGGAAGACGGTCAGAGAAGAAAACGACTCACAGCTGGTGCAGCGCAAGGCTCAATTCTCGGACCACACCTTTGGAACATCATGTATGATGATTTGTTATGGGTGGAGATGCCAGAAGATGTAAAACTTGTGGGTTATGCTGATGGTGTGGCTGCTGTGATAGTAACCCGTAACCTAGAGCTGGCTCAATTTAAATTGAATCAGGAGATGCGACGTGTCAAAGAATGGATGATAAATCACAAGTTAGAACTCGCAGATCACAAAACGGAAATTGTCCTCCTGACGAGGAAAAGGATTAATACTGTTGTACCGATGCAGATCGGACAGATAGCCATCGAAACAACTAGGAGCACAAAATATCTTGGTGTAACGCTTGATACTAAGCTTACATATTGGGACCACATCCAACGGGTAACAGATAAGGCAGCGAAAACCATGACTGCACTGAGCAGACTCATGGGAAATATCAAGGGACCAATATCTAGTAAAAGGCGGCTTCTCATGTCGATTGTTCAATCAATACTGCTATACGGTTCGGAAATTTGGGCTGAATCGTTAAAAATTGTGAAATATCGGAGAAGAATTGCGGCTGTACAACGGAGAGCAGCTTTACGAATTGCTTGCACATATCGCACAGTATCAGATCCAGCGATTCTAGTAGTAGCAGAAGTAGCTCCCATTGACTTGTTGGCCTTCGAAAGACAAGAAATTTGGCTCACACAAGAAGAGCTAGGAAGGAAAAGGGCAAAGGCTTTGGCTCATAGTCGCAGAATGCAACAACGGCAAACAAGATGGGAAGATGATTCTAGAGGGAAATGGACGAAAAGACTGATACCTTCTCTGGGCGTATGGGTTGCCCGAAATCATGGTGAAGTGAACTACTATCTCACACAGTTCTTGACAGGTCATGGATACCTCCGAAAATTTCTTCATAGGCTAGGGCTAGCAACTAGTCCGGTGTGCATATACTGCGGTGATATCGATGACGTATCGCATACTTTCTTTGTGTGTGTTCATTGGCTGCCACAAAGAAGATGCTTAGAAGTTATGCACGTAGAATTGACGCCAGAAGGGATCGTGTCAGTAATGCTACGAAGTCGAGAATCTTGGGACCAGGTGGCAGTCTACGTAGAAAATATTCTGCACCAGAAGAAGAAGGACCTGGACGATTACGACAGATAGTAAAGCAGAAGAAGGAAGATGAAGCACAAGATGCATTAAGCATGACATCCGCCCTGAAGTAATGCGAGAGCGGTTTCCGGGGCAGAGATAAACGTCGTGGGAAAAGGGAGTGTGGTTTTTAGTGGGTAAGAATCTCCACACACTTGTTGAGTGCGGACCCTCACAAGCGTCTTATGAAAGATTTTCCACACTCCCTCGCAAAAAAAATATATTATTATTATTATTATTATTATTATTATTATTATTATTATTATTATTATTATTATTATTATTATTATTATTATTATCATTATCATCAAACAGACACTTACCAACACCAAGTCAAAGGTCAAGTTCATGGGCGAAATATCGGAGTCCTTTGAAGTCAAGACTGGTGTGAGACAAGGGGATGGACTCTCACCAATTCTCTTTAACTGTGTCTTGGAAAAGGTGATAAGGAAGTGGAAAGAAGGAATCCCAGACAAAGAAGCATTCCGTATTGGAAGAGGGGCAGGTGCTATACAGATATACTGCCTGGCATATGCTGATGATATCGCAGTCTTTGCCAGTGACATAGAAATAGCAAAGAAAAGAGTGGAACAACTCCATAGCATAGCAGAAATGACTGGACTGCAAATATCATACAGTAAGACTGAATTTATGACCAACATCAAAGAGGCTCCCCAAATGTTAAAGTTGAAAGAGGGGAAAGTCAAAAGAGTAAAGAGCTTCAAGTATCTTGGAGAAATAGTTCAAGAGAATGGATCAGAGAAGCTAGCTCTGATAGAACGAGCGAGAAAAATGGAAACAGCGTATCAGCTCACTAGAGACACCTACAACAAGAAAGCTTTGTCATATGGAGCCAAATTAAGACATCTGGACACAGTCATCAGACCTGAATGCTTATACGCAGCAGAAACATTGGACATGATTGGAAAGGGAGATCTAGAGAACATCAGAAAGAAAGAGAGGAAAATGCTCCGGAAGATCTTGGGCCCGAAAATGAAAGGTGGGGAAAGGAGACTTAGACCCAACAAAGAACTATACCAGAAGACAGAGGAAGTCGTCGTATTGATGAAAAAGCGAAGGCTTCAATTTTATGGACATCTACAGAGAATGGACACCAACCGACTGACAAAAAGGATTTTCAGCTTCTTCAGCCTAAGGAAGACGGAACCAAAATGGTTTCGGGAAGTAAGGACCGACCTGGCCAGGATAGGAGTAGAAAAAGAGGACGTACTGGACAGAAACAAATTTAGACAAAAAGTGAAGGAGTTCAAGGGTTTCCAGGAGACTGGGGAAGAACTTGTGAAGGAGAAGAAGAAGAGAACCTACACAGAAGAACAGAAGAAAGAAGTCAGTGCAAGGATGAAGAAGTACTGGCAGAATGTGAAGTCAGGACAGGTAAAAAATAACGTAAACACTGTAAAACGTGGTCCATAGATGGCCTTGGAAATTCGGGACATGGATAGTATCACCACTGCTTTAGATGTAGAGGAAGCTGTAAGACAGGATCTTCAGAATTTCGAAGGAGAACTGAAAGTCTCAATTAATAAACCAAACAGCAAAGGGCAAAAACTTGCTATCATTGAGATAGAAGATAAGGGGGCCCAGAAACTTTTAGATATGGGTAAAATTAAAATAGGATGGTTGGATTGTAGAATCCGAAAAAGGATCGTGGTATCTCGCTGCTTTCGATGTCTTTAGTATGGACACCATGCACGAAACTGCAAAGGTGCAGATAGAAGCAAAATTTGTTTTAAGTGCAGAGAAGCCGGGCATAGGGCGGTAGGTTGCAAAGCAAATCCAAGATGCATAATTTGCACAGACATTAACGTCGACAAAGCTAATCGAAGTCATGTACTTGGCTCAAAAGCCTGCACAGCGTTTCGTGAAGCTCTCGAAAAGGCTAAAACTAGCAGTAAATGATGAAGGTTATTCAGGCAAATATGCACAGGAGTAGAACTGCCAATGATCTTTTGACGCAGATGACCTTTGAGATAGGAGTAGACGTATTTCTCCTCAGTGAACCTTATCAAGACAGAGATCACCCAGGATGGTTCGTGGATAATTGCGGGACAGCTGCAATTTGGATACCAGATTTGGGTAGGTGCCCAGTATCAAACCAAGGATGCGGAGACGGTTTTGTTTGGGTCCGCACTGGTAGATATACTTTAGTGAGCTGCTACTTTACACCAAATGAGTCAGTATTTGAATTTCAGGCTAAGCTGGACGGTCTAGAGGACGTATTACAAGGTTTTGACAACGGTTTAATCGTGGCTGGTGATTTCAGTGCCCAAGCACTAGAATGGGGTATGCCACAGTATGACTCTAGAGGGCGCCGAACTATGGAGATGGCCGCTAGGCTGGGTTTGACGGTCACTAATATCGGAAACGTGCCAACTTTTCGACGACCGGGCTGTAGAGGAACCATACCGAACGTGACTTTTGTATCTGAGGACATCGTGTCGAATATCAATGACTGGCGGGTGATTGAAGAATACACGGGAAGTGATCACCAGTACATTACTTTTTGTATTCTTCGTGAAACTTCACAGATTAATATTACCAGTACATCGTATGAACCAACGCGGTGGAATATAGAAAGTATGGACAAAGAAAAATTTGGATAGTATAACAGAACAAATATGTTGTTATAAAAGGAAAGAAGCTGCTGAGAAATGTGTCGAGCTCACCATGGAGCTTATTGGGAGAGCATGTGATCTTTCCATGACTCGTAAAACATCACGAAACAAGAAGCGTTCAGCGTACTGGTGGACCAAAGATATTGCTGATCAGAGAAGACGTTGTCTGCAACTTATACGGAAGGCATAGAGAGCACGAGTCAGCCAAGAAGACAGCTCACTCACAGCTGAGTATAAGTCGGCGAAGAAAGAATTGAGAAATGCTATCAAAAAGAGTAAAGTCAACAAATGGTGGAAAATGGCTAAAGAGGTGGATGACGATCCATGGGGTTTAGGATACAAGATTGTTATGAAGAAACTTGGAAGTTTGTCGAACCCGATCATGGACTCAAATGCAATGAAGGATATTGTGGATACATTATTCCCAGATCATCCTGAGAGGTCTGCTGATGATGATGATGATGATGATGACTTCATAGATGATGTGCCACTTTTTACACGAGAAGAATTAACGAGAGCGATTAGGTCCCTTAGAAATAAAAAGGCCCCAGGACCAGATAGTATTCCAGCAGAGATATTAAAGCTGATAGCAGATTCCTGTCCACAACTACTGCTGAAAATGTACAATAACTGCCTCCTATCGGGGGTGTTCAGTGTTCGCTGGAAAACAGCTCAGCTAGTTTTAATAAGCAAAGGAAAATCTGGGGGCTATAGGCCTTTATGTATGCTGGATACTGCTGGTAAAGGATTAGAGAAACTTTTACAGCCAAGAATACTTTCAGCAGTTCAACTAGCTGGGGACCTCTCTGATCGTCAACATGGTTTTCGAGGAGGGCATTCGACAATCGATGCAGTATGGGAAGTGTTGAATACAGCTAAAAGGGCACAAATGGGTAATCATCACTCTCGAAAAGTGACACTCCTTATGACCCTTGATGTTAAGAAGGCTTTCAACTCGATCAGTTGGAATGACATATTGGAAGCGCTTCAAAATACTTTCAAACTACCGGAGTATCTCATGCGCATAATGAGAAATTATTTGAAAGATCGTACTCTAGTATATCACACAGAAGATGGGCAGAGAGTGAAACGGCTCACAGCTGGTGCAGCACAAGGGTCCATCCTTGGCCCAAATCTGTGGAACATAGTGTATGATGAATTGTTGAGGTTAGAGATGCCGGAAGACACAACGCTAGTGGGCTATGCTGATGATATAGCTGTTTTGATAGTTGCTCGAAATTTGGAGTTGGCTCAGTTTAAGCTAAATCAAGTAATGTGACGGGTGAAAGATTGGATGGCGAATCACAGATTACAGCTTGCAGATCATAAAACAGAGATTGTTCTCTTGACAAGAAAAAGGATCACGACCCTCATTCCAATGTATATTGGACAAACAGAAATCGAAACATCTAGAAGTATAATGTATCTCGGAGTGACACTTGATAGCAAACTTACTTTTTGGGATCATATCAAACGGGTGACAGATAAGGCGGTGAAAACGATTGCGCTGAGTAGATTAATGAGCAACATTAAAGGTCCGAAGTCTAGCAAACGACGACTTCTGATGTCAATAGTTCACTCGACACTTCTATATGGTGCCGAAGTCTGGGCTGAATCTCTGAAGTTTGAAAAATACCGGCGAAGGATAGCTGCGGTACAGCGGAGATCAGCTTTGCGTATTACAAGCGCATTACATGTTATAAACCTCATTTTAGGTCCGTATTGAAAGTTTAACAGTTCAACAATAATAAAGGTGTTTTAATTTGTTCCACCTATTCAATACTTATATTTTCACTTATAGTGGTTACATAATTAGATTCTTAGTTACATGGGACATGTTTCGCCCTCAATTAAGGGCATCTTCAGCCTAAACACAATCATCAAAAATACAACTAAATTAAAAGTGGAAGTTAAAAGTTTAGTCAGTTATTAAAATTCGGAACATAAAAATGTGAGAAGTGATAAAATATAAAGATGTTAATGGAAAACTGTCTTATGATTAAATTATAATCTTGTCGGAGACTAAAAGTTCTTCTATTAAAATTCTAATTAAAACAGTTCATATGAAACTTTGCCAGAAAATGTCAGTAGATGCAGAAATAATGTTTTATGTAAGTGGAAGTTGTTATTTGTTATCTACCGTTGAGTTGGTTGCTGCCCGTATGTTGGCTCTGAGTCTGGTCCCAGCCATTTCATTACCTACCGGTGCTAACGGCCACTTACAATTTTTCAACAGATGCTTCTGCCTCACTTGCTGACGAATTTCATCAGCGGCCTTGGAAAGATTGTATTCATGACAATCAAGTTTATGCTTGTGTTCACGCCCTCATGTCGTTGGCTTTATATTATTACCACTTTGATTTTCCACTAATATTTTATATGAACTGTTTTAATTAGAATTTTAATAGAAGAACTTTTAGTCTCCGACAAGATTATAATTTAATCATAAGACAGTTTTCCATTAACATCTTTATATTTTATCACTTTTCACATTTTTATGTTCCGAAAATTTAATAACTGACTAAACTTTTAACTTCCACTTTTAATTTAGTTGTATTTTTGATGATCGTGTTTAGGCTGAAGATGCCCTTAATTGAGGGTGAAACATGTCCCATGTAACTAAGAATCTAGTTATGTAACCACTATAAGTGAAAATATAAGTATTGAATAGGTGGAACAAATTAAAACACCTTTATTATTGTTGAAGTATTACAAGCGCATATCGCACAGTATCCGACCCTGCGGTCCTTACGATAGCAGCGGTAGCACTGATTGATTTACTTGCCTTAGAGAGGCAGAAAAGTCTGGCGAACTCAAGGAGAGCTCGGAAAGAAGCACGCTAAGGAGCTAGCTTATAGGCAACGAAAGGAGCGGTGGCAGCAAAGATGGGAGGAAGATCCTCGTGGAAAATGGACTAAGCGGCTGATACCACGCCTAGCTGATTGGGTTGCCCGAGCTCATGGCGAGGTTAACTTTTACATCACGCAACTATTGACGGGTCACGGATACTTCCGGAAATTTCTACATAGAGTAGGTAGAGCGAGCGACTCGGCTTGTATTTATTACAATGATATAGACGATGTATTTCACACATTTTTCGTATGTTATCATTGGTCAACTCAGAGAAGATGTTTATATACTGAGCAAGGAGAGTTGACGCCAGAAACTATTGTGCAGGCAATGCTACGAAACCAAGAATCTTGGGATCAGATAGCAGTATATGTAGAAGGCATCCTGTGTCAGAAAAAGAGAGATATGAATGCTCATGAATGACAGTAAAGAGAAATAAAGAAGAAGAAACCTGAAAAATTAGCACGACACCGCCCTGAAGTAATGCGAGAGCAGTTCCGGGGCGGAGATATACGTCGTGGGAAAAGGGTGTGTGGGTTTTAGTGAGTAGGAATCTCACACGCTTCTGGAGTGCGGACCCTCACAAGTGTCTAATGAAAGATTTCCCACACTTCCCTCGTAAAAACGTAAAAAAAATTAAAAATATTATTATTATTATTATTATTATTATTATTATTATTATTATTATTAGCGTATTCTTCCAATAATGGAAGACGTTAAGCAAACAACTCAATCAAGCTTTCTTTGGGTTCTTCTTGTTCTTTCAATAGGCTTTCATTCTCTCTGAGAAGGCTTGTTTACGTTCTTCCGACCATTTCAGTCTGCACTGTTTTTGCTTTGGTTGCTCTAATGTAACTTCCCACTTGTTGACTTTGTGTCTGAAGGTGTCTCTTTCTAAAATGTCTGTTGCACATATGTTTGCGTTTTTGAGGTCCTTTCGAAGTTCGTCCAGCCAAGGTGTTGAATTCTTAAGTGAGCTAACATAATTTAATATTCTTTTTGACAGTCGATTTTCTGGTAATCTTGTGAGGTGTCCAAAGAATTTCATTCGTCTTTTCTTAATGTCAATTTCAATGTTTGAAACTTTTTCTGTTGTTTTGATTGATTGTAGCCTGTAACCATCTTGGGTATATCTTGCTCCTAGGATTTTCCTGATGAACTTCCTCTCTTGCCTTTTTATTTCTTCTAATTCTTGTTTACTGTTAAGTGACAATGTTTCACTTGCGTAAAGGACTGTTGGTTTTATGACTGTGTTGTAATGCCGAATTTTTGTCTGTCTTGACATGCATTTTTTGTTGTAGATGTCTTGAACAAACCCTAATGCCTTCTTGACTTTTTGGAGACGGTTTTGCTGTGAGATCTTCTCAAGGCCTGTCGGTTCGATGAATTCTCCGAGGTATTTAAAGTACGAGACCCGGTCGATTTTACCGTATTTTGTTCTCAGGCTCATGATATCTGTCTTTGAACAGAAGAATTTAGTTTTCTCAAATGAAATCTGTAGTCCCACTTTTTCTGCAGATTCCTTAAGTATCTCAAGCTGCTTGATGGCAGTCTCCTCATCCTCTGTTAAAATCGCCAGATCGTCCGCAAATGCGAGGTATGGTAAGTAGAGGTTGTTTTTGGGAAAGACCAATCGGATCGGTTTTCAAGATTCACGTTTCTTGAGTTCCTTCTCCCATTCTTCCATAACCTTGTCTAGGACGACGTTGAACAGAATAGGAGAGAGTCCATCACCTTGTCTTACACCTGTTTGAATGTCGAAGGGTTCTGAAATTTCTCCCATAAATTTCACTTTAGATTTTGTGTCCGTTAGTGTTTGTTTTATGAGTTCTAGAGTTTTGGGATCTAGTCCTCTCTCTTCTAGAATTTGGAATAGTGAGGGTCTGTCTATCGAATCATATGCCTTTTTGAAATCTACAAATGTGCATACTGTAGGCTTTTGTTTGAGGGCTCGTAGTTTAAGTATGGTTTTGAGGTTGAAAATTTGTTCTGGGCATAACCTGTTTGGTCTGAATCCTGCTTGAAATTCTGATAATTTGGGTTCTAATTGTTGTTGTTTTCTATGCAAGAGACAGGCTGATAGTATTTTGTATGTGACTGATACAAGTGAGATTCCTCTGTAATTGTTTACGTCTAACTTGCTGCCTTTTTTATGTAGTGGATGGATTAGAGCAATCTATTATTATTATTATTATTATTATTATTATTATTATTATTATTATTATTACTATTATTATTATTATTATTATTATTATTATTATTATTATTATTATTATTATTATTATTATTATTATTATTGGCCTTCGAAGGACAAGAAATTTGGCTCACACAAGAAGAGCTAGGAAGGAAAAGGGCAAAGGCTTTGGCTCTTAGTCGCAGAATGCAGCGATGGCAAACAAGATGGGAAGATGACTCTAGAGGGAAATGGACGAAAAGACTGATACCTTCTCTGGGCGTATGGGTTGGCCGAAAACATGGTGAAGTGAACTACTATCTCACACAGTTCTTGACAGGTCATGGATACTTCCGAAAATTTCTTCATAGGCTAGGGCTAGCAACCAGTCCGGTGTGCATATACTGCGGTGATATCGATGACGTATTACATACTTTCTTTGCGTGTGTTCATTGGCTGCCACAAAGAAGATGCTTAGAAGTTATGCAGGGAGAACTGACGCCAGGAGGAATCGTGTCAGTAATGCTACGAAGTCAAGAATCTTGGGACCAGGTGGCAGTCTACGTAGAAAATATTCTGCGCCAGAAGAAGAAGGACCTGGATGATTACGACAGACAGTAAAGCAGAAGAAGGAAGATGAAGCACAAGATGCATTAAGCACGACATCCGTCCTGAAGTAATGCGAGAGTGGTTTCAGGGGCGGAGATAAACATCGTGGGAAAAGGGAGTGTGGTTTTTAGAGGGTAAGAATCTTCACACACTTGTTGAGTGCGGACCCTCACAAGCTTCTTATGAAAGATTTTCCACACTCCCTCACAAAAAAAAAAAAAAAAAAAAAAAAAAAAAAAAATATTATTATTATTATTATTATTATTATTATTATTATTATTATTATTCCATTGGGGACTAAAAACACCCGTTTGCAGGCAATGATTGTACATATTCAGCAACAGTCCTGGACATAGTTCTGATATTATCTTTAGCACTTCTGTAGGTATACTATCTGGTCCTGAAGTTTTCTTGTTTCTAAGAGAGCTAATAGCTCTATTCAGCTCTTCTACAGTGAAGAGGGGTATATCATCCAGTTCTTTTTCATTGTCACAGTCAATCCTCTCTAGATGGTCTGGGAATAGTGTATCCACAATTTGTTTAATTGTTTGCGGATCAGCATTCGGGGTTGAAACTCTTGTACCAATGACTGTTGGAGAGTTAGTGATGAAACATCTGCGAGCACAAAATATCTAGGAGTGACACTTGACTCCAAGCTCACATTCTGGAATCATATTCAGAGAGTGACAGACAAGGCAGTAAAATACATGACTGCACTTAACAGACTAATGGGAAATATTAAAGGTCCGAAATCCAGTAAACGACGTCTTCTCATGTCGACGGTTCAGTCAGTGCTCCTTTATGGTTCTGAAATCTGGGTGGAATCCTTGAGATTTGCTTGGTATCGGAGAAGGATAGCTGCCGTACAACGAAGAGCGGCTTTACGTATTGCATGTGCATACCGCATGGTTTCCGAACCTGCAATCCTCATGGTGGCAGCAATAGCCCCAATAGACCTACTTGCATTGGAGCGAATGAAATCTGGCGTACCCAAGGAGAGCTGGGAAAGAAATGTGCAAAGAAACATGCCTTCAGTCAACGGATGAGGCGATGGCAACTCAGATGGGAAAGTGACCCTCGAGGCAAATGGACCAAGCGACTGATACCACGCTTGGATATCTGGGTTGAAAGGGCCCATGGTGAAGTAAATTACTACCTCACGGAGCTTCTAACAGGACATGGATATTTCCGGAAATTCCTGCATAAAGTGGGCAGAGCGAGTGACGCAGCATGCATATACTGTGATGACATTGACGACGTATTTCACACCTTTTTTGTATGCGGCCATTGGACGATTCAGAGAAGATGTGTGGAAACTGAACTAGGAGAATTGACAACAGATAATATTATTTCGGTGATGCTGCGAAACCAGGAATCCTAGGATCACGTGGCAGTGCATGTGGAGGACGCCCTTCGTCAGAAGAAGAAGGATTTGGAAGCATATGAATGTTCATAAAGGAGAAATCTCTGAAATGTCTGAAAGACAAAGCACGATATCACCCTGAAGTAATGCGAGAGTGGTTCCGGGGTGATGACACATATCGTGAGACAAAGGGTGTGTGGTTTTTAGTGGGTAAGAATCCCACACACTTGTGGAGTGCGGACCCTTCACAAGTGTCTTTTGAAGATTTTCCACAATCCCTCGTTAAAAAATATTATTATTATTATTATTATTATTATTATTATTATTATTATTATTATTATTATTATTATTATTATTATTATTATTAGCAAGGCACGAAAGCTGTTAGACATAGGCAAAATTAAAGTAGGCTGGCTGTACTGCAGAGTAAGACGGTGGGCCGTAGTTCCTCAGTGCTTTAGATGTCTGTCATATGGGCATCAAGCACGAAACTGTAAAGGATTGGACAGAAGTAAACTGCTTTAAGTGCGGGGAAGCTGGTCACAAGGCAGTAGGATGCAAAATGAATCCACGATGCATAATTTGCACAGACATGAGCGTTGAAGAGTCAAAACGACATCATGCTCTTGGCTCAGCCAAGTGTATTATGTTTCGTAAAGCACTAGAAAAGGCCAAAAAGCAGTGGTGAATGGTACAGATCCTTCAAGCCAATATACACAGGAGTCTAACTGCCAGTGGTCTATTGACGCAGATGGCCTATGAGATAGGAACAGACATCTTGATTCTTAGCGAACAATATCAAGATAAAGCTCAACCAGGCTGGTTTTCAGACAATCTAGGGACAGCTGCGATATGGGTACCAGACCTTGGAAAATATTCAGTTATAAATCAAGGATGCGGAGATGGGTTCGTCTGGGTCCAAGTTGAGAAGGTAATTTTTGTCAGCTGTTTGTGAGTTACTGTAGTCACGTCCTAGTTCGTGAACCATGGGCAACGGCTGAGTGGCCTAGTAAGTGGTCCTGAGAGTCGGGATACCAGTTGCTATGGAATGGGAGTGGGCATCTCGGACATATTCTGAGTCATGGCCCTCCTTGTGCTCAGGCGGCTAGGACTACACAATTCATCGGTGGTCCATAACCCGTTAGAGGAGAGGTCCTCACTTGGACTATGTGCAAGTAGGGCAGCATCCTGCTTCATGCATTTACCGAGCTCAGAACACTTTAAGCAAGCCTCGGACCTATGGGAGTAATGGTGTCCCACTCCCATTTGACAGGCGAGGGACTCCTTGGAAACAACTTGGCGAACGAAATGGAATTCGATGGGGAGCTATCAATATTAATGGGGCTTATGGAAGAAAGAAGGTAGAACTTGCTGAGTCAGCAAAGAGGATGCATCTGGATGTGCTAGGAGTAAGTGATATTCGGGTAAGGGGAGATAAGGAGGAAGAGATAGGAGATTATAAAGTGTACTTGACGGGTGATAGAAAGGGAAGGGCAGAGTCTGGGGTAGCGCTCTTTATCAGGAATACCATTGCACGCAACATAGTTTCTGTTAGGCACGTAAGTGAGCGAATGATGTGGGTAGATTTGTCAGTGGGAGGAATTAGGACAAGAATTGTGTCCGTGTATTCACCATGTGAGGGTGCAGATGAGGATGAAGTTGACAAGTTTTATGAAGCATTGAGTGACATCGTGGTCAGGGTCAACAGCAAGGATAGAATAGTGCTAATGGGCGATTTCAATGCGAGAGTTGGGAATAGAACTGAAGGATACGAAAGGGTGATTGGTAAATGTGGGGAAGATATGGAAGCTAATGGGAATGGGAAGCGTTTGCTGGACTTCTGTGCTAGTATGGGTTTAGCTGTTACAAATACATTCTTCAAGCATAAGGCTATTCACCGCTACACATGGAAGGCTAGGGGTACCAGATCCATAATAGACTATATCTTAACAGACTTTGAATTCAGGAAATCTTTTAGGAATGTACAAGTTTTTCGGGGATTTTTCGATGATACAGACCATTATCTGATCTGTAGTGAACTAAGTATCTCTAGGCCTAGGGTAGAGAAAGTGAAATCTGTCTGCAAACGAATAAGGGTAGAAAATCTCCGGGACGAGGAAATTAGACAGAAGTACATGGATATGATTAGTGAGAAGTTTCGAACAGTAGACAGTAAGCAGGTTAAGGATATAGAAAGTGAATGGGTGGCATACAGGAATGCTGTAGTAGAAACAGCAAGGGAATGCCTAGGAACAACTGTGTGTAAAGATGGGAAAAGGCGAACATCTTGGTGGAATAATGAAGTGAGAGCAGCCTGTAAACGTAAAAAGAAGGCTTATCAGAAATGGCTCCAAACAAGGGCCGAGGCAGACAGGGATTTGTACGTAGATGAAAGAAACAGAGCGAAACAAATATTTGTTGAATCCAAAAAGAAGTCATGGGAAGATTTTGGTAATAACCTGGAAAGGCTAGGTCAAGCAGCAGGGAAACCTTTCTGGACAGTAATAAAGAATCTTAGGAAGGGAGGGAAAAAGGAAATGAACAGTGTTTTGAGTAATTCAGGTGAACTCATAACAGATCCCAGGGAATCACTGGAGAGGTGGAGGGAATATTTTGAACATCTTCTCAATGTAAAAGGAAATCATCATGGTGGTGTTGCAAACAGTCAAGCTCATGGGGAGGAGGAAAATGATGTTGGTGAAATTATGCTTGAGGAAGTGGAAAGGATAGTAAATAAACTCCATTGTCATAAGGCAGCAGGAATAGATGAAATTAGACCTGAAATGGTGAAGTATAGTGGGAAGGCAGGGATGAAATGGCTTCATAGAGTAGTCAAATTAGCGTGGAGTGTTGGTAAGGTACCTTCAGATTGGACAAAAGCAGTAATTGCACCTATCTATAAGCAAGGGAACAGGAAGGATTGCAACAACTATCGAGGTATCTCATTGATTAGTATACCAGGCAAAGTATTCACAGGCATCTTGGAAGGGAGTGTGCGATCAGTCGTTGAGAGGAAGTTGGATGAAAACCAGTGTGGTTTCAGACCACAGAGAGGCTGTCAGGATCAGATTTTCAGTATGCGCCAGGTAACTGAAAAATGCTACGAGAGGAATAGGCAGTTGTGTTTATGTTTCGTAGATCTAGAGAAAGCATATGACAGGGTACCGAGGGAAAAGATGTTCTCTACACTGGGGGACTATGGAATTAAAGGTAGATTATTAAAATCAATCAAAGGCATTTATGTTGACAATTGGGCTTCAGTGAGAATTGATGGTAGAATGAGTTCTTGGTTCAGGGTACTTACAGGAGTTAGACAAGGCTGTAATCTTTCACCTTTGCTGTTTGTAGTTTACATGGATCATATGCTGAAAGGTATAAAATGGCAGGGAGGGAATCAGTTAGGTGGAAATGTAGTAAGCAGCCTGGCCTATGCTGACGACTTGTTCTTAATGGCAGACTGTGCCGAAAGCCTGCAGTGTAACATCTTGGAACTTGAAAATAGGTGCAATGAGTATGGTATGAAAATTAGCCTCTCGAAGACTAAATTGATGTCAGTAGGTAAGAAATCCAACAGAATTGAATGTCAGATTGGTGATACAAAGCTAGAACAGGTCGATAATTTGAAGTATTTAGGTTGTGTGTTTTCCCAGGATGGTAATATAGTAAGTGAGATTGAATCAAGGTGTAGTAAAGCTAATGCAGTGAGCTCGCAGTTGCGAACAACAGTATTCTGTAAGAAGGAAGTCAGCTCCCAGACGAAACTATCTTTACATTGGTCTGTTTTCAGACCAACTTTGCTTTATGGGAGCGAAAGCTGGGTGGACTCAGGATATCTTATTCATAAGTTAGAAGTAACAGACATGAAAGTAGCAAGAATGATTGCTGGTACAAACAGGTGGGAACAATGGCAGGAGGGAACTCGGAATGAGGAGATAAGGGCTAATTTAGGAATGAACTCGATGGATGAAGCTGTACGCATAAACCGGCTTCGGTGGTGGGGTCATGTGAGGCGAATGGAGGAGGATAGGTTACCTAGGAGAATAATGGTCTCTGTTATGGAGGGTAAGAGAAGTAGAGGGAGACCAAGACGATGATGGTTAGACTCTGTTTCTAACGATTTAAAGATAAGAGGTATAGAACTAAATGAGGCCACAACACTAGTTGCAAATCGAGGATTGTGGCGACGTTTAGTAAATTCTCAGAGGCTCGCAGACTGAACGCTGAAAGGCATAACAGTCTATAATGATAATGTATGTATGTATGTATGTTATTTTACCCCGAATGAGGCTATTTCTGACTTCCAGACAAAACTAGATGGGCTTGAAGATACTCTGCAAGGGATGAACACTAACCTAGTTGTTGCTGGTGATTTTAATGTTCAAGCAGTTGAATGGAACATGCCTCAAACAGATTCTAGAGGGCGGCGCACAATGGAGATGGTTGCCAGATTGGGATTAATGGTTATCAACGTTTGTAATGTGACAACCTTTCGGTGACCAGGGTGTCAGGGAACTATGCCAGATGTAACCTTTGCTTCTGAAGACATTGCGAGTAATTGAAGAATATACTGGAAGCGATCGTCACTATACCACTTTTCGTGTACTTCAAGAGACATCGCATCTAAGGATTACCATGCGCAAGCCAGAAAGATGGAACATAGCCACTATGGATAGAGAAAAATTTCATGAAGTAATACAGAATGGAATGGACTGTATTTCGGATACATGTCACGGAGGCAAAAGAAGCATAATTGCTAATAAATGCGTGGAACACAGCATAAAACACCTTCAGCAAGCATGTGACGCATCAATGACAAGAATCAAACAACGGAGAGGCAAGCGTCCAGCATATTAGTGGAATGAAGAAATTGCTGAGCTGAGGAAACAATGCCTGTGACTCAGACGAAGGACACAAAGAGCACGACATAACGATGAAGGTCTCTCAGTAGAGTATAAGACAACGAAGAAAAGACTGCGAAATACAATTAAAAAGAGCAAAGCCGACAAGTGGTGGGAAATGTCTAAGGAAGTGGATGAAAATCCATGGCGATTAGGGTATAAAATTGTTATAAAGAAATTCGGGATGTTACCAAGCCCTATCATGGATCCACGCACCATGGAAGAAATAGTACCACACTATTCCCTGATCATGCAGAGAGGATTGATGTTGAGGCCAAGAAAGAACTAGATAATGTACCACCTTTTACAATTGAAGAATTGATAACAGCAATTAATTCCCTTAGAAATAAGAAAGCCCCTGGACCAGACGGTATTCCAGCAGAAGTACTGAAGGTGGCAGTCAAATTATGTCCTCAACTGCTGTTGAGAATGTATAATCATTGTTTGGAAGTGGGAATTTTTAGCTTTCGTTGGAAGATAGCTAGATTGCTTCTGATCAGTAAAGGGAAAACTGGGGGTTACAGACCTCTATGTACGCTGGACACCGCCGGGAAAGGTTTAGAGAAGCTACTACAACCGAGAATACTAGCAGCAGTCCGATTAGCTGGCGACCTATCTGATCAACAACATGGATTTCGCAGAGGTCACTCAACGCTAGATGCAGTGAAGGAAGTGGTGAAAACAGCAGAACGAGCCCAAATGGGTAATCATTACTCTAGAAAGCTGACGCTTCTTGTGACTGTAGATGTTAAAAATACTTTCAACTCGGTAAGATGGAGTGATATTTTGGAAGCTCTACAAGAAACTTTCAAGTTACCAGAATATCTTATGTATATACTGCGAGACTATTTGAAAGACCGTACATTGTTATACGATACGGAAGATGGTCAGAGAAGAAAACGGCTCACAGCTGGTGCAGCGCAAGGCTCAATTCTCAGACCACACCTTTGGAATATCATGCATGATGGTTTGTTACAGCTGGAGATGCCAGAAGATGTAAAACTTGTGGGTTATGCTGATGATGTGGCTGCTGTGATAGTAACCCGTAACCTAGAGCTGGCTCAATTTAAATTGAATCAGGTGATGCGACGTGTCAAAGAATGGATGATAAATCACAAGTTGGAACTCGCAGATCATAAAACGGAAATTGTCCTCCTGACAAGGAAAAGGATTAATACTGTTGTACCGTTGCAGATCGGGCAGATAGCCATTGAAACAACTAGGAGCACAAAATATCTTGGTGTAACGCTTGATACTAAGCTTACATATTGGGACCACATCCAACGGGTAACAGATAAGGCAGCGAAAACCATGACTGCACTGAGTAGACTCATGGGAAATATCAAGGGACCAATATCTAGTAAAAGGCAGCTTCTCATGTCGACTGTTCAATCGATACTGCTATACGGTTCGGAAATTTGGGCTGAATCGTTAAAAATTGTGAAATATAGGAGAAGAATTGCGGCTGTACAACGGAGAGCAGCTTTACGAATTGCTTGCGCATATCGCACAGTATCAAAACCTGCGATTCTAGAAGTAGCAGCAGTAGCTCCTATTGACTTGTTGGCCTTCGAAAGACAAGAAATTTGGCTCACACAAGAAGAGCTAGGAAGGAAAAGGGCAAAGGCTTTGGCTCTTAGTCGCAAAATGCAACAATGGCAAACAAGATGGGAAGATGACTCTAGAGGGAAATGGACGAAAAGACTGATACCTTCTCTGGGCATATGGGTTGGCCGAAATCATGGTGAAGTGAACTACTATCTTACACAGTTCTTGACAGGTCATGGATACTTCCGAAAATTTCTTCATAGGCTAGGGCTAGCAACCAGCCCGGTGTGCATATACTGCGGTGATATCGATGACGTATTACATACTTTCTTTGTGTGTGTTCATTGGCTGCCACAAAGAAGATGCTTAGAAGTTATGCGGGGAGAATTGACGCCAGGAGGGATCGTGTCAGTAATGCTACGAATTCACTTGGGACCAGGTGGCAGTCTACGTAGAAAATATTCTGCGTCAGAAGAAGAAGGACCTGGACGATTACGACAGACAGTAAACCAGAAGAAGGAAGATGAAGCACAAGATGCATTAAGCATGACATCCGTCCTGAAGTAATGCGAGAGCGGTTTCCGGGGTGAGATAAACGTCGTGGGAAAAGGGAGTGTGGTTTTTAGTGGGTAAGAATCTCCACACAGTTGGAAGATTTTCCACACTCCCTCGCAAAAAAAAAAATTTATTATTATTATTATTATTATTATTATTATTATTATTATTATTATTATCATTATTATTATTATTATTATTGAAGCTTTGCATTGGCAGTATATTGCATTGTTCACATACTGAAGGACATTATGAGGTGTGAAAAAAGAAATGGGTGGAAAAATTGTCATATTTGGTGGAGATTGTCTAGTTCTTCCTTAGAATTCAAAGGTGGAAATGCTCAGATAATTGACACATGTATCTAGAATGCTCAAGTATGGCCAAAAGTTTAAGTATTGCATTTGAAAACAAATATGTATGCAAAGCCTTCTGAAAAGGAATTTGCGGCATGACTAATACAAGTGCGAAATAATTAAACTAAAAGTATAATAGGAATGAAATAATACTTTCTTTTATACAAGTGGCTGACGTCGCACCGACACAGATAGGTCTTATGGCGACGATGGGAGAGGAAATGGCTAGGAGTGGGAAAGAAGCAGCTGTGGTCTTAATTAAGGTACAGCCCCAGCATTTTCCTGGTGAGAAAATGGGAAACCACGGAAAAACTTCTTCAGGGCTAGGGACAGTGGGGTTCGAACCCGCTATTTCCAGGATGCAAGCTCATAGCAGCACGCCTCTAACCGCATTGCCAACTCGCCCAGTAAATGATATAATAAGGGTTCCCTGAAACTTCATAAGTAACTTGGTAAGTCACGTTTTTGGCAATTGTATAAACTTTAACTGTTCAGTTTACTATAACAGAGCAATTGTATGTCCCTTCACTGATGACTGTAAAATCATAAATGAAGACATTCTTCACCTAATGCCAGGAAGTTTTAAGGAATATAAGTGTCGATATATGTTGTCAGATGATAATGCTGACACAGATTTCATAAGCAGCATACCCTTAGAATACCTACACTCCATTATGCCATCTGGAATGCCTCCACATGCATTAAAATTGAAAGTTGGTGTGGGCTGATGACCTTCAATGTTAGGCCCCTTTAAACAACAAGCAACAAGAAAGTTGGTGCAATTGTAATGCTTACAAGAAATAGGTACATGGCCTTTGGTTTAATAAACAGAATGCATATGATAGCTAGATTTAGAGAAATGTATAACAAAATTATAAAATTAGAAGTCATTACAAATGCTTCCAAGAATCAGGTAATTTATCTACCTAGGAGTGATTAAGTGTCTGCTAACAGTAACGTGCCTTTCAAATTTAAAATGAGGCAGTTTTCATTACGTCATGCTTTC
The DNA here is from genome assembly GCF_040414725.1 of Anabrus simplex. NCBI lineage: Eukaryota > Metazoa > Arthropoda > Insecta > Orthoptera > Tettigoniidae > Anabrus > Anabrus simplex. The sequence goes on along the minus strand of NC_090272.1, from coordinate 96,106,724 downwards.
ACAATGACCATTAACAAAGTATAGGGTCAAAGTTTTAGTCCACCTCTGTGGTGTAGTGGTTAGCGTGATTAGCTGCCACCACCGGAAGTCTGGGTTTGATTACTGGCTCTGCCACAACATTTGAAAAGTAGTACAAGGACTGGAACAAATCAAGAAAAAAAGTCAACATTTTCACAAAGTAGGTATTTATTAACTTGGTGCATTTTAAGCCATCGTCAGTTATATGTGGCATTCGGTAGAGTTAAAGCTGCGAGGGATGTCAAAATTTAAAATGTAATTATGCCATATGAGGGTCAGTTCCCCAAAACTGGAGGGTATTTCACAAAAGGCGCTGCCCAAATCTTTTTCATTCGTTCTCATCTCTGATTCTGGAGCTGATCTATATTATGTGGCTGCTTTCCTTTTCTTTTTTGTTTATCCATGAAGATCACTTTTTGAATTTTGTACCTAAACAACTTCCTATTACTGTATGTATATACTTAATATCAATGTTTACTTCTTTGAGGTCATCTAATGTCTGTGTAAACCATGCTGGTTATACTTTATTTATAATCTTATTGAAAGTTTGTTTACCGGGCGAGTTGGCCGTGCGGTTAGGGGCGCGGAGATAGTGGGTCGAATCCCACTGTCATTAGCCCTGAAGATGGTTTTCCGTGGTTTCCCATTTTTACACCAAGCAAATGCTGGGGCTGTACCCTAATGAAGGCCACAGCCGCTTCCTTCCAACTCCTAGCCCTTTCCTATGCCATCGTCGCCATAAAACCTATCTGTGTCGGTGCGACATAAAGCCACTAGCAAAAAGAAAATGTTTGTTTTGTCAGTCTGTCATCATTCATTCAGTTCAAATGTCTGAAAAACAACAATCTTCTTTTACGCATGGTGTATTCTATATTCTCCACATGTACATAGATTTCTTTATTTGATTGTGGCCTGTTGTATTTTCCTTCTGTTGTCATTGGATCAAGAATGCTTCTAACCAGTCTTCTTTCTATGTTCATAATTTTGTTTATTTCACCTTTCTGCATTAGGTTTACTGTTTCGGTTCCATAAAAAGCTTCTGTGTTGTAACATTCAATTTTGATGTCCCATGATAATGCTTTTCAGTTTCTTTTTGTATACATTTCTAATGATCTGGAATGCTACATTCATCTTCTCTGCTCTTACCTCCAAACTGTGTTTTTCATTGTTGTTGTTGTTTATCCATTCACCTAAATATTTAAAGGAGTTGACATTTTTTATTTTGTTTTGGATTTATGATTATCTTATCAGGACAATCTTTAACATTTGTTATAAATTTTGTCTTTGGGAAGGAGATTTGTAAACCTATTTTTCCTGCTTGCTCTATTAAGTTTCCAATTTGGATTTTGGCGTTCTACGATGTGTCTGTAATTAAGGCAATGGTATACGCAAAAGCTAAGCAATCTATATATGTTATCTTTTTGATATCCCAATTTAATGCCTTTCGTCTCTAATATTCTCCACTCTTTAATCACCTTCTCCAGAGCACAGTTAAAAAATAAAAGTGATAACCCATCTCCCTGTTTGACTCATGTTTTTATTGCAAAATTCTCCACAGAATCTCACTTTAGATGAGATGTTTGTTAATGTATCTTGTACAATGTTTGTAGTTTTTTAGTCTAAATTGAATTCTTTCAAAACTTTTTTGATGCATTTTTTAAATTGGAATGTGTTTGGGATTTTCTAATAATAACAAAACTAACTGCATGTAATTGTTACCATTACAATAAATGAATACTCTCCTCTCCAGTTAGTGGTCATCCATGAATGGGAGAGAAGAGTATTCATTCATTCAGTCTTGTTGTTCTTGAGAAAGTGTGCATGAACAACGTAGACGCCTCCATCATTGGATATCGACTTCAGTGGACTGGGCATGTCCGTCATATGAGTGACACCAGGCTTCCTCACCAATCAGGGTACAGTCCCAGCATTTGCTTGCTGTGAAAATGGGAAACCATAGAAAAACCATCTTCAGGGATGCCAATATTGGGGTTCAAACCCATTAATTCCCGAATGCAAGCTCACATGTATATGACCCAAACCACATAGCCAACCCACTCGGTAAAAAACATTTTTTTTTTTTCATTAAACCTAAAATATTAAGAAAGCATGATAACTGGTTAACATCCAACTTTACCTTTATACTGTATATGAACCATATCGATGGCCTGTAGATTGAAAGCCTTAGCCACCAAAACCAGTTTTTGACGTGCATATAACATTTCCACTGCATCATCTGACCTAGTAGCTCCTGCAACATTATATCATCCAACTGCATTAACAGGAGAGAAGACAGGAGAAAAACCATACATTTCTGAAACAATACTGAACAACTGATTTTAACTAACTAAAAATTTTGAACACCTGTTCAGAAACTGGAATTTGGAAACAAGCTCATCAGGCACTTAGAAGTACAAGATCAGGAAGAATTGGAAATGATGAGACAACCCAGCTATGAAGACAGCAATTTGTGATCATGTGGAGTTTGTCTTTGTCTTTCTAGTGTTTTCCTTGTTTCTCCTTTCAGTTGCTCCCTCTGTCCAATCTAACTTGCAATTGTGTTTATCTTTTGTGTGTGTTTATATCCCTTACCTAGCTTCCTGTGTGTAGAACATAACATTAGGGATGGAAATTCTTCTCACTCTGTGCAGCTCCATGGCTAAATGGTTAGCGTGCTGGCCTTTGGTCACAGGGGTCCCGGGTTCAATTCCCGGCAGGGTTGGGAATTTGAATGATAATTGGTTAATTTCGCTGGCACAGGGGCTGGGTGTATGTGTCATCTTCACCATTATTTCATCCTCATCACGATGCGCAGGTCGCCTACGGGAGTCAAATCAAAGGACCTGCACCCGGCGAGCCGAACTTGTCCTCGGACACTCCCGGCACTAAAAGCCATACGTCATTTCATTTTTTTTCTTCTCACTCTAGAGTCTCTAGGCTGGCAACCAAAATCTTGAGAATCTCATAACACCTCTAGAGTATAGAGGAATAGTACTACGCTCTCTCTGTGCATGGGTGAATCACAATGCGAGAATCGAGCTGTTTCAAAGGATAATATTTTCAGCAACGGTGTATACTGAGATCAAGGCATGGGCTACCACTAGACTCAGGTTACCCCCTTTTGATAACTGGTTTAGTGGACATCAAGTCTTGAACATTTGAGCTGTAGCCAACAGCCACCAGAGTAGCCTGCTCTGTTCTCACGGCTGTTTCACAAGCGACTGACCTGGCCTTTGCCACTGTCCATACTCAACATCTTATCAGTGGAGAAGGTAGCCTAGGGTTTAGCAAATTAAAATCTTTAGCAAATTCAAGTCTGGCTAAAGGGATAGAACGCTTGCCTTTTGGTCTGAAAATCCCGCTTTGATTCTCAAAATCAACCTCCTCGGACTTTTAATTTCCCTGATTCAGGTATTGTGTATTTGTGATGTCTATCGTCGTCGTCATCATCATCATCATCATCATCATCATCATCAGTAGATCAGTGGTGGTGTCCAGCCCATTCTCATGGTTTTGATTCCAAACAACAAACGGAAACACTAAACCTGAGATATAGCATTTCATTTTAGCAAATCTGCCTACAAAAAGAAAATTATACATCACTCCTATAACAGCAGTCCTGGAATGTCTTCCTACATGGATGTAGATATAGATGGGAGTGAAATATCAGCCCTCTCTTATCTAGATAAGTAAGTCAGGCATACGAGGTGAGGAAGTATGTACGTTGAAGAACGCTTGCCCTATTTACAGATCTCATAATGTTGACATGGATCTTGAAGGGATTTTATCTTCATAACCAGTCATCTCTTGATTTAATTTGCTGTAATTAAAAAACTACTGCAGATAAAAGTATTGGGATTTTCCAGTCCCTTCATAGAATTGAGTTTCTACAGAAAACAAATAATCTAAAGAGATAACAAGGACTTTTTTTTTTAAATTTCGTGTGGCTATTTCTAGCTGGGTGCAGCCCTTGTAAGGCAGACCCTCCGATGAGGGTGGGCCATGTGTAGGTAACTGCGTGTTATTGTGGTGTGCGACTTGCAGGGATGTTGGGGACAGCACAAACACCCAGCCCCCAAGCCACTGGAATTAACCAATGAAGGTTAAAATTCCCGACCCTGCTGGGAATCAAACTTGGGACCCTCTGAACCGAAGGCCAGTACGCTGACCATTCAGCCAATGAGTCGGACATAATAAGGACTGAGGATAACAGACTTTGATTTCAACACATTATGAGGTAAAAGGCTACAAGATATGATGACTATTATTTTAAGTGATCTAACATTAGGTCATTGGCTTAAGGGTAGAAGTATTTGCTGATTGCTTCAAACTGAACTTTCAGAAGAGTACCGGTACCTAGAAAAGTTCAAAAATGTTGGAGAAAGTGTTTTCTTTAAAAAATGAACTGGTTGCTAAACATTTAACTTAAAGTGAATGATATAAAAATTATAGAACATGTGTTTCTTTTATGGACACTCATGACCAACTGTATTTGCAGTAATGAAAAATAAAATTTACTCCCTTCTTCTCTACTAGAGATTAAAATATTTTTCACTGAACAATGACAACTAAAAATGATTATAAAATTAATGAATTATCTTGCTCTTATCAGACAGATAACGTTGTAAGGTACTCACCGAGACTGGCACACAGATCATCGCTGCCAAATACCAGAGCTACAGGTCTGAAGGGGGCAGTAGCACTCAAATCTTCAGCTCGTTTACATATGGCAGCCATGTTCATAAATGAACGAGGTGATTCAATATAGATTATGAGATTAATTTGTGTTTCTGGTTTGTGGTCTTTCAAAGATTTTTTCACAGTATCTGCAAACTTGAAAACAATATAAATTAGCTACAGTAGTGTTAATCTTGCTCAATCAATATGTTAGAAAATAAGATTACTCTCAGATAGATACAGTAGAATACATCCAAGTAATCTTCAAACCCTAGTTCTTACATTTTTATTTTATTGCACTAGATGTTAAAACAGTCTATTCAGCAGCTATTCTTTGAAACCATTTGTTTGGATTATGTCATTAAAGATAGACTAGAACAGACATTATTAACTACAGTAGGTAAAAACAAATCTATTATATTCGGTGTCCTTAGGTAAACTCACTTTGGGTCGAAATGAATAAAAAAAATTTATTTAATAGACTCCACTCCCAACAGTTTACTGGCATGGTAATAGAATTAACATTCATAGTATGAAAAGAAACGTTGCATGGGTTAAGAAGATAGTTTGCAACCAAAAGATATTTTAAAAATTTATAGTACTTCTAAACTTAGAGCACAATGCAAATATTTCATAAATAACCAATATTACAATACATTTTTTAAGAATAATGTCAAAAATTGTAATCTTTCATTTATTAGTCATTGTAAAGATTATTCTTCTGGTGCCATCTACTCACAGAACATTGGCAACCATCACATAATGTTTTTTCTTATTTTGCGTTTCCCACATCAAAGTTGTCATATTGTGGATGTCCAACTACTGTCGGAGGATCCACGCCCAGGATAATCTTCCCTGCCCCCATCCATGTTTCCTTTCTATCCTGCCCTTTTTTTTTTTTTTATCAGTTGTATCAAACTGTATTTGTCATTTACGAAGATGTGCCCAAAATACCTGGGTAGGTTGCTTCCTGCATTTTGCAAGGGTTAAGACTTCGCATGATTTCTCAGTATGATGAGAGTACCTCCTTATTGGTGATGTGGCCTACCCATGGGATCTTCAACATTCTGTGATACCTACATTTCAAAGGCCTGCTGTCGGTTCATTGACAAAATAATTCATGTCCATCCTCACTATAAAGCGGCACCGATAATACTTCACAATGCACCGAGTTTTGAACTGGATGTCATGGTTGCACATAGATTGTTTTAATTTTATTGTTGATTCTGACTTTGATTTCTACATCTGGATCCCATTCTTGTGTTAGTGAGCATCCTATATACTAGAAATATGGCACCCTTTTAATGGTGTTTCCATCTAGGATGATGATGATGATGATGATGATGATGATGATGATGATGATGATGATGATGATGATGGAAAGGTCTGGTACAGGTCATCCGAGTTGGCGCCTATAGGTGCTCTGTATGTCTGTGGGGATAGGGCCCTAACTTGAATGAATTATAATGCTGAAAATGGCACATAAACCCCGCCCCAGAGCCACCAGAATCAACCAATTAAGACCCAGCTAGGAATTGAATCCGTGATCCTTTGGACCAAAGCCCAGCACGGTAATTATTTAGCTGTGCAGAGCCAGACTTCATCCAGGGTGATAAACTATGATGACTTTCTGTGTACTGATTACCATGAATTTAGTTTCCTGAATTTTGATTTTAAGGCCAAACTCCTTTCCTACTTTGTTTATGCTTTTTATTTTTTTTTGCTAGTGGTTTTACGTCACACCGATGCAGATAGGCCTTATGGCAACAATGGGATAGGAAAGATCTAGGAGTTGGAAGGAAGCGGCCGTGGCCTTAATTAAGTTACAGCCCCAGCATTTGCCTGGTGTGAAAATGGAAAACCACAGAAAACCATCTGCAGGGCTGCCGACAATGGGATTCGAACCCACTATCTCCCGGATGCAAGATCACAACCGCGCGCCCCTAAACGCATGGCCAACTCGCCCGGTGTTTACGCTTTTCAAAAGAAATAATAATGTTATTGGTTTTATGTCCCACTAACTTCTTTTATGGTTTTCAGAGATGCTGAGGTGCCAGAGGTTTGTCCCGTGGGAGTTCTTTTACATACCGATAAATCTACAGACACAGTGCTGACGTATCTGAGTACCTTCACATATCACCGGACTGCTTTCCAAAGGGAAATGAAGGTCTTCTTTATTGTCAGCAAGTATCACAATATCATGATAACAGATGTTGTTATCAGGATTTATATATATATATATGAGTAGAATTGTTGGTGTGTTTATTCCAAGATAGAACTGTGTATGTATAAAAGATTTGCCTGAACAGATAACTCTTCTGCTATCTACTCAGACATTTATATTGCATATATTTCCAGTGTTCCATGTTCCAAGAACACATGACAGTTCAAAACCAGAACTAAGAACTTCCAAAATTCCAAGTATTGCATACAATGTGTACGTTACAATTCAAGGTGTATGTTTTGCAACTCATTGATGTATTTTTAGGCAATCGCCATTATGTGTATACATTTTTTATTATGATGTCTTATGTCAACCAATCAAGTTGTATGTAGGCAACCCTAATGATGATTGTTATCAGATTCCCTTTGATCTGATATTCAACAAGAACTGATGATGACTCCAAGGGAGTCGAAACCGGTCTTCGCCCAATAAATTTAATATATTTTACAACGTGTTGAATGGTGGATTATCCCTCAAACTCTATTATATTACATACCACTTAGTCGAGCAGCTCGTCTCCTTTCTCCCAAGTCTTCCCAGCCCAAACTTTGCAACATTTTTGTAACACTACTCTTTTGTCGGAAATCGCCCGGAACAAATCGAGCTGCTTTTCTTTGGATTTTTTCCAGTTCTTGAATCAAGTAATCCTGGTGAGGGTCTCGTACACTGGAACCTTACTCTAGCTGGGGTCTTATCAGAGACTTATATGCCCTCTCCTTTAAAACCTTACTACAACCCTTAAATACCCTCATAACCATGTGCAGAGATCTGTACCCTTTATTTACAATCATATTTATGTGATTAGCCTGATGAAGATCTTTCCTTATACCCTTAAATGCATGATTTTTCAAAAAATTAACTAATTGAAAGCAAATAATAAATCAGAATCAGGGAAAAATAATTTTAAAATTCTAAGTTCAATAGAATCATTGTTATTTACTAAAATATGTATGACCGGGCGAGTTGGCCGTGCGCGTAGAGGCGCGCGGCTGTGAGCTTGCATCCGGGAGATAGTAGGTTCGAATCCCACTATCGGCAGCCCTGAAGATGGTTTTCCGTGGTTTCCCATTTTCACACCAGGCAAATGCTGGGGCTGTACCTTAATTAAGGCCACGGCCGCTTCCTTCCAACTCCTAGGCCTTTCCTATCCCATCGTCGCCATAAGACCTATCTGTGTCGGTGCAATGTAAAGCCCCTAGCAACAAAAAAAAAAAAAAAAAATGTGTATGATGTATATCTACATTAGCATGCAAAACAGACATAGCTTCAGTAACATTAGCAGATACTACAAGAAGGGCCATACTTTTCACATTCTCTCTTTACGATGTATGAAATGCTTTGAAGCAGTTGTACTTTTGGTTCAAACAAAGTGGAATTACACTTTTCACATGACCACTGAGTAGTTCCACTACACTCCGGCATTTTTCAACGCAAACGGTTGGAAAACATTGGCCAATGGGAAACATTGTCAGTCCAAATATCTTTGGAAGGAAACGGATGTACAGAACCCCTTCTTTTCTTTGCCTGTATTTCCTTTTCGACTGAACCATTACTTGATCTCCCTCTTTCGACCTCTTGGTTACTACCTAAATTGCACAGTGAATAGGCCACTTCATTTCTTAACTGACCCAGACTTAGTTGCTGTTTTGTGGCAACATTGTTAGCATCACAGTTCATTTTGTTCAGAACCCAAGACTTTATCACCGCAAGATTTACTAGGTGATAAAATAAACGCAAGTACCATTTCCGACTCTTTACAGGTATGTGATATCATCCCAAAAAGCTGTTCATCAGGTCTACTCCACCCATATGCATATTGCATTCCGGTACTACTTGCGGGCATGGAATTTCTATCTTTTTTTCAAACTTTTTACTATACCAACGAACTTTGGTAACAGATTCAGCTCCCACATAGGTAGATAAAATAGTGACTACCTTATTATCTTTCCACACTGTTGCTGATAAAGTAACTCCATCACATTCAGCAACCCGTACTTCATATGTTCCTCTAGGAATATTCTTCTTCACAAAGTGCTTTTACCAGGCAAATCACAATTAGGCAATCTATTTTGCTGTACTGTCCCAACACAGTGAATTCCCTCCTTAGCTAAGTGATGAACCAGGGGTAAAGAGGTGTAATAGTTATCAAAATAAATAATATGATTTACATTAATTTCTTGGTATTACTCTTGCTAGACGGAGGACAGCATTGTTTGTTGCTCCTAATCAGGCTCATTTACAGGCTTCTCTGCCTTGTCCTCCTGACTGGAACAAATTTCAAATTTATGTGTATAACCTTTCAAACTACAGAGTACAAACAGTTTGAAACCCCACGTGTGAGGCTTATTAGCCAGTTATTGTTTTAGAAAATGGGACTTTTTGGTCACACACATCTGTTCGTCAAGTGAAATCCTTTGGTCAAGAGGAATAGTAGAAAATCTTCTGTTCAGGTGCTCAATAACTGGTCTCAGTTTATGGAGTCTGTCATGGTCTGGATGCTCCTTAGGTAGGTGGTGGTCATTATTACTGAAATGAAGTATGTTACGAATTTTTTCGAAATGATTTACTGGCATGACTGTTTTCACTGGATCATAGCCGTATTTGGTGGAGCAAAATGATCTCACACTTGAAAAGTTCTGAACTGACATAAATATCAGTATTCCCATAAACTTCTTTATATCTCCTGCTGTCACAACAAATGGATTTGAGGGATTCTTCTGAGCAGAATACAGATTGGTTTCATCAGTAATTCTTTGAATGAAATCATGGGTGAAAAAGTGAAGGAAGCACCTGTATGGAGTATCTAGATTTGTAATGTCAGGGTTCATTACAGTACTGCCTTGGAATGTAATTTCAGCGTCACTGTAAACTAAACTCGCCTTCTTCCAAATCAACTTTTTCTTACTGAACAGTTCAGTACATACTGGTGGTTGGCAAGATGAATTTGTGGGCTGCTCTTCAGCTTCCGGTGGGAAACATTCTTCTTCCAAACTGCTCTGATCGCCCTGTAAATCTTCTATCAGTTGATTATCAGTCACGTAGAAATCGTCTTGTGTATCATCATCATCCAATCCATCTTCAGAAATATATCCACCTTCCAGATCAGCAAATAACTGCTCTATATCCTTTTCTCGAAATGAACGAGCCTTCCTACAAAAATATACAAAGGATAGTACCCACAGTGCATGGTGATGTATTTCTACATCATATAAATAATTCAAATTTCAACGAGTAATTGAGCTAATATTTTAAATATACACATATAGAATGAAGCACATACCTTTACTATATTGAGAATAAATATATTTATGTAAAGCTAACTCGTAAATTAAGGGAAACATTACTTCCAAAACAGCACAATACAACACATAACCGCTTAGCTTGCATACAACCTCTAAACCGCCAATATAAAACAAAAGAGCGATGAAACATGATTGGATGTTTCAAAAATCGATTACGAAAGAAACTATTGATTTTTCTAAGAGAAGACAACACAGATACACAGTCGACTATGAGCTAAACGTGCTTTGAAATAAAATGATGTAGATCTGCATCACTATGATTCCCAAAGGGAACTTTCATCCCATCAATGCAGTAATTAAAACTGAGAGGACTTTTCCTATTTGTGAAACTCATGACCTGACATTTAACCCCGTTTATCATCATACCATTGTCTACTGTCCATCTCACAACATTATCGAGGTCATTTTGCAGTTGCTCACAATCTTGTAACTTATTTATTACTCTGTACAGAATAACATCATCTGCAAAAAGCCTTATCTCTGAATCCAATTCTTTACACATATCATTGATATATACAGGAAAACATAAAAATCCAATAATACTGCCTTGAGGAATTCCCCTCTTAATTAATACAGGGACTCTAATTCTCTGAGTTTTATTTTCTAGAAACAGAGCCACCCATTCAGTCACTCTTTTGTCAAGTCCAATTGCACTCATTGTTGGCAGTAGTCTCCCATGATCTACCCTATCAAGGGTTAAGGGGCCCATAGACGTGCAATATTATTGCACAATATTGGGGTTTGTGCAATAAAATTGATAGTGTGTATTTAATATTGAAGGGTTGTGCAATATATTGTACGAAATCAAGAAAGTTTGAAATATATTGCGCAAATCGCAAAATACTGTGCTGTTTGTTGGCAATATTGTGCAATATCCCGTCCTCCCGCCAGTTGGTATCAACAAGCGTTGGAGAAAATATCGTAATGGCAGGCAAAAAGGAGGAGAAAAAGTTTACTGTGGAGTTTATCGAAGTGTACCATGGTCTTCCGGCTGTGTGGGACGTTAAGAGCAAAGCGAGGAGTTCCTCATACAATTCACCATTCATGCACAGAAAGTTTCGAAAATCATTTGGTTCCCATTTTCTCAGTTCATTGAGTAAATTTTCATGAGTGTACTTTTCTCTGTCTAGAAACCACTGTTTGGCCCTTGTGCTTCTTTTCCGTTTCTGCTTCTTTTTGGCACTTACGCCCACGGTGATCAAAACGCAGCAAAGATCAGTGTCACTCAATATAATCACCAAATAAAATACCGGCATGGACTGACTATATATTGCAACGCATATTGTACGTCTATGACTGCTTTGCACAATATATTGCACAACTATCAATATTATCTCCACACGATTCTATTTATTGCACAAACTGGATTTTTGTGCAATAATATTGTATGTCTGTAGGCAGCTAACAATATATTGTACAATCCATTTTGCACAATAATATTGCACGTCTATGGGCCCCTTCAAATAGGTCAATTGCGATACAATCCATTTGACCTCCTGAATCCAGGATATCTGAGATATCTTGCTGGAATCCTATAAGTTGAGCTTCAGTGGAATAACCTTTCCTAAACCCAAACTGCCTTCTATCAAACCAGTTATTAATTTTGCAAACATGTCTTATATAATCAGAAAGAATGCTTTCCCAAAGCTTACATGCAATGCATGTCAAACTGACTGGCCTGTAATTTTCAGCTTTATGTCTATCACCCTTTCCTATATACACAGGGGCTACTATAGTGACTCTCCATTCATTTGGTATAGTTCCTTCATGCAAACAAGAATCAAATTATTTCAGATATGGTACTATATCCCAACCTATTGTCTTTAGTATATCCCCCGAAACCTTATCGATTCCAGCTGCTTTTCTGGTTTTCAACTTTTATATCTTACTGTAAATGTCATTGTTGTCATAGGTAAATTTTAATACTTCTTTAGTATTAGTCACCTCCTCTATCTGGACATTATCCTTGTAACCAACAATCTTTATATACTGCTGACTGAATACTTCTGCCTTTTGAAGATCCTCACACACACACTCCCCTTGTTCATTAATGATTCCTGGAGTATCCTTGTTGGAGCCTGTTTCTGCCTTAACACACACACACACACGCACGCACGCGCGCACACACGCACACATACACACTAAAATTTGTATGGCCGCCTGTTGTTGTACTGTTTGGTTCTTGTGATCTGCCCAGTTGTTTTCATTCATTCCGATCATAATTTTCTCAGTTCTTCTGAAATCACAATAGCCCGTTTTATGTGTCATTTCAGCTGAAAATTTCTGAGTCAAGAAGGGTGTTAATTTTATTTTTATTCTCTGCATCTGCTATCTCGAGTCCAAATGCTTTGAGATCTTGCTGAATTCTGTTGATCCACTGCCCTCCTATCTTCTTTCCAAGATTTCTCATCAGTAGTTGTTGTAAAAGCCAATTTCCTGGCAGTCGATAGATGTGAAAGAAATATGAGATTCTTTTCTTCCTCGTTGTGCTGGTGATTGGGTCAATCTCTTGATAGACAGATTCATTAGGAAGGATTCTCCTAATTAGATATAGAAATGAATTAAAATAAAATACCATTAGCAGTTTTCCACTACTTTTGAAATTTTGTTATACCAGACTCGGCAGATATCCAAGCTTGAAAGTGTCTCTGGATTTCCTTTGCGCTGAAGAATCAACATTTCAAGTAACTAAATTCTTTTGTTTTGACAGTCTGAAAAGTGCCCAATGCTGGGTTTTTGTTGTATCCCAATCTACAACTCAGAACGGAATTAATATTATTTAACAAACACTTACAACACTGATTGTCTTTCAACATGGCTGAACATACTTCACGCCTACATCTCATGTACTAACCTAACTTATCTATTGGAGGATACAAACACATGTTTGGCAATTGCTGGAATTGCTCGCAGCGCTAACTGGCAGCTGACCCCCTAACCACCATGGATAAGGGAGAGAGTGATAACATTATTTCCTTCTAGTTGTTACGAAGATATGTTGTATGTAAATGAGGATGTGTATTAAAATAAAATACAAACATCCAGTTACCATACCAGAGGAATTAAGCAGATTTGGTTAAAATCCCTGGTCCTGAAGTCTGAATAGAAGGCCACTAAGTTGACCATGCAGCTAAGGAATCAAATTTTTCTCCTCTACTGGAAGATAATTAATTCCTAATGTATCCGATCTCATCTAACGTTCCCTTTATGTGTTCCCATTCCACCAGCATTTGTTTTTCAAAACTGGCACTTTCTTTAGGATAAAGTCTATACTGGAAACAGACACTATAGTCGGCGTCAACTCAGTCCTAAGCAGTCCCTTTGATGTTTTACCGGTAGTCAACTGAAGAACTGAGGAAAATGTCCTTCTGTGTGTGAGCTCTTTTCCTATTTCCCTTTCTCTACCTCTGTTCTCATCCTGAACCTGGCGGTTAATGTAAATGGCTTTTATTAAACATATATAACATCAAAGAGACCACTTAGGACTGGAGTTGAATCTGAATATAGTTCTAGATATGTCAGTATGCACATCAGTCTGATACAGTGTCCCTTTGGACAACTATAATATTTAATTCTGCCTGCATTGTAATCTGTTTGAGTTAAGGGCTGACTGCAATAGCAATATACTGTATTGTACTAACAAACAGTGAACAACGCATGATTTCACATCTTGGAATCGCTTCCAACAAACCAGAGATGTGGAAGATTTTCCCCATGTTATTCATCATATAGGCTATTGTAATAATATACTTATATTACATTGTGCAGCTGTGAGCTTGCATTTGGGAGATGGTGGGTTTGAATCGCACCATAGGCAGGCCTGAAGTTGGTTTTCCATGTTTTACCCTATTCACATCAGGCTGTACCTTAATTAAGGCCACGGCTGTTACCTTCCCAATCTTAACCCGTTCCCGTTCTGTCGCTGAAAACCTTTGATGTGTTATCCCCAGAATATGTTAAAACCTGAATCTTGCAAAGCTGGAAAATATTATGCGGTATTAGAAATAGGCCATCGATATCAAAATACCATCTTCAGACCATATGTGGAACATTTTCAACAATATGTTAACAATGAGTTAATCCTTCAGGACAACTTGAGAGTACACTATCCATGTGCAGTTATCAACTCCATGAGGTAGGATCACTAAGATATAGGGGCCAGCATTTTCACTGGAAATAAATCTAATCACTCACGCATGTACTGTATTATATTGGTAGGCTCCTGAGTGTGGTCTTGTAATCATATACCATAGTTGAGTGACTAAATAATAAGTGGTTCTGAAAGTTACAATAACATTCTTGAATAATGACATCCATTATAAAGGATAACAATTCAGCACAGCAATTCTGTAATATTCTTGAAAGGCAAATAAGTTAACTCATCACATTTTCTACAGTGAATACTGTTTCCTTCAGCAACTGACTCTCAGAAGAGGAAATCTTAAATTATTGTGTCCATTACCAATATTACAGTTACGCATTTCTGTATGATGTGATTGCACACTGTATGTGTCTTGAACTATATTTGTTTATTATTAGTCTTATGAGCTACCATGAATAAATATATTTCATAATGTTCTACAGTGTTTGAGTCCTTTGGTACTCATGAGGACAATTTCCTGTCTTATCTTTAAGTCCTAATAAATGGTTGAGAAAAACAGATTCTATGTTTTGCTTGAGTTCTGTGCTGTATTCTGTACACTGTGTTTTGAAAATTCAGCTGATCTGTCCAATGTGGACTTCAGAAACTCCATAGGGTACTCCAAACACTAAGTAAGTACTGAGCAAGTTGACTGCATGGTTCAGTCATGTACCTGTAAACATGTATCGGGATATGATGGGTTTGAACCCGCACTGTTGGCAGCCCTAAAGATGGTTTTCTTTGTTTTCCCATTTTTCATGCCAGGCAAATACCAGAGTTACACCTTAATTACACTAAAACCAAGACTACTTCCTTCCCAATCTCAGCCCTTTCCCATCCTTGTGTTGTCAAAACCTTTCCATATGTTTGTGCAACGTAAAACCACTAGAACCAAAAGAAAAAATGAACTATGTTACATTTGTATGTTCCTTGCTTGAATTTCGCTACAGTCTCAACTTTTTTTTTTTCTGTTTAGTGTCTAGTAACCTAATTTTACTGAATTTATTTGGGCAATTATTTCATAAACGTCATTGCACACTCACAAATAATTTCAATAAGTCTGTCCTTAACTACCAATTTAAGAATAATTTAGCACCTAACGATATACTTTGTGTAATACCAATATAATGGTCCGTTATTGGACATTATAAATTTTCCAGCTAACTCATTCTTGGTTGCCTGCATTTCGCCCTCGTGTGCTAAGTTAGGCTTGTCAGTTGGGATTTAGCACACCACCCAAGACGCAAGGCTAGTGCATACCGTGGAGGCCACTGCATAGGCTATTTGAAGCCACCAGCAGTGCCAATGCACTATGAGAGCTATGTCTCATTTCCAAAAATAGATGCCTGCCGGGTGGCTCTGACTTTCATCTTTTATCTTCAAGATCATGATTAACTTCGGATCTCTCGACTAACTTTGACTTTTATTCTCTCTTCTTTACTTTGATTATATACGATTTTTTGCCATCGTCTAATTATAACCGCCAGACTATCAACTTTATTTTTATGCAATCCTACTACTTGTTGTATAACAATCTGTTGTTTTATCCATTGCACTTATTTTAGCAGCCTTCTAATGTTAATTTTGTTAATACTTCCTCTATTATATCTCATCACATTGTATTTTTAAACCATCATTATTTTTTTAAAATGTTATTTTACTTCAAATCTCTTCAAGATTTTAAAATTCATTTCATTATTACATGTTATTTAGACGCTTATTTTTAATTTAAGGTTAAGACTATGGCTGATGATGCCTTCAGGGAAGGCGAAACATGTACCACTATTAGTTAACAAATTTATGTAAATCATCCAAGACAATTTTGTATTGATTAGGTGGTCTAATAAATAACTTAATGTTATTATTTCAATCAAATTTGAAATTTGACGGGAGATTTGAATTTTGCCGTGAGATTTGAATTTGTAAACAAAGCCACGTGCTTTTTGACAGCTGTCATCGCCATCTTTAAACAACAACGCATCGCTAACCTCAGTGCTGCCATCTTGACGGGCCTGAACTTCAGTGCTGCTATCTTTACAGCACTAAAATCACTAGCGCGAGATTTGAATTTGTAAACAAAGCCACGTGCTTTTTTTGAAGGCCACGTGCTTTTTGACAGCTGTCAAGTGGCTATCTTTAAACAACAACGCACCGCTAAACTCAGTGCTGCCATCTTGACGGGCCTAAACCACAGTGCTGTCATCTTTAAGGCACTAAACCTTACAGCGCGAGATTTGAATTTGTAAGCAAAGCCACGTGCTTTTTTTGACAGCCATGTGCTTTTTTGACAGCTGCCATCCGCCATCTTGCGTTGCTAACCTCAGTGCTGCCATCTTAACAGTACAAAACCTCAACAACAACAACACATCGCTAACCTCAGTGCTGCCATCTTAACAACACTAAACCGTATAGGCACGTGGTGGCACGCAATTTCCACGTGCTTCTTTGACAGCTGTCATCCGCCATCTTGCATCGCTGACCTTAGTGCTGCCCTCTTTACGACAGTGCGGGCAATAAAAAATCCACGTGCTTTTTTGACAGCTGTCATCCACCATCTTGCATCGCTAACCTTAGTGCTGCCCTCTTTACGGCACTACCTTTGAAATGTGGTGGCTGCAATTTCCACGTGCCCTTGTTTGGAAACAAACCCACGTGCTTATTCTTTGACATGTGGTGGTGGGTAGTTTAATTTCCACGTGTTTTTTGACAGCTGTCATCCGCCATCCTTAATCAAGAGAGCACCGTACTGCTATCTTTACGGCACTGCGGGCAATTTAAAAAATTCCATCAGTTGTCATCCACCATCTTGCATCACAAACCTTAGTGCTATGATCTTTAGCTACTACCTGTGAAATGTGGTGGCGGCAATTTCCACATGCTTTACAAACCCACGTGCTTTTTAACAAGCAACCATCTTTAATCAACAGAGCATCGTGCTGCCATCTTTAGCTACTACGTCTGAAATGTGGTGGCGGAGGTTTTAAATTCTATGTGCTATCTTTATCGTAGTAGCGGGCAAGTTAAAAAAATTCCACGTGCAGCTGCGACCATCTTTAATCAACGAAGGATCGTGCTGCTATCTTTAGCTACATACCTTTAACTTGTGGTGGCGGCAATTTGAAATTCTATGTGCTTTTTAGACAAGCTGCCATCTTTAATCAACAGAGCACCGTGCTGCTGTCTTTAGCTACATACCTTTGAAATGTGGTGGCGGGTAATTTGAAAAATTCTGTTAGCTACCATCATTAAACAGTAAAACTTAAGTGCATACGCGAACCTAACCTCTCATCTACCATCTTGAAGGAGACTATCCTTTGTTTATGACAAGCTGCCCTTCCCGACGCTAATTAGCGCTTAGAGGCTACTACACAAGTTGCCGGCGGCTGTTACAGCCTCCACCTCTTCCGCCTCCTTTACCTTCTCCTCCTCCACTGTCAAAGCGTAATTTTATCGAGCATGCATCGCCAAGGCATGACTGTGCAATGATAACATCATTGTGCATGTTTAGACTTGTGGATTACAAAAGAAACATAACAAGACTAAAATCGACCACTGTACTCGATGTCGTTATCTTCAACATGTGATTAGAACATTGATTGGCGTGTTCAGATCTCTAAATAAGTGATCAAGACTAGAATCGAACTCTATACAACATGTGTTTAGAACATGCCAAGGAATACCTTTGTTCTAAGAAGATCAGATCGCAAAAGAAGTGATTGAAACATAACAAGACTAGAATCGAACACTGTACTCGATGTCGTTAACTTTAACATGTGATCAGAACATTGATGTGTTCAGAACACTAGTAAGTGATTAAGACTAGAATCGAACATGATACATCATGTGTTTAAAACATGTCGGGGGTTACCTTTGTTCTAAGAAGATCAGATTACTAAATAAGTGATTAAAATGTAACAAGACTAGAATCAAACACTGTACTCGATGTCGTTAACTTCAACATGTGATTAGAACAGTGACTGATGTGTTTAGAACACGATACACGTTACAACATGCGTTCAGAACATGTCAGGGAATATATTTGTTCTAAGAAGATCAGATTACAAAAGAAGTGATTAAGAATAGAATACAACATGTGATCAGAACATTGATTGATGTATTTAGAACATGATACACGATATAACATGTCTGGAGGATACCTTTGTTCTAAGAGAAAAAAAATAATTCTAGAATTCTGAACAGCTTGCGCAAGATAGCAACTGTTATAACCTCCTTTTCCTCTTCCTGCTCTGTCAAAACATAGGTTTATTGAACATACAACGCGATCTTATGCATAAGGCAGTACACATATCACGTAGCCAACTCGCTTAGTAAATGATATAGCAAAAGTACAAATTCAATGATTTGCCTAGTACGAAAATCAAAAACACTGCACATATCGCGTAGCTAACTCGCTCAGTAAACGATATAGCAAAAGTACAACTTCAATGATTTGCCTAGTGCGAAAATAAAAAAACTATAGAAACACACTGTGCACATACTGCGTAGCCAACTTGCTCAGTAAACGATATAGCAAAAGTACAACTTCAATGATTTGCCTAGTGCAAAAATCAAAAACTACTAAAAAACCTTACCATGTAGCCAACTCGCTCACCGCGCAGCTAACACGCTCAGTAATTGCAAATATAGGGGGTAATTGACTAGAACACTGATATACGTCATGCGAAAATCAAAAAACCATACTGCGTAGCCAACTTGCTCGGTCACACAGCTAACACGCTTAGTAATTGCAAATACATCGCAACACGACCAGGACACTGATATACGCATACAGGTCACTCTTTTTCAAAAACACACGGACAAGAATGTTGCGAGATACTACACCTAAGATACTTACATGTTAAAATAAGGGAGGAAAATGAATAAATCATATTTTTTTTGTATGCATGTTGTCTCCTCCAAGTTGTAAGACCGAATGGGAGCAGTACTGTGAGTTTCTGCCATGGCTTGCGAAACATGAACGGAAGTGACATGTTATCTCAGCAAAAAATACACATGATCTTGGTCCTGCATACACGCAAGTCAGGCACTTACAGAAATAAAATGATGGATACTGCGATTCAAATCCCGGTCCTAGCGTCAAGAAGGGCATCCGGCTGTAAAACAGATCCTTATGTTTCTTGTAATTAGATGTTGACAGGAAGACTGACGATCATGCAGGAAAGAGATAGGAGCAGATAGCTACCCCCTAGCATTTGCTATCTTAAGGGCTGCCAACAGTGGGGGTTCAAACCCACTATCTCTATATCTTATTCATAAGTTAGAAGTAACAGTCATGATAGAAGTAGCTAGAATAATTGCTGCTACAAGATTTTGATGGTGATTTATCTGTCGGATGGGGACGTTAAGTCTTGAGCAGGTCCTTTGGTGCTATTCGATAGGAGTAGGCTATGTGCTGGCACCGGGTTTTACCCTCTCGCTACTGTCGTATATTATATCCTCAGGGAAGTGGTAGTATACAATTTCAAATAACTAAAGGGTGTGCGAAAAGCCTGCATTCAATTCTAAAAGAGTAAGGGCATGTAATGCTGTTGATGGTGTTTTATTTGTTGGATGGAGACGTTAAGCCTTGTGTAGGCTCCTTGGTGCTATTCGATAGGAGTAGGCAATGTGCTGGCACCGGGTTTTACCCTCTCCATACAATCATAATATCTTATCGCAGGAACTTACACCAGCTAAATGCTAGAAGGCAATACTAAGGGAATTACCTACACAGTCAAGAAAATGCCATTGCACTGTTAATTAAGCTACTTAGAGCTAGAATCGATCTTTGAGTTACAGGTGTATAAACTGTATGTCTTATCATACACAGTGTCCTCATTGCTTACTAAAGGTTACTACAGCCGGAAAAGCAGTGTACAATTTTTGTCAACGCATGCATTCCTTACTTCGCTCTGACTAACTCTGTAACACACACAGATACTGCCTCAAAGACAGTGTTCTAAAGAGAAAATAAAACTGTACCTCACCTAAGCAGCTTTACCCGTTATGCAGAACAAGGATCGAACCTGCTATGTTAACAACACGAGATGTTACCCGGTGCCGGAACTTATTTAAAAGTGCCAGCACATAGCCTACTCCCAAAGCTTAACGCTCGAACTATACTGTAAATGCTAAGAGGCGGCTGACTGCTTCCCCGTTCCTAGCCCTGTTTTTACGGCCGGATGCCCTTCCTGACGCAAAACTAGGATTTTAAATCGCAAGAATCTGTTTTACGACTAGTTGCCTTTCCTGACGTAACAAGACCTGGATTTGCAAGCAGTGTACGCCTATTACGATCCACAGCGTTATAAAGTAGCGGGGTTCAAACTACACTGTTGTCAGCTCTGCTAATTTTACACCATGCAAATGCTGGGGCTGTACCTTAATTAAAGTCACAGCTGCTTCCTTTCTACCTTTTCTGCTCAGCAAGAATCTGTTTTACAGCACGATGCCCTTCTTAATGCAAGGATCGGGATCAAGAATCTGTTTTACAGCTGGATACCCTTCTCGACGCAACAACTAATATTTTAAATCGCAAGAATCTGTTTTACAGCAGGATTCCCTTCTTAATGCAAGGGTTGGGAATTTTAAATCACAGTATTCTGTGTCTTACTTTATGAACAGTTGTTTTACGGCTGGATAGCTTTCCTAATGCAAAACTAAGATTTTAAATCGCAAAAATCTGTTTTACTGCCGGATGCCCTTCCTGATGCAAAAAACCAGGATTTATACACGATATGAAGTAAGATAAATCTGCCATAGCAAGTTTTATAACCGGATGTCTTAGTAAATCCTGGTGCCGGCACATAGCCTACTCCTATCAAGGAGCCTGCTCAAGGCTTAACATCTCCATCCGACAGACGAATCGTCATTAACAGCATTACATGCCCTTACTCTTTTTGAATTTAACGCAGGCTTTTTGCACACCCTTTAGTTATTCGAAATTGTATACTACCACCTCCCTGAGGATATAATATACGACAGTAGGGAAAGGGTAAAACCCGGTGCCGGCACATAGCCTACTCCTATCGAATAGCATCAAGGAGCCTGCACAAGGCTTAACGTCCCTATCTAAGAAATAAAACACCATCAACAGCATTACATGCCCTTACTCTTTTAGAATTGAATGCAGGCTTTTCGCACACACTTTTGTTATTCGAAATTGTATACTACCACCTCCCTGAGGATATAATATGACAGTAGGGAGAGGGTAAAACCCGGTGCCGGCACATAGCCTACTCCTATCGAATAGCACAAAAGGACCTGCTCAAGGCTTAACGTCTCCACCCGACAGATAAATCACCATCAAAATCTTGTACCAGCTATTATTCTTGCTACTTCTATCATGACTGTTACTTCTAACTTATGAATAAGATATAGAGATAGCGAGTTCGAATCCCTACTGTCGGCAGCCCTAGCCCTTTCCTGCACGATCGTCAGTCTTCTTGTCAACATGTAATTACAAGAAACATAAGGATCTGTTTTACAGCCGGATGCCCTTCTTGATGCTAGGACAGGGATTTGAATCGCGGTATCCATCATTTTATTTCTGTAAGTGTCTGACTTGCGTGTATGTATGAACAAGGTCATGTGTATTTTTTGCTGAGATAACATGTCACTTCCATTCAAGTTTTGCAAACCGTGGTAGAAACTCACAGTACTGCTCCCATTTGGCCTTACAACTTGGAGGAGAAAACATGCATACAAAAAATTTATGATTTATTCTTTTTCCTCCCTTTTTTTTAAACATGTAAGTATTTTAGGTATCTCGCAACATTCTTATCCATGTGTTTTCAAAAAAAGAACGTGTATGCGTATATCAGTGTTCTGGTCGTGTTGTGATGTATTAGCAATTACTAAGCGTGTTAGCTGTTTGACCGAGCGAATTGGCTACGCAGTATGGTTTTTTGAATTTTGCATGACGTATATCAGTGTTCTAGTCAATTACCCATGTATTTGCAATTACTGAGCGCGTTAGCTGTGCAGTGAGCGAGTTGGCTACGTGGTAAGGTTCCTTTTTAGTAGTTCTTGATTTTCACACTAAACAAATCATCAAAGTTGTACTTTTGCTATGTCGTTTACTGAGCAAGTTGGCTACGCAGTATGTGCACAGTGTGTTTCCATAGTTTTTGATTTTCACACTAGGCAAATCATTGAAGTTGTACTTTTGCTATATTGTTTACTGAGCGAGTTAGCTACGCGATATGTGCACAGTGTTTTTTATTTTCATACTAGGCAAATCATTGAATTTGTACTTTTGCTATATCGTTTACTAAGTGAGTTGGCTATGTGATATGTGTACTGCGTTATGCATAAGATCGCGTTGTATGTTCGATAAAGCTATGCTTTGACAGAGCAGGAAGGGGAAAGGGAGGTTATAACAGTCGCTATCTTGCGCAAGCTGTTCAGAATTCTAGTCTTATTTTTTTTCTCTTAGAACAAAGGTATCCTCCAGACATGTTGTATCATGTATCGTGTTCTAAACACATCAATCAATGGTCTGATCACATGTTGTATTTAGTACAGTGTTCGATTCCATACTTAATCACTTCTTTTGTAATCTGATCCTCCTAGAACAAACGTATTCCCTGACATGTTCTGAACGCATGTTGTATCGTGTATCATGTTCTAAATACATCAATCACTGTTCTAATCACATGTTGAGGTTAACGACATCGAGTACAGTGTTCGATTCTAGTCTTGTTATGTTTTAATCACTTCTTTTGTAATCTGATTTTCTTAGAACAAAGGTAACCCCTGACATGTTCTAAAAACATGTTGTATCGAGTTCAGTGTTCGATTCTAGTCTTGATCACTTATTTAGTGATCTGAACACACCAATCAATGTTCTAATCACATGTTGAAGATAACGATATCGAGTACAGTTTTCGATTCTAGTCTTGTTATGTTTCAATCACTTCTTTTGCGATCTGATCTTCTTAGAACAAAGGTATTCCTTGGCATGTTCTAAACACATGTTGTATAGAGTTCGATTCTAGTCTTGATCACTTATTTAGTGATCTGAACAAACCAATCAATGTTCTAATCACATGTTGAAGATAACGACATCAAGTACAGTGTTCGATTCTAGTCTTAATCACTTCCATTGCAATCTGATCTTCTTAGAACAAAGGTATTCCTTGGCATGTTCTAAATACATGTTGTATCGAGTACAGTGTTTGATTCTAGTCTTGATCACTTATTTAGTGTTCTCAACACATCAATCAATGTTCTAATCACATGTTCAACTTAACAACATCGAGTACAGTGGTCGATTTTAGCCTTGTTATGTTTCTTTTGTAAACATGCACAATGATGTTATTGTTGCACACTCATGCCTTGGCGATGCATGCTCGAGGAGGAGGAGAAGGTAAAGGAGGCGGAGGAGGTGGAGGAGTGGAGGCTGTAACAGCCGCCGCCATCTTGTGTGGTAGCCTCTAAGCGCTAATTAGCTTCGGGAAGGGCATCTTGTCATAAACTAAGGATAGTCTCCTTCAAGATGGTAGATGAGAGGTTAGGTATGCGTATGCACTAAAATTTTACTGTTTAATGATGATAGCTAACAGAATGTTTTCAAATTACCCGCCACCACATTTCAAAGGTATGTAGCTAAAGATAGCAGCACGGTGCTCTGTTGATTAAAGATGGCAGCTTGTCAAAACAGCACATAGAATTTCAAATTGCCACCACCACACGTTAAAGATATGTAGCTAAAGATAGCAGCACGATCCTTTGTTGATTAAAGATGGTCGCAGCTGCGCGTGGAATTTTTTAAAACTTGCCCGCTACTACGATAAAGATAGCAGCATGGTGCTCTGTTGATTAAAGATGGCAGCTTGTCAAAAAAGCACGTAGAATTTCAAACTGCTGCCACCACATTTCAAAGGTAGTAGCTAAAGATGGCAGCACGATGCTCTGTTGATTAATGATGGCTGCTTGTTAAAAAGCACGTGGGTTTGTAAAGCACGTGGAAATTGCCACCACCACATTTCAATGGTATTAGCTAAAGATAGCAGCACTAAGGTTTGCGATGCAAGATGGTGGATGACAGCTGACGGAATTTTTTAAATTGCCCGCAATGCCATAAAGATAGCAGTACAGTGCTCTCTTGAATAAAGATGGCGGATGACAGCTGTCAGAAAAGCATGTGGAAATTAAATTACCCACTAGCACATGTCAAAGAATAAGCACGTGGATTTGTTTCCAAACAAGAGCACGTGGAAATTGCCGCCACCACATTTCAAAGGTAGTGCCGTAAAGAGGGCAGCACTACGGTTAGCAATGCAAGATGGTGGATGACAGCTGTCGAAAATGCATGTGGATTTTAAATTGTCCGCAGTGAGGTAGAGAGGACAGCACTAATGTTAGCGATGGAAGATGGCAGATGACAGCTGTCGAAAACGCACATGGACATTGTCTGCCACCACGTGCCTATAAGATTTAGTGCCGTTAAGATGGCAGCACTGAGGTTAGCGATGCATTGTTGTTGTTGTTGTTATTGAGGTTTTGTACTGTTAAGATGGCAGCACTGAGGTTAGCGATGCAAGATGGCGGATGGCAGCTGTCAGAAAAGCTCGTGGCTGTCAAAAAAAAGCATGTGGCTTTGTTTACAAATTCAAATCTCGTGCTAGTAAGGTTTAATGCCGTAAATATGACAGCTCTGAGGTTTAGGCCCGTCAAGATGGCAGCACTGAGGTTAGCGATGCATTGTTGTTTAAAGATAGCCACTTGATATCTGTCAAAAAGCACGTGGCTTTGTTTACAAATTCAAATCTCGCGCTAGTGAGGTTTAGTTCTGTAAAGATGGCAGCACTGAGGTTTAGGCCCGTCAAGATGGCAGCACTGAGGTTAGCGATGCGTTATTGTTTAAAGATGGCGGATGACAGTTGTCAAAAAGCACGTGGCGTTGTTAACAAATTCAAATCTCTTTACAAAAGAAAATATTTATAAAATCCTCCTATCAATACAAGTCAAGTCATCTGTTAGATGAAGCAAAGTCTATACATGTTTCAGCCTAATCTCAAGGCCATCTTCAGTAGTAAAACAATGATTATATAATATACAAACAAATTTAAAATCGTTATGATGTGAAGTGACAGTGATCATGATTAGTGAGTTAAAAACACATTGAGGTACAAAGTCCTCTCGTCTAATAGATCTTGCTGACTGTTAAATAAAAACACTATGCTGAGGAGTGTAGTGAGACCGTCAATACTACAAGTAAGTCATATGAGTTTTCTTTTCGTACATCATTTTTAACTTGTTCTTCATCCACTCATATATCACTTTTTTCTCATTACAGATGTTATACACGTTTTATTCGTAGTATTGACAGTCTCACTAATACATCAGCATAGTGTTATTATTTAACAGTCAGCAAGATCTATTAGACGAGAGGACTTTGTACCTCAATGTGTTTTTAACTCACTAATCATGATCACTGTCACTTCACATCATTAAGATTTTTAATTTGTTTGTGTATTATGTAATCATTGTTTTACTACTGAAGATGGCCTTGAGATTAGGCTGAAACATGTATAGACTTTGCTTCATCTAAGAGATGACTTGACTTGTATTGATAGGAGGATTTTATAAATATTTTCTTTTGTAAAGTGATAACCGTCAATACGGAATGATATTCATAACTTGCAAATTCAAATATCGCGCCAAAATTCAAATCTCCCGCCAAAATTCAAATTTCCCGCGGGAGGAGGAGGTCTCTGCGGAGAACCGGAGGCAGAGGTAGCGGCCAAATCCCTGACTTATACTATTAACTAGCTGATGTACCCGTGCTTCGCTACGGAATTCTACATTGTATACAGAATTCTAGGTTAGGTAGTGTACATGTTGTGAGCAAGATTGTCTTAAATTGTATAGCTCTTAACGTTACCCTAGAAACGCGACGGGAGGTCACCAAACATCTTTTCTCATATGAAGACTGAGGGAATTTTCACTGTAATGGTAGACCCAATTTCATACCATCAGTCACAATCAGGTTGGGATGTTTTCATTATAATGCCTTTTTACATCCTCAGAAAGACTGTCTTAGTGGTTTTCCCAACTGAAATGAACATAAAATGACGTCTATAGGAATGGCGCGATTAAAAGCAATGCTTTCATATTACGAAATACTTGTTCAAATGAAACACCACACATTTTCTCACTTTTAACGAACAGGACTACGCTGCCTATCTAACAGTCCGAAGTTCCAGACCTGGAATGACCAAACCACAGACAGCCGTGATCTGTGAACACTCTTCGGCTTTCTTCGGCGGGGAGAGGGTTGAATAGTGGAGACTCCCACGGCAAAAACTATGCCCAAGTACTATTCTGTTTCCTAGGAGTACCCGATGAATTGGAAAATATCAATTCAATACACCGGCGGCGGAAAAATCTATCTGACTTGAAGGCAAACTTTTCCTCCAGGCCAGAAGAGAAACCCCCTCTTCACTGCTAGTTTGGAATAAATTCAATGTAGAATTTAATAAAAGTGAAGAGAAAGAAGCTTTTCTTAAGAAACGGCTCTTTTCAGAGTTGAATTTTGAGTTATTTAGTGAATATCGTGGTGCTATAATTCGGAAAATGCCTGAATTGTTATTCTAGACCAGGCCATACTACTACTACCACTAAGTGAGGCTCTGCCTTAAGTATGTACACTGCTCAAAGAAACAGCGCGTCAGAGTAGGGATCGAATAGCTGAAATACTGTGATGATCCAGTGTGTTACGTACCAGCTGTATCAGAAAATGAATGGACCAGAGGACTGGCATCCTAAAGAAGAAAGTTTTCTAACTCCCTGGCTATTTTCCGTCAATATTCAGTCAGGCTGTTATACTCGGAGTTGAGAGGCAGCGTAAGAGACAAAGAACATCACAATAAACAATGGTCAATGTAATGTTATTGTTGATCGATGTTATGCACTTTCGATATTATACGCCTTCACATTTCGTTTTCTTCCGACTCTGAAATACCACTCTTATCATAGTCGGTACGGTAAAACTGAATAAAAGATAAATGATCAGAAAATGTATTCTCTATAACTTTTTTATATAGTACTTTTCCATAGGACCAATAACATTGGTATTTAAAAATTACACTTTAGGCACCTTCTCCTAAACTACAATTTCATCTAGGATGAATAAAATTGTTTATAGCTTAGACTGTAGTTTCTTATTCCCCGACTCCATATACCGATTTTCATTAAATTCTGTTAACCCATTTTTTCATGGCTCGGCGTTGATATGGACTTAGCAACAAAGTACAAATTCATGAATATCTTTGTTATCATAGCCGGTATGGTAAAAATGTATAAGACATAAATGGTCGGAAATTTAATTCTCTATAACTTTGGTTATGTAGTACGTATTTATCGATACGACAACTAATAATATAGATATTTGAGAATTACATTTAGGCCTTCCCCTAAACTACCATTTTACTCATCGTAAATAAAATTACTTATACCAGTAGCTTAAATTGTAGTGGCTCATTCTCCGACTTTGCATACCAATTTTCAATGAAATAGTACCACTAATAACGTAAATATTTAAAAATTAAATTTTAGGCCTTCCCCTAAACCACCATTTCACCCAGCGTGAATAAAAATTATTCATAGGCTATACTGTAGCAATGTATTCTTTGACTCTGCATACCAATTTTTATGAAGATACAAGTACTAAAAACAAAAATATTTGAAAATTAAATTTTAGGCCTTCCCCTAAACTGCTATTTCTATCAGCGTGAATAAAATTATTTATGGCCTAGATTGTAGCGACTTATTCCCCGACTTTGCATACCGATTTTCATTAAATTCTCTTTGGCCGTTTTCTAGTGATACGTGTACATACAGACAGACAGACAGACAGACAGACAGACAGACAGACAGACAGACAGACAGACAGACAGACAGACAGACAGACAGACAGAAATTACGGAAAAGTAAAAAGTGCATTTTCTGGTTACTGTGGACATGACTGATACAGAAATACCATTCTTTTCAAATTCTGAGCAATGTACTGACAAAACTCTTATTTTATATATATAGATGTGTTCTGTGCAACTAATTAAATTGCTGTTATATATACAAAATATTGTTGCTATATAAGTTAACTATAGAAAGATAGGAACAAGGACAGAAATACATAAAAAGATAAAAACAATGTCAGGTTAGTATGGGAAGATGGAAAAGAAGGAAAACACCAAAGGACAAAGACAATCTCCACATCTTCCTACATGCCATCTTCAAATAGATTGGCACTCTCCTTATTAATCCCAATCCCAGTCCTCTCAATACCGATAGATGCAGTTTGTACGGCGATGGAAAAGTTGCTGGAGCAGAGTATTTGAAGATGTGTGTCAGTGTGGTTAAACCACTCAAAATGTCCACAATGTATATTGCATACTCTGTGTTGTCTCTAATGAATAAATTACATATAAACCACACACATTTACTGTAGTTGTTATTTCTGTAAACACTAGCCACCTCTGTATGAAGGACAGGACTTAAGACAAGACTAGGTGTATGGCTTAATTTACACTAGTTCTTTTTCCTTTTCAATACTTACAGAAATAATATATAATCGTATACCCATAATATTCTTCAATAACAACAAAACAAAAGAGTAGTAAATAATGCTCTAAAAGGTTCAAAAATTCCTAGAAATAAGAGAATGTAAGAGATTTTCTTTACCCATTGGATATGATCAGTTGATTCCACTTTAGGAATTGCAATAGACAATGGAATATTAGCACCCTGTAGTAAAACTGCCAAATCATCACCACATAATCCACTATCAACAGAATTCACCCTCACAGCCCACTCAGATGGGTGGGCCTCAAGTGGTTCAGCTGTTTTCAGAGTTCCACTATCAAGCAGGCTCTTGATTGTAGACCGGGCTGCATCCTATCGATTACAAACAAATTAGCATCAATAGCTTCATTGGGATGAAATTAAAGATTATGCATAAAAATGTTCATTTATTAAGATCTTCACAAAATACATGCATAAATTTCATACAGTATGGAAGTTAAGTTATAACATCCAGGAAATTTCCTTAACTGAGGAGCACATTGCAAGAATCCTGTGATCTCAATTCGGAGATATTTCTGTTTCCTTTATCATTGATGTCCTCACACCCCCTACTATAAGCATACAAAATTCTTGGGAGCAAGGAGACAAACAGCTCGCCTAAGTGGTACGTTATACGTTATAATTGTCATGTTTGGTCTGTATTGAAATGTTCGTAAAGACAAAGAATATCACAAGTGTTTTACCGTAATTTCCACCTATTCAATACAAAGAGAAGAATTGAATCTTATCATATTAATTACAGGGGCATGTCTTGCCCATTATAAGGTCATCTTCAGCCTTAATCTCAAACCTGTAAGGTAAATAATCAGGATCCTGATCGCTCTTACAAATCGTAAAATGAGGATACCAATGCAGGTGCTTGTTTAACATGAACTTATAAGAATGTCATTGGTTAAAACTGTGGTATCAAGCTGCATGTCACAAGTTCTACAAGACTGTATTCCTTGGATTGTATTCATTACATATGATAACAATGACATTTACAATAAGATACAAAAGTTGAAAACTAGAAAAGCGGCTGGAATTGATTAGATTTCTGGGGTTATACTAAAGACAATGGGTCGGGATATAGTACCATATCTGAAGTACTTATTTGATTATTGTTTGGTCGGAGGAGCTATACCAGATGAATGGAGAGTTGCTCAATGGGTTGGGGTATAGTACCATATCTGAAGTACTTATTTGATTATTGTTTGGTCAGAGGAGCTATACCAGATGAATGGAGAGTTGCTATAGTAGCCCCTGTGTATAAAGGAAAGGGTGATAGACATAAAGCTGAAAATTACAGGCCAGTAAGTTTGACATGCATTGCATGTAAGCTTTGGGAAGGCATTCTTTCTGATTATATTAGACATGTTTGTGAAATTAATAACTGGTTCAATAGAAGGCAATTCGGTTTTAGGAAAGGTTATTCCACTGAAGCTCAACTTGTAGGATTCCAGCAAGATATAGCAGATATCTTGGATTCTGGAGGTCAAATGGACTGTATCGCGATTGACCTGTCTAAAGCATTTGATAGGGTGGATCATGGGAGACTACTGGCAAAAATGAGTGCAATTGGACTAGACAAAAGAGTGACTGAATGGGTTGCTGTATTTCTAGAAAATAGATCTCAGAGAATTAGAGTAGGTGAAGCTTTATCTGACCCTGTAATAATTAAGAGGGGAATTCCTCAAGGCAGTATTATCGGACCTTTATGTTTTCTTATATATATAAATGATATGAGTAAAGGAATGGAATCGGAGGTAAGGCTTTTTGTGGATGATGTTATTCTCTATAGAGTGATAAATAAGTTACAAGATTGTGAGCAACTGCAACGTGACCTCGAAAATGTTGTGAGATGGACAGCAGGCAATGGTATGTTGATAAACGGGGTTAAAAGTCAGGTTGTGAGTTTCACAAATAGGAAAAGTCCTCTCATTTTTAATTACTGCATTGATAGGGTGAAAGTTCCTTTTGGGGATCATTGTACGTATCTAGGTGTTTATATAAGGAAAGATCTTCATTGGGGTAATCACAAAAATGGGATTGTAAATAAAGGGTACAGATCTCTGCACATGGTTATGAGGGTGTTTAGGGGTTGTAGTAAGGATGTAAAGGAGAGTGCATATAAGTCTCTGGTAAGACCCCAACTAGAGTATGGTTCCAGTGTATGGGACCCTCACCAGGATTACCTGATTCAAGAACTGGAAAAAATCCAAAGAAAAGCAGCTCGATTTGTTCTGGGTGATTTCCGACAAAAGAGTAGCGTTACAAAAATGTTGCAATGTTTGGGTTGGGAAGAATTGAGAGAAAGAAGAAGAGCTGCTCGACTAAGTGGTATGTTACATGTAATAAATATCATTTTTGGTCCGTATTGATGATGTAGATTGAAATAATAACATTAAGTTATTTATTAGACCACCTAATCAATACAAAATCGTCTTGGATGATTTACATATTATTTACTATTAGCTAACAAATTTATGTAAATCATCCAAGACGATTTTGTATTGATTAGGTGGTCTAATAAATAACTTAATGTTATTATTTCAATAAGTGGTATGTTCCGAGCTATCAGCGGAGAGATGGCGTGGAATGACATTAGTAGACGAATAAGTTTGAATGGCGTTTATAAAAGTAGGAAAGATCACAATATGAAGATAAAGTTGGAATTCAATAGGACAAACTGGGGCAAATATTCATTTATAGGAAGGGGAGTTAGGGATTGGAATAACTTACCAAGGGAGATGTTCAATAAATTTCCAATTTCTTTGAAATCATTTAGGAAAAGGCTAGGAAAGCAACAGATAGGGAATCTGCCACCTGGGCGACTGCCCTAAATGCAGATCAGTATTGATTGATTGATTGATTGATTGATTGATTGATTGATTGATTGATTGATTGATTGATTGATTGATTGATTGAATGGAACCTGGTTTAATGCACCTAATACTTGTTGAGGGTGTAAGAAAAATAATTTGGAACATAAACAGCTTAATCTTCATAATGAAGTAGAAATGTGTTTTTTTTACCACTCATAGTGGAGGATAAGAAAAAAGTAAAGCTGCTAGACTGTTGAAGTTGGACTACATTATCACTACTTTATTTACTGCCCTTGTATGTCCAATAAACTTAAAACAAAAAGAAAATATTTGTTAGGAATGATTGTTTGAATTCTATAAATGCCTATGCAAGAACCTCTTAACTCGCCTGTCCTAATTCAGAAGTGTCTTTTAGAAAGCTGGCCCCGTGGTGTAGGGGTAGCGTGCCTGCTTCTTACCTGGAGGCCCCGGGTTCGATTCCTGGCCAGGTCAGGGATTTTTACCTGCATCTGAGACTGGTTCGAGGTCCACACAGCCTATGTGATTACAATTGAGGAGCTATCTGACGGTGAGATAGCAGCCGCAGTCTAGAAAGCTAAGAATAACGGCCGAGAGGATCCGTCGTGCTGACCACACGACACCTCGTAACCTGTAAGCCTTCGGGTTGAGCAGCGGTCGCTTGGTAGGCCATGGTCCTTTGGGGTGTTGCACTATGGGGTTTGGTTTAATCTTTTAGAAATGAAAAGAGAAAACAGCAACTAATTTGTGTCCAAAACTTCTCTGTAATTCTTTATGTTTGTTAATAATTTTATTTAGAAAATGCTTACGATACCGGTAGTGTATCCAGAGCAAAGGTATGGAAAAATTAATGCAAGAGGATTTGGAAAACAAATAATGATAGAATACATGCAAGCAATGTACAAAAATGGTTGTTGCAGTGTCCAGACACATGAGGGGAGGAGAGGTTTTGTAATGAAGCTGGACTACAACAAGAACGTGTGCTGTCACCACTGTTATTCATAATGGTTATGGACAAAATTGTGAAGGAGACAAAGGTAAAATATGGGAACAGGGAGCAGAAGGTAATGCTGTTTGCAGATACTGTGGTGTGGGGAGCAAGCAGAGGGTAGTATGGGGGCAACTTGACATGCTGAGTGAAATTATTGAAAATTATGCAATGAAAAACAGCATGGAAAACAGTAATATCTTTTTGCTATTTGCTTTACGTTGCACCGACACAGATAGGTCTTATGGCGACGATGAGATAGGAAAGGCCTAGGCATGGGAAGGAAGCGGCCATGGCCTTAATTAAGGTACAGCCCCAGCATTTGCCTGGTATGAAAATGGGAAACCACGGAAAACAATCTTCAGGGCTGCCGACAGTGGGATTCGAACCCACTATCTCCCGGATGCAAGCTAATAGGTGCGTGCCCCTAACCACATGGCTAACTCGCCCGGTAAGAAAAACAGTAAGACAATGGTGCTGACCAGAGGAGTACGGAAAGGGAATTACAAAAGATAAAGGGACATAACTTTGAAATTGTGGGAAACTTCAATTACTTGGGAATCAAACTGATGCAGGATGCATGGCTGGACATGGAGAATAGTAAAAGCATTCAACAAAGAAGCATTCTACCAGACTGTGAGAACTCTGACATGAAGAAGGAAGTTAGTACTAATGAAGTGTAAGGAAGTGACGTGTACTCTACTGCCCATTACTGACATATGCAGTGGAGACCTGGACACTGACAAAAGGACAGGAGAATACAATCCACACCAGTGAAATTAAATTTTTGAGTAGTATGATAGGAAAGATGAGAAAGGACAGAGAAAGAAATGAGGACATCAGGAAGGAAATAACAGTGAAAAAGCTTTATGACAGAATGGAGTGGGATAACTTTGGATGGTTTCGACATGTTAAGAACAAAAGATGCCAAAGTGGATGATGGAGACCCAGATAGGAGGAGAGAAGGCAATAGGGAGACCCAGACTAAGGTGGTTGAAAATGATCAAGAATAGTACAATTAGAAGAAACCTGGCTTGGAACACAGTTAAGGAGAACCATGGTGGTTGGTTAGAGAAAAGATGAAAAGGTGTCATAAACATCCCAACCCGGCAGGAGCTGGATGAGGGAAATGGATGATGATGGTGGTGATGATTAATTTGAGTATTAAAGTACACCTCCTTAGAATATCTTTTTGTATACAAACACTAAATGGATACACAGTGGTTAATGCTGTGTGGAAGGACAACAAGGTGCCTGAGGACTTGAACAGGTGTGTAACATTCCTCTGTTCAAGAAAGAGAATAAGCAAAAATCCACCAACTACAGTCACTTGGCTGAAAATTCTTGAGATCATAGAGTGTAGACTGTGAACCATAATACAACCTCATTTGGAAGACGAGCAGTATGCTCTTCAGAAGGAACAGGTCAACTATAGATCTTATCTTCAGTGCTATATTGCTGATGGCGAAGCACTTGGAGGAAGGCAAGAACTTGTTTATGGTATTCCTGGATACTGAAAAGGCATACGACAATATCGCAAGAGAGAAGATCGGCAGTAGTCGCTAAGGAGAAAGGTGCAAGAGGTAACAGGTAACAGGTAAGAGTCCAGATGTTGTACAAGGACTGTATGAGCCGCTTTCAAGTTCGAGAGGGGCAGCATACGACAGTGTCACATGAAAGAAGGTCGGGCAGTAGTTGCAAAGGAGGAAAGTGCAAGAGGTAACAGGTAAGGAAAGTCCAGGTGTTGTACAAGGACTGTATCAGCCACATGCAAGTTGGAAAGCGGCATTCATCACAGTTTATGGTTAAGAGTGAAGTCCAGCATCACAGTGCACTGTCCATACCATTGTTTGTCACAGTTGTGAATTATATGATGAAGAGCATTAAGAAAACATCAAGTGAACTCAATGCATTTGCCTTTGTTGACGAGATTGAGGAGATACAGAAGAGAGGTGCACGCAAGACTTGACACGTGGAAGGTGAAGTTTCAGGAGTTCAACCTCAACCTCGAGATCAGCGAGATAGAGAGTGTGAACTGTTCCACCTACCTTGGGAACACAGTCTCTATACACAACTTAGGTCGAAAGAATCTTGCTAAAGGCTTATCAGTGTTCTTTATGTACAGGATGTATACATAAAATAATGTCATATCTAGGAGCAGGTAGACCACTTCTCATACCTGGGTAGTACCCTATCTGTACACTGTAACTGCGAAGAGGATGTGGAGAAGAGAATTGGTGCTGCCCATGCAGCATTTGGGAAACTATTGCACCGGTTCTTCATGAACAAAGATCTGACTGTGAACACGAAGCTTATGGTGTACCAGGCTGTTGTCATCTCAACATTACTGTACGGCTGTGGAACATGGACCTTATACCGACGTGACCTTAAAAAGCTTGAGCGCTTCCATCAACAAAAGCTTCAATACATCCTTAGGATCAAGTGCAAAAACCACATAACCAACCTAGCTGTTCTTGAGAAAGCGCATGCTAACAGTATAGAGTCATCCATCATTGATCATAAGCTTAGGTAGATGGGACATGTCTGCCGGATGGATGATACGAGACTTCCACATCAGATTCTGTTTGGTGAACTCTCTTCTGGCACCAGACCTCATCGAGGTCCTAAGAAGCGCTATAAGGACCAGTTTAAGCATACTATGAAGTTGACAGGTCTGAATCCACAAAGCTGAGAATCGCTCGCTGAAGATCGTTCAACCTGGCGACAGATCATCCTGGGTGCAGTCAAGACGTTTGAAAGGAAACGGCACAGTTAAGAAGATGCAAAGTGACGAGCATGAAAAATCAGGGCAGCTCAGCCATGCCCTCCTTCAACAATTCTGTGTGATCTGTGTGGTCATTTGTTCCACGCTAAGATTGGACTGTTTAGTCACTGTAAACATATCCACAGCCAGCCTTAAATTTGGAGTGAAGTGACATGGAAGAAGATTATACTCAGAAAC
Source organism: Anabrus simplex (assembly GCF_040414725.1). Lineage (NCBI taxonomy): Eukaryota > Metazoa > Arthropoda > Insecta > Orthoptera > Tettigoniidae > Anabrus > Anabrus simplex. The sequence continues at coordinate 96,071,001 of NC_090272.1, read as the reverse complement.
AAGATAAAGCCACTGCCGCCACTGACAGTTGTATGTGCCCACATCAAGTGCAATAGATGAAGAGGTTGAAGAGCTATATGGAAAGATCAGAGAAGAGGTAGAAAAACTATCCCTTAAAGAACCCATGTACATCGTGGCTGATTTCAATTATAAAGTCAGCTGTACAACAGAGGATCACCGGGGGATGTTGTCAGAAAATTTAGAATGGCAGAAAGACAAAAGAGAGGGGAACGACTGCTTCAGTTTACAGTGCAGAACAACTTGGAAGTCGTGAACACATTTCAAAATCATCTATATCCAACTGCTGACATGGATTGGCCTAGACAAAAACTACAAGAATCAGATGTAGACTATGTACTTGTGAGAAGACAATGGAAAACACCACTCAGCAATGCTAAAGTGAAGCCAGGAGCAAACTCTAGCTGAGACAACAAGCTTCTTGTGACAACCTGTGCAATCAAGTTTCACTCAATCAGAAAGATTAAGTGGCCCATCAGAACATGCGTTGGTAATCCAGTGGAGCTTCTATGCAACCTTTAGTTAGATGCAAGACCACAAATGACTAAAAATACTAGTGAGTCATGGTCAAAAGTTTAGAAATGGGATGACGATGCTGCAAAGAATTGTACAAACAACTCGATCACAAAGAGGGAACACTGGACGACGGACAACACAATGGCACTGGTCAACGAAAGGAGAAGGCTTAAGTCTAAGTGGGCTGGACATGAGGACAGTAATAAAAGATACAGCTGAACAGCATGATCAAGACATAGCCTGAGAGAGACAAAAATGCTCATGTCAGAACAAGTTGAAACAACACACCAATCACAATGAGGTGAGGTGGTTTTTTTTTTTTTCAGTGGAAGCCATTTCACTTCAGTTTTGACTTAATCTGCAACCATGAGGTTCCTCAGTCTGACAAAAACTAATTCAGGATAAAAAATAAATTTAGATAATACCTAAAAAGAAAACATAAAATAACAGATTATACAGGTATGAGCCTCAAGAGCTATTCAAGAAAATTAAGAACGTAACTATGGAGTTCAAAAATAAAAATGCAAGTCATCAGGGGAGACAAAAAGTGATCCTGAAAGTATTGCTGAGGTATGGAGATGCTATTGCAAGAACCTATTCAAGATGGCCAGCTACAAAGAGAAGAAAACCAAATAATTTCAAATCAGTTTGAAAGAGAGCCTGAAATTGTTAGATGAGAGATGGAGAAAGTGGTGAAACCGCTCTGAAACAGCAAGTCTGCTGGATTGGATGGAATAACAGCAGAAACCCTGAAAGCAATGGGTGATGTACGAGTTTACGTGTTAATGGATCTATGCAGTAAAGTACAAGAAATGGGGAAATGGACAGATGAATGATGCAAGTCCATTTTTATTCCCATATAGAAGGAATGCTGACTGAATGCATTAACTACCTAATGGTGGCTCTAGTTACACATACTAGTAAGATAAGATTCTCCTTCACATTATCAGCTTCCTCCTACCACAAGAATCCAAGGAGCAGTGTGGTTTCATGCCTGGAAGGGATGCCAGAGAACATAGCCTTAACGCTTGACAGATACTCTAGAAGGCTACAGAGTTCAATGTAAGAACATTTCTATGCTACAAAAAAAGCATCTAACTCAGTGAAATGGAAGCCTCTCTGGAATATACTGCTGAACACTGTAGCACCCCAATACCTGGTAAATCTCATCAAGGAGCTTTACATGGAACAACGTAGCAAATATATGGGTCAACAGCAATGTTTCAAATACCCTTCAGACCAAAGCAGGAATTGGGTAGGGGTGCATCTTAACTTGCATACTATACAACTCCCACTTTGACCACATGACATAAAAAGTGCTGGGGGATTGGAGTGGCAGAATCTCAGTAGGGGACACAACCATCAGCAACCTTAGGTACATCAAAGAAAGGACAATAAGTTCCACCTTTTCAATACTATATATTGTGTAAAAGTTTTACATTACAGTTAAAACATCACAACTTTTGTACATTCGGTACCGGTTCGACAGATTCCCTGTCATCATCAGCCGAGAATAATTAAACAAAGACAAGTATAGATCATGATTCTTATGGTGTGATTACAATGGTGGATAAAAAATATACATTATATGATTAAAATAGTATATATATATATATATACACAAATTAAAGGTAAGTAAAATGGGAATGGTCATTATTCTATGAGGTGTAAACCTTAATATTTCTAATTAAAAGGTTAATTTGTTAAAAGAAATGTTGTTCTTGTAATATATAATTAGGGCCTATAGTGAAATTTGATTGTAGGCTTAAATCTGTAATATTTTAATGTTAAACCTTAGGTACGTCAATGACAGCATCATAGCTGTAAGTGTCAAAGAGATGGAAGTGATAATGGAGCGGCTGACAGTAGCCAGCAGGGATTATGACCTAGAGATCAATATGACCAAACCAAAAGTCATTATTGTAGACAGAGCAGTCATCTGCAAAATATGAGAGGAGTAGCTGGCTTTGGGGTGGTGAACAAGTTCATCTACTTGGGAATACTGATTTCAAATTATTGTACCTGCTCAGAAGAAATCAGAGGAAGACCAGCAATGGCTAGAACCACAACTACCACGATGACCAAAATATGGAAGGACATGATGATAACAAGACATACCAAACTCCATCTAGTCAATGCCCTGATATTTCCTATCATCACGTATGCTGTGGAAAGATAGACCATTAAGCAAACAGACAGGAATAAAATCAAAGCTTTTAAAACGTGGGTCTACCATCAGGTATTATGAATATCATAGGCAGAATGCCAAGCTAACACATACGTACATTCGGAGAAAGCTTCAAGTGCACGATAAGATGAATAAATAATGCTTATCTCATTCTTTGGCCACACTCACGATGACGTGGTGCCATGCAAAATGTGGTAGTGCATGGAAAAGTAGAAGGAAAGCAGCCCCAGGGTAGAAATCTCAGCAGATGTGTTGACCAGTTGAAAACCTTGGTTGGAAAATCACTCCATGAGGTGACACAGCTGGCACAGAATCAGAAAGAATGGCATTTTATCTGCAGTAAAAACATGACATGCCAGCACACTCTTATCAAGGGTATATGGACAAAAGAGACCTCTCTTAGTGCATCATTAATCCGCTAGCAGTAAAACCTATTGAGACTCTAAAAAGAGTTATCTCCAGAATTGGATGAGAGTAAAATTTCCCAAAGATGGAGAGGAAAGAAAAGAGACGAGCTCAGTACAGTACCTTAGATTAATGTCCAACCATAGATAATACTCTGAAAGTAAACAACCAATTGCTTGGAAATGAAAGTAAACAACCAACTGCTTGGAAATATATCTGTGGCTTGGTTCTAAAAGGGCCAATGTCATTTTTTATCGAAATTGAGATATTAACAGATACAAACGCGTTTTATCCTGGCTCGCAACATGTTAAAAGGGCCAATGCCTCTGTTAAGTACTAAACGGACAGTTACCGTTTAATTAAATAAGCCCTTGCCAATAATGTTAGATTACCAATAAAGATTAGAGACCTGGCAATTTTTAAAGAATACGATAGAAAAAAATTAGCGTTTAATAAGGTGACTTCCACAAAGAAAGTATAAAGTCATTTAAAGTTAGTTGTTGAAGAAAATAATTGGAAAACTATAAGCAAAACTTCAAATGCTCATAGCTCAAAAACAGGTTTTTTTGACATTGGCCCTTTTAGAACCAAGCCACAGATATTTGCTCTCATATCCAATGAAAGATCTGAGCAATTGGCCAGGTGCATTAATTTAAATCATGTTATCTGAAAAGCTATATGTTTTGACAATGTTTAAAATTTATGTCTAGACATAAATGAGGTAGCAGGTAGGGACGCTCTTCGGAGGTAGCCGTGCCCAGCGAGTGGTGACCCAGCCTATGTGAGTCCCGGAGCACACTGACCCAGTGTGTAGCATCTGGTAAGGGTCCCAGCTGAGGGTTACGAGGGAAAACCTCAATGGAATCTACAGCGGAGAAGATGGACATTGGAACGGTGGAGATTGTGGAAGTGGCAGTCCAGTACTTAGGGAATAGTATGAGTACACTATTCATCAGCAGCATTTGTTTCCCATGTTAGGGGTGGCTGTAAGGACATCTGTTCCCCATATAAGGGATGGCCTAAATAATTGCTGCCAGTAGCTCTAAAATGCCTTTGGGGGTGGTGACCCCATCGTAACAATAGCCTAATATGAGTGGTGGTAATTATCAGTCTTGGAAAAGGTTAAGGTGTACCCTGCTGAAAGTGATGTGCAGTTCTTGTGCTGTGGGAGCTGTGGTAAGTGGGCAACCAGCATTTAATATTCTGAAGGTGGGTATAATAAATGTCATGACCCTGACAGGAAAATCCGAAGAGTTGATTGATTTTATGGAGAAGGAGAATGTTGCAATGATGGGACTGAGTGAGGTCAAGTGGAGACAAAAGGGAGTGAAGAGGATGAGTGGAGGGTACACTCTATACTGGAGTGAAGGAAGTGAGGCAAAGAATGGAACAAAATCCTGGAAGAAAATGTGGATAGGGTGGACTACGTCAGTGATAGAATAATCGGAGTGTGACTGAGGACGGAAGAAGAAGTGAAAGATTTCATCCAAGTTTATGCACCCCAAACAGGAAACTGTGAGGAAAATATAGAGGAATTCTTGGAGACACTCGAGGAAGTAATCACCGATGTGGAAGTGATAATCAAGGGAAACCTCAACGTGCAACTTGGATATGACAGAATTGGTAAAGAAGACATGGTTGGTCCATTTGGATATGGAGAAAGAAACAGTGAGGGAGATAAGATGATTGAGAAATGGAGTGATTGTGGGTAACACTTGGTTTAGAAAGAAGACTAGTAAAAAGATCACTAGATATGGCTGGGGTGAAAGAAAGACAAACACAGTTATTGATTATTGTTTGGTTGAGAAAATAAATCGTAAACAGTTAACGTAAGTAACAGCACTATTAGGTGAGGTGTTCGACAAAGACCACAGATTAGTGGTGACAAAATTATGTAAAATTGTGAGAGTAAAAGAAATAACACAGAAGAAAATAAAAGTATGGAAATTAAAAGATAAAAGAACTCAGAAGAAATTTCATGAGGAATTACAACAGCAAATCCCTATATCAGGAATAGAAAGTGTAGAAGTAGAATGGACCAAATTTAAAAACACATTTGTAAGTTGTGCAGAGAAGATTTGTGGCAGAACTTCGGCGAGAGTAAAGGAAAAGTAGACACCTTGGTGGAATGAAAAGGTGAATGCAGTTGTTAAACAAAAGAAGAAAACATGACAAGAAAAGAATAGAATAGAGATAGGAAAGAACAAAATAAGATTAAGTATCAGGAAATTAAAAGTAAGTGTAAAAAAGTGGTAAATGAGGAAAAGAAAAAAATGTTAGGAGAGTTTCAAACAAGAACTGGAAAAGGACATAAATAGGTGAAAATGATGTATGGATTAATAAAAAATAAGAGAAAATAATCTACACAAAATAAGTGAAGGAAGAGAGTGGAAATATAATCGCAGTCCCAGAGGAGATCAAGAATACGTGGAATGATATTTCGATGAGCTCCTGAATGTGAGAAATTATGCAGAAAAGAGTACAGTGGTAAATGAGGATGATCTAGAAATGGAGAGTGATATTACAATAGCAGAGGTGGAAATGGCTGTTAAACAAATGAAAACAGGAAAAGCAGCAGGGATGGATGGAACATGTGTGGAAATGATAAAGGCAGTAGAACCTATTGGTCTACATTGGTTATATAGGCTGCTAAGGTATATATTGAGGAAAAAGCAAGTACCTGATGATTGGTGTAAAGGTGTAATAATACCAGTATTTCAGAAATGTGACATGAAGATATGTGACAATTATCGAGGAATTACATCACAAATAACCAGAATATTGGAGAGTTTAACAGAAAAGAGGATGAGAGGAAGGGTGGAAAGAAAAATTTGGAAGAAGAGCAGTATGGATTTCAATGGGGCAGGTCAATTATAGACCCTATATTTACCATGAGATTATTGATGGGAAAACAGGGAATATGGAAAAGATCTGATGGTGTATTCCTTGATCTAGAGAAGGCATACTATAGTGTTTAGAGAAAAGGTGTGGGAAACCCTAGGAAAAAAAGTAGGATGTGGAAGGCAATCAAGGGAACTAGCGAAAGCAATGTATAAGGATTGTTCCAGTTGTGTCCAGACTCTGTGGAGAGAACAGATTGGTTTAGAAACCAAAATGGACTAAGACAGAGAAATGTATTGTCTCTACTTATGTTTATAATGTTTATAGATGGAATTCTAAAGGATACAATGGAGGAGATATACAAATATTATTGTTTGCAGATGACATAGTGATCTTGGGAGTCATCAATACTGAAGTACAAATCCAACTAGAGGCTTTAAATGACAATATTGAGAAATATGGTATCAAAATCAGTGCGGAGAAGAGCAAAATAGTGGTGATGCCAAGAGGAGAAAGAGATGTAAAAGGCATCATTGGTACCAAATATTTTGGAAGTGAAATAATGCAAGATGCAAAGTTGGATAAGGAGATAAGCAGAAGAGTACAAAAGCAAATACATTCTGCCAGAATGTAAGGAACTTGGTGTGGAACAGAGATGCTCCTATGAAATGTAAAGAGATAATGTACAAGATGTACTATATCCCTATATTAACATTTGCATCAGAGACTTAGACTTTGACAGAAAGAAATGAGAGTAAAATTCAGGCCAGTGAGATGAAGTTCCTGAGGAGTATGGTAGGGAAGACAAGGAGAGACAGAGTAAGAAAAGTTGAGGTCAGAAAAGAGATAGGGGTAGAAAAACTGAGTGATAGGATGGAGAAGAATAAATTGATATGGTTTGGACATGTTATGAGGATGCAGGAGGGAAGAATATCAAAACAAATGTTGGAGACTAAGAAAGAAGGAAAGAGGGCAAGAGAGAGGCCTAGAGCAAGATTGATGGACTCTGTCAAGAACAGTATAAGAAAAAGAAGACTGGACTGCAATACAATTACTGAAGAGGAATGGTGGAAGGAGAGGCAATGGTGAAGAAGTGTGATCATCACCCAGACCTGGCAGGAGCTGGACAAGGGGAAATGAAGAAGAAGAAGAAGAAGAAGAAGAAGAAGAAGAAGAAGAAGAATATGATGATGATGATGATGATGATGATGATGATGATGATGATGATGATGATGATGATGATGATGATGATGAAAGTAGAAACTCAGCAGCATGAAACTAAATATAATCTGCAAAATATTTCCAGCACCTTTCTGTTTATGGCTACTCCATCCTCACAGTCCATTAACACAGTGTCAACCTGGAGATTTATGGCTTTCTGAAGCTTCTTCATGTCATCCCCTGGTACATACAAAAGGGCACGGCGTGCAGAGAACTTCCTCACCTATAACACACATAATATAACATGTATGTATGTATGTTGGGTATTCAGCCCGAAGTCTGGTTTGATCCTACACAGTTTCACCAACAGCTGTCATAGATAGCCTAGGCATCACTGTAGAGGTGTACTAGGGAAATGAGGAGCGAGGTAGTTTCCTGTTGCTTTCCTCACCAAGCCGGAAGTTGCTATTACATATCAGTCTGCCAAGCCCACTGAAATGCGTGCACCAACCGACCCTATGAATGATATTTTCACACCATTCATAACAGAGACTGGCTGCATAAGGAATGGTATTACTAGCATAGCTCATACCTTGGTCACTTTCATATTGTCACAGCCAAGGATGAGACTGAGACAGGTCAATGAAAGAAACAAATTTATTCTAGCCCATACCAGAAGACATGGTGCATTGCAAACACTACATCTTACCAACAAAGGTCAATATAACATATTAATCAATTTAAATAAATGTAGCGATAGCATCCCACTGGCATGTTTACATTAGTTTTCAAAATAAACCACTGAAAAGCATTAAAATGACAGTTCTTTAAAAATACTCAGGAAGCACATATTGTTTGAACATTTTTCCCCTTTCATTATTTCATTTCTTACCCATGATAAGGCAAAATTGCAAAATCTGAGCTGGGAAGACTTGGGAGTAAGGATACAAAATGCTCGACAAAGCAGTATGTTACACGTGATAAAAATCATTTTCGGATCTGAATTGAAAGTATTTGTATTAAATAAAACTTATTTATTTTTATTGTTTACCCACCTATTCAATACAATACAATATTAAAAATTAGGACCTTGTCGTTATTAAATTGTCAACATAAAAATTAATATATTAGATGGTACATGTTTTGCCTATCAATAGTAGGCATCATCAGCCATAGTATATCACCTTAGGAATAAATCAGGTGCCTAATTGGAAATGACTTATGAATACTATTGATATATAACTATGTCTTGTAAAATGGATGAGAGGTCATCATACAACTATTACCATATAAGCTGTGGTTTACTATTAGCTTAACAATGATTGTAGCAATATTTGAGTCTAAAAATCATAACAATTATTTGAGAAATTACGATATAAGGTGGTTGATTCTTGATATTAAAAGTTATTGCAATATTGTTAAAAATCAGAAAGCACATTCCAATTAATTATCAAATGGCGTGTTGTTAAAAACTTGAGCAATGCTGAACACTAAAATTTCATCTGGTGATAGTCGTTGTTTCTTGAAGATGATATGTATTAATTTTGTATTTATGTGCGTATAAATTTGAAGAATTTACATATGGCTTAGTTCATTTTGAGATAGTATTAGTTTGAATGCTGAATGCCGTAGGCCACATTAAAGTTTGTTATAGACGTCATTGGGCCATCTTCTTTGATATGGTGTTTATGGGAAGAGTTTGGAATTGGTGTAGCTTTTTGTTGCTGGACGTGTTGGAGTAAGGTACCTGATTTATTCCTATGTGCTATGTTCCAAACTGTCATTGGAGAGAGTGTGTGGAATGGCTTAGTAGACAAATAAGCTTGAGTGGAGCTTTCAAAGGTAGGAAAGATCATAATATGAACAGTGGAATTCAAGAGGATGAATTGGAGCAAATATTCTTTTAAAGCAAGAGGAATTAGTGACTGGAATAAATTATCAAGGGAAATATTTGATAAATTTCCAAATTCTTTGAAATCATTTAAGAAAGGGCTGGGTAAACAACTGAGAGGTAATCTGCTACCTGGGCACCAGCTCTATATGCAAATCAATGATGACCAATTGATTGATTGATTGATTGATTGATTGATTGATTGATTGACTGAAGGCTGGACCTATAAAAAGTTACACCTTCTCTTAGATGAAGAAGGTAAAAAACCACACACACAGCCTGACAAAAAAAAAAAAAAAAAAAAAAAAAAAAAAAAAAAAAAAAAATAAAAAAAAATTGAAGCACCCAGGAGAAATGGTCGGATGTCAATGTAACTTCATACACATGTACACCAACGGGGAGTATGTAAATGAATGGATTTGCAATTCTCTGTGACAGTTAAAATGGCCACAAGAGTACATTAGAGTTCTTCATGTTTAGTGTTGTCACCAGACCTGATGGGGTTTATAAGGGCCGTGAAAAGTGTCAGATGTTGAGCGATCACAGTGAAGGACATGAAAATGCCACATACTTGTGAGATAGCATTATCAGCACCACCAGAGTTTGAAGGAACCCCACTGAGGGTGTCCATTCGACCGGCTGGTCGAATCGTGCAATATCCAGATTTGTGGGGCATTCAGATGTGACAGCGGTCCAATGTTGGACTGCATGGGAACATAAGGCAGGCATACTCGTCGTCAAAGTTCTGGTCGACCACTAAGCACATCGTAGCCCCTTCACATCTGCGCCTGCCATCCAAGAACAAGTAATGGACTCATTGCAACATTCTGTGTCATCATGTCATGTCGTGGTTGATGGCCTGAGTAACTGTCGACCAGTTATACTTCCAGTCGTCTCTCTCATGTTCTCATCCATTATACTCCTTTTCCATATATTGTATTTCAGATTGAGTACATTCCATTTCTTTAGTGATTAGCTCCAGATTATCTCCCTGCCATTGTATATCTTTCAGTCGATGATCCACATAAATTACGAACAACAAAGCTTTGTCTAATCCCTGCACACACAGCCATCTCTGTTAAGACAGTTTTGGGCTAAATATAGCATGGTTCCACTGCTCCACGCCAGACCTGGCTCCGTGCAACTTTTTCTTATTTCCACACATGAAAAGGGGCATGAAAGGACACAGATTTGACAACATTGAAGAGGTCAAGAAAAAAACAAGGGAGGAGCTGTCAGCCATAAAAGATGACTACAAAGAATGTTTCGAACAGTGGAAGCACCGGTGGGACAAATGTATTAGTTGTAATGTAGAATATTTTGAAGGGGATAAGGTTGTTTTGTAAATAATTTGAAAGTACATAGCTTTTAAAAAATGGGCTATTTAAAAAATAATTCCATTTTTTGGGGGGTACCCCCTCATATGTGAAGTAATTAAAGGTTGACCAAGAACTCGCTGTACGATCAATTTTCACTACAGTCCAATTGTCAACATGAATGCTTTTAATAAAAACATCAAAGGTGAAAGATTACAGCTTTGTCTAACCCTTGCAAACACCCTGAACCAAGATCTCACTGTACTATCAATTCTCACTGCAGTCCAATTGTCAGCATACATGCCTCTGATTGTTTTTAATAATCTGCCTTTAATCCCATAATCCCACAGTACAGCTAATATATTTTCCCTTGGTACTCCGTCATACGCCTTCGCCAGATCTACAAAACAAAAACATAATTGTCTATTCCTCTCGTAGAATTTTTCTAATACCTGGTGCATATTGAAAATCTGATCCTGAAAGCTGCTCTGTGGTCTAAAACCATACCAGTTATCATCCAACTTACTTTCAACCACTGATCGCATCCTACCTTTCAAAATGCCAGTGAACACTTTGCCTGGTATACTGATCAACGAAATAGCTCGACAGTTGTTTCAAACCTTCCTGTTCCCTTGCGTATGGATAGGTGCAATTAATGCTTTCAACAAACGAGAAGGTAGTTACTAACATACCATACTAATCTAATTACTCTACGAAGCAATTTCATCTCTGCCCTCCCACTTTATTTCAGCATTTCAGGTCTAATTTCATCTCCTGCTTCTTAATGACAATAGAGTTTATTTACCATCCTATCCACTTCATCTAGCATAATTTCACCTACATCATTGTCCTCCTACCCATAAGCTCAGTTGTTCGCAATGTCAAAAGAAAGATTCCCTTTTACACTGAGAAGATTTTCAAAAAATTCCTTCTACCTGTCCAGTGATACCCAAAACACTATTCATTTCCTTTTTCCCACCTTTCTAAGATTCTTTATTACTGTCCAGAAAAGTTTCACTGCTGCTTGACCTAGCCTTTCCAGGTTGTTACCAAAATCTCGCCATGACTTCTTCTTGGATTCAACAATTGTTTGTTTTGCTGTATTTCATCTACATACAATTCCCTGTTTGCATCAATCCTTGTTTGGTGCCATTTCTGATATGCCTTCCTTTGACATTTACAAGCTGCTCTCACTTCATCATTCCACTACACTAATTGACAGAATGTTAAGCAACCGACTATTTCAAGTTCACTCAGAACACAACAGAAGCAAATTCCACAAAGTCAACAATGGTCTGCCTCAAGGGTCGGTTCTATCTCCTACTCTCTTCAACTTATACATCCACGACCTGCCTGAAACAGTGTCCCGAAAGTTCATATATGCGGACGATATTTGCCTTACAATTCAACGACCCAACTTCGCAGAAGCTGAAATAGTTCTTAACCGAGACCTTGAACTGTTGGATGACTACTTTCAAAGATGGTACCTTCATCCCAATCCACAGAAAACAGTGACATCTACATTCCATCTGAACAACGCAGAAGCAAACCACCATCCAAGGGTATTCTTCAAGGGCCATGAACTACAATATTGTGCCAATCCCAGTTACTTAGGAGTAACATTGGACAGGTCTCTTACGTACAAAAATCATCTGCAGAAAACCGCCAACAAACTAAAAAGTCGTAATAACATTCTCCAACGATTGGCTGGAACTTCCTGGGGAGCAGATGGAAACACATTAAGGACAACATCTCTGGCCTTAGTCTATTCTGCAGCAGAATACTGCTCTGGTGTCTGGCTTAACAGTGCTCACACACAGCTAGTAGATTCACAACTTCGTCAAACCATGCGAATCATAACTGGTACACTTCGTGCTACACCGACCCAATGGTTACCGGTTCTCAGCAATATACTACCTCCACATATCAGGAGACAGAAGGCCCTTTTTCAGCTATGGACCAGAATGCTAAAGAATGAACGTCTACCTGTTCATGAGGATATCAGACAGAAATGCACACGCCTGAAGTCTCGCCAGCCTGCTTGGAAGACAGCCGTGAAGATAACATCTAGTGAATTCAACCCCACCTCTAAATGGTTAACAGAGTGGTCTTTATCCCCAGCTCGGGCAATAGTGGATATTGATAACCCATCCACAAAGCTGGCAGGCTTTGATCTGCCACGTTGCACCTGGAGTAGACTAAACCGCATGAGATGTGGAGTAGGTAGAACAGCATCTACTTTACACACCTGGGGCTGGTCAGTTTCTCCATACTGTGATTGTGGGGAGGTTCGACAAACAATGAAACATGTAGTGCAGGAATGTCCACTCCGTGCTTTCACTGGCACCATGGAAGACCTCAACACAGCAACACCCGAAGCAGTGAAGTGGGTGGCGGGTTTGGACATTCACATTTAGTGACATGTACATCACTCGCACTCAGTGTGTATATATGAACTGTCAGAGTTGATAGGTGGATAGCGATGTAAATATATTGTGTTTTCTTCTTGTATTTTCAAACTTTGTAAATTGCTTTCTTTGACTGTATAGATATGATAATTTGTATTTACTTTGTACTCACCTTTCACTGGTTGTGTAAATAGTTTATAGGTTGTCATTATTCATCATACGCCAAATAATAATAATAATTCCACCAAGATGTTTGCTTTTTCCCATCTTTACACACAGATGTTTCAAGACATTCCCTTGCTACATCATCCCAGTATGCCATCCATTATCTTTCTATATCCCGAACCTTCTTAATGTCTATTATTTGAAACTTTGTACTAATCATATCCATGTACTTTGGTCTAATTTCCTTGTCCTGGAGACTTTTTCCCCTTATTTGCCTGCAGACAGATTTAACTTTCTCTACAGAGACAGTGGCTGCATGGTTTGGGTCACATGGCTGTCAGTTTGGATTTGGGAGATAGTGAGTTTGAATCTCAATGTCAGCAGCCCTGAAGATGGATTTCCATGGTTTTCCATTTTCACACCAGACAAATACTGGGGCTGCACCTTAATTAAGGCCAGGGTCACTTCCTTCCCACTTTTTGTGCTCTCCTATCCCATCACTGCCATAAGACCTATCTGTGTCGATGTGATGTAAAGCAAATAGTAAAAAAAAAAAAAAAAAAAAAACTTTCTCTATCCTAGGCCTAGAGATAATTAGTTGTGGTGAATAGCCTTATGCTTGAAGATGTACAAGGGTAATGCCAAAGATAAGGTCTCCTATTTTTTTTTATAAATACAGAACTCTGTTCGTGTGGCTGTTGGTCACAATATGATGAAGAATGTTTCCCGTGCTCGCATATAAACATGCGCATGCCACGCTGAGACAATCAGTCTTGGCTTGGCAGCCGTTGGGAATGGAGCTCCCGTTCGATGTTACCACAAAGTGCGAAGTGCGTGCAGTTATTCGGTTTCTGAACGCAAAAGGTACTGAAGTGATTTAAATCCATCACCAATTGACAGAAGTGTATGGTAAGACGTGCATGGATGTAAAAAATGTTCTTAAGTAGTGTACAGAGTTAGCAACCGGTCAGACTGAAATTCACGATGAACAAAGGAGCAGGAGACCATCAATTTCCGTCGAGACAGTCGTGGCGGTTGAGCAAATCATGCGTGAAGATCGGCGGATCACCCTGGATGATCTCCGCACTTTGGTTCCTGAGGTTTCCTGAAGTGCCACTCATAGAATTTTAACGGAAAAGTTGATATACCGGAAGATGTGCGCAAGATGGGTGCCACGCACGCTGACTGAAGACCACATGCGGCAACGAGTTGAATCTTCCCGTGCATTTCTTCAACGCTTTGCAGCCGAACAGGACAACTTTTTGGACTCAATTGTCATGGGTGACAAAATCTGGGTGTTCCACTTTACACATGAGACCAAGCAACAATCATGCCAGTGGCGGCATCCCTCTTCGCCAAAGCCACAGAAATTCAAGCAAACACAGTCTGCTGGTAAAGCCATGACAACTGTGTTTTGGGATCAAAAAGGGGTATTGTGGATCGTCTTTATGCCTGCTGGGACCACAATTAATGCTGACAGGTACTGTGAGACCCGGAGAAAACACAGACGGGCAATTCAGAACCAGAGAAGAGGAATGTTGAGGAAGGGCGTAAACATTCTCCACGACAACCCCGGCAAACCGTTGCTCTCCTGCAACAGTTTCAGTGGAACATCATCACCCACCCACCCTCCCACCCTATAGTCCCGACTTGGCGCCCAGTGACTACCACTTGTTCCCTAAGTTGAAAGAACATTTGGCTGGAAAGCAATTCAGCACCGACGATGAGGTGAAAGATGAGGTTCACAACTTCCTGAACATCATGGCGGTGAGCTGGTATGACATGGGCATACAAAAACTGTCACAGCGTCTACAAAATGCATCGACAAAATGGTGATTATATAGAAAAATAGCTAAATGTTCAAGTTGTAAAATGATGTAAACCATTGTAGGTCTATGTATTTATTAAAAAATAGGAGACCTTATTTTTGGGATTATCTTTGTATTCATAACTGCTTATCCCATACTAGCACAGAAGTCTAGTAAATGCCTCTCATTTCTATTAGCTTCCATATTTCCCCATATTTACATATCACCTTGTCATATCCTAAGGTTCTATTTCCAACTATCGCACTGAAACTGCCCATTAGCGCTATCCTAGCTGTTTAACCTGACCACGACGTCACTCAGTGCTTCATAAAACTTGTCAATTTCATTGCTATCTGCACCCTCACATGGTGAATACACCGAGATAATTCTCATCCTAATTTCTCCAACTGTTAAATTTACCCACATCATTAAATGTTATAATTCTCATGTTAGGTCCGTATTGAAATGTACGTAAATACAAAGTATGTTACAAGTGTTTATTTATATATCCACCTATTCAATACAAAGAGATCATTTTAGAAATTAAATATTATTATAAAATGTTAAGGGACATGTTTCGCCCATATTAAGGGCATCATCAGCCTCAAATTCAAACCTGTATGGTGAAAAATCAGGATCCTGATTGCTCTTACAAGCCATAAAAAGAGGATATCATTATAGGTGTTAGTCTAAACATACAAAATATTAGAATGTCCTTGGCTAAAATTGCAGTATCAAGTTGCATGTCATAAGTTCACATGAATATACTTTCCGGAGCATTGAAAAACTTGTTGGGGTAGGGCAGTAAACAGCTCAGTCTTTATAATGAAACAGAAATGTGCCTCCTTGAAGATGATAAGAAAAAGCAAAGCTGATACACTGTTACAGATGTCAATATCGTATGTTGTGATACAACAGATCTCTTAAATGGCTGTTCAGCTGCCTATAGTCTATTTAACTGGCTGAAGGAGTGAAAGTCGAATGTGTTATGATAGCCTTATGGCGAGGATGACACAGGAAAAGGATAGAAGTGGAAAGGAAGCGGCCATGGTCTTAATTAAGGTACAGTATGAAAATGGGAAACCATGGAAAACCATCTTCACAGGGCTGCCGACAGTGGGATTCAAACCCATTATCTCCCAAATACTGGATACTAGCCACACTTACGCAACAGTATAGTATTCTTGATGAACAGTCCTACTTTATAACTGTTAGGTCTGCCAAAATTAATTTTGAGTAAATAAATGTATAAACTTAAATGTATAAACTACCTGAAAAAGAAAACATATGGTAACAGAATTATACCTAGAAAAAGAGACAACTTAATTAAAATAGAATGGCATGTTTTGTTCTTGAAAGAACTTCATCAGATTCTATTAAATCACACTCAAAAATATTTAGAAATATATATAAACATTTATGTTTCTGTTTAATCCTTAAAAACTTGAAATTTGAGACTTATGTTAATGAAGTCCTCACTTCTCTCCACTAGGGTTGGGCAGACTGGAACAGTCTGTTGTTCCGGAACATCAGGAGCTTGAGGTGAAGTGTTTCGGTACAGTGTGCCGGCAAACGGCACAGTAACTGCGCAGTTGAGAGAACTTCGTGAGGCAACATGATATGCTCCGCGTCAGCAGGAAAGTGCTGCTGTACTGGACATGCTGTGTGTAGTTACGGCCAGCATAAAGCTGCACGGAATGTGAAGGAACAGATGGAACACTGAAATTCGTGCCCAATAATCACGTTTAAAGGCTGCTTTTAGGTTAAGATTTTTTTCAGTCAATATGTACACATAACACAGTTACAATGGCAGTACAGTTGTTTAAAAGTAACTAATCCAAGGATATTTTCACCAGTTGAATGTATCGGCCTGTATTGTGAGTAATTAGGGCCAGGATAAAACTTCACAGCACATGAAAAAGCAGTCGGAACTCTGAAATACGTATGCAAAAAGTCGTGTCTAAATGTTGTTTTTAGCAAAGGAATGATTTCATTCATTCTGAAATATACCTGTCACACTTATACTGGCAGTAGATGTGTCTACAAATGTCACAATGTTAGTTTCACCAGTTAAAAATATACTCGCACAGTTGAAGAAACATTCATCAGTACTCTATGTACGTACAGAATATACAAGCGGAACACAAAAATAAAAATTACCCCATACAAGTAAAACACAAAGATAAAAATTAAACACTATCTACAAGCGGAACAGGAGACTAAAAATAAAACTATACAAACAGAACATGAAAAATAAAAATTGTGGGATGTTAAAGTTTGAAATGTCTTGTCATTGTACCAGTTGAGATCCCTTTGCAGACAAAATAGAAGAACATAAATTGCATTTCACTCTGTTTGGTTTTATTCTAGTAAAAAAGTCCTAAACAGGACTCTGGTGCGACATTATGCAAAGTTTACCCTTTCATACAGTTATATTTCTAGTTTTCAATGAAAACACTCTTACAAAACAGCTGAAAACAAAACAGAACACATTACGATATACTCATTTACCGAAGGCCAGTTGCCGGTGCAACGGAACTCACAGAACAAAGAGGAGAACACGGAACACAGCTGGTATAGACAGTCAGCGAGTAGGCGAAGGGCAGTGCATAGTGACGCTGAGGACGGGATAGCGAGTCACTATCTTGGTCTCGCTTGAGAATGTTTCGGAACAACTGACACTCGGTGTTCCGGAACAACGAAATACAACTGTGCACTGACACAGTGTGCCGAAACAGGCACATGGTGCCCAACCCTACTCTCCATTCTACCTAAGAATGCCTATCTCACACTCTGCCCTTTCCTTTTTAACACGTATTAAGAACTCTTTATATTCTCCTATCTCTTTCACATTATCTTCCCTTATCCAAATTTCATTAACTCCTAACACATCCAGAAGCATTCATTTTGCTGACTTGGACAGTTCTACATTCTTTCTTCCATAAGCCCCACCCCATTAATATTGATAGCTCCTCTGCAAATTCCATTTTGTTCATCAAGTTGTTTCCAGAGAGTCCCTCACCTGTCAAATGGAAATGAGACTCCGTTTGTGGGTAGAGTACTCATGAAAGAAACATGTGGGTTCAAAATTTTCAGCTGCTGCCTTCATCAGTGGAGGATAGAACAAGAATGGTGGGGATCAGTGTTGATCAGTAGACTCTGTTATGAGTTAAAGGGAGGAGGGAGATATGCAAGACAAGCGAATGAGAAAATATGAAAGAGCGGTTATGTAATGTTAAAGCCGGTTGATCCTCCAAGTTCTATTCTGTCCTCCACTGATGAAGACTGCAGTTGAAATATTTGAATGTAAGTGTCTCTTTCATGACTACTCTATCCATGCATGATTACATGGTATGTTGCTGCTCTCCACCTATTTCCTATATCTTCTTTTTCTGCTTCTACTTCTTTTACGGCTTCATTCGACCACGACAGTCAATCATTTTATGGTCATTCCTACATATATATACTGCTCTGGTTAGCTTTCTTATTCTAGCATAGTGCTGGGAACAAACAGAGCGGAGCCGGAGTTTTCCGCGCATTCAATCGGAGGCACCGAGTACAACCGCAAATGAAATCATGGCGGGAAAACGATTGTTTCCTCTGAAACCTCCATTTCACTCACTGTTTCCTTCCCATATTGTAGAGTTTCTGCATTGTCATTTGGACATTACATTCATACTTGTTGCTGTGTAGCAGCACCTTTGTGGAAGAATCAGCCGGTCAAACCGTTGCCCAGGGAATGCCCGATTGCATTAACCAGGGTAAACTTGTTCAAGAAGATCTCTTCTCATAAGAACTCTCCCTTGTACGATGCCCTACAACACCCACCAATAACTCGTCTGAAATCACGCAAACCACCCTGGACTGATTTTAAAAGTATCAATTCTTTCGACATGACCTCTGAGTGGCGACAGCATTGGCATGAACATCCACCCAACAACGCTCATTTGGTTCAAGATCCAACAAAGAAGGTTGAAGGATTCCAACTGCCGCGTCAAACCTGGTCGAAGCTGAACCGAATTAGGACGGGTCAAGGGAGGTGTGGCTACATGTTGAAGAAATGGGGTTTCCGTTCGTCTGCTGACTACAACTGTGGAGCGGAGGAGCAGACAATGGAACACATCGTTAAGGAGTGCCCACTTCGAGCATTTAACGGTGATCTGAGGCTACTACATCAAGTGACTCTGAGTGCTCTGGACTGGTTGTCAAATTTAGACATTTCCATTTGATATATTTTTTTGTGTACTTGTAAAGCCATACGATATATATATATTACATTCATGCTGTACAACGTGTTAGAATGCAATTATGATGAATGGGTGTAGGCTGTAGGGCCTATTAGCAAATTATAACAAATGAGGTTACAACTCGCAATCATGTAACAACACATATTTGATGCTCCGAATGCTGACTTTGAGAAGGAACTATTTTCTTCATTAATCAATTCAGAGGCAGATGCTATTAATATAATTTATTGAAGGTAAGCATATAGGTACCAGTAACACATTTTTACAGTTTGATGAACATAAAAAGTATATTAAATAATCAAACTCTATTCTGCAGGTGCACCAAGTGTAATAGGCCTACGTAAGAGATTAACATGTGAATTATTATTATTATTATTATTATTATTATTATTATTATTATTATTATTATTATTATTATTATTATTATTATTATTACCCTCAGAGATTTAACCAAATATTATACATAATGCATAGGGTGTTAAAATGAAAGTATCCAATATCGTATTTTAGGTGGCAATAGTATGCATCGAAACAAAAAAAAAATGTCTAATAAACCTGGGTTCTACAACACAGATTCTGAGATCTGAACACGTGTTTATAGGAGGTACCTAATATGATGTAATTCATGGTAATGTATTTCTCAGCCCTGGAATAACACAGACTATATCAGATAATCACAGTTGACACCCCTGACATGGAATGAAAACAAGAATCTTGTTTTTCACCAATGCGGGTGCTGTTGGAATGCCGGCCAAGATGTGAGGGTTTTCTTATGTATTTGCTTTAATAATGTATTGGATTATAATCTATTACCTAAGTCCAAGTTTTTACAAAAAGAACATTGCGTATGTTACATATCGATTGGTGCTACAATAAAATCAATAGTAAAATCCAAAGAGATATGACATCCCTTCTCTTCTGGGGTTAAGAGGGAGAAAGAAGGAAGTGCCTTAAAAATCTCTCCACTGCCTTCCTAGTCCTAGTAGAGTGCCGCAAGACTTGCTCTCCTTCAGGTGTCGCGGTTGGCTATGAATCTGCATTGCTAAATCCGGTGCCGGACCTCCGTGACTCAGGCTGGAGGGCAGAGTCTGGATCGGCTGAAGAGGGTGTCACGATCTGGTTGTCAGTGTCACTGGTAGAGTTATTGTCATTGTGGTACATTTTGGATGAATTAAAGGTAAGGGCACGAAGGCTGTAGTGAGTCTCTCTTGAACTAAAGGTCCGCACAACTTCATCTGGTGGATATGTCTTCGCCATAATTGGCCACTGACAGATATAATGTAGTTCAGCGCTCCATCCTTACTTAGGACTGTACCTATGGCCCATTTTTTATCGGGAGACCTGTAGTCATGAATGGCTACCCTTTCGCCTTCGGAGAAATATCTATCGTAGAAGGATGTTGTTTTTCTCATTTTTTCAACCACGTCCTTAATGGGAACCGGTTTCAGGACGTCCAGTCTGGACCGTATCTCACATTGCAAAACCCCTGGTATCTTCTTTCTTGTACAAATTCAGCTGGTTGGGATGAACGCATTTCAGATTAGATATTCCTCTTCTGTTGCAAATTAACGCTCACACACTTCACATTTGGCCCACTTCTTGCCGATGTCTCGTTCGAAGAAGAACCAAACTACAGATTGACGTCGTGGCATTTAGTCGAAAAATGTGGACACCAGACAGGGCTCATTTGCATACTAACTGCTCCTCCCCTCCTAATGTCCTCCGGTTACTTCGGTGTCACTCACTATTCCGAGTACTTCGACTCCACTCGGATATCTCCGGTTATCTCCGGAGGGGCACTGTAATCGCTACTACCAGTTCATTACAAGTAATGAAAATCATTTTCTTCGTATTGAAAGAATCTTAATTTATAATAATATAAGAAATTTATTTTAACTCAACCTATTCAATACAGTACAAGATGTTAACATATTAGTTAAACATCGTTAAAAATAGTTGAGACATGTTTTGCTCCTTCTGTAGGGCATCATCAGTCATATCAAATACCTCAAAATTGTACCAGACGTCTGGTTGGAAATTATAAAAATATGTTGGATGAGTGAATACATTAAAAAACATTTACAAAATCTTATCATTAACAAAATATCAAATTGATTAAAAAATGTTACACTAGTGAACACGTTGGTGAATTTTCACTCAAAACAAGTCCGTCATATGCACAGTATTGACAATAGTAGTAGCTAAAGTCTTATTTGATGCTAAGTTCGAAGACAGTTTAAAATTTATATACAAATATTGAGAATGAATGCAGAATACATATAATTACAATTTACTGTACGCATATTTTATATTGTAAAATAATATGGAAAAGCATTCCAAATCTGTATTAATTTCCATACAAAGGAAAAAAAAATTTGGACCTCAATATTGCGGTCCTGGTGCAGTCTAATCTTGAAGCCATTGTTGAAGAAGAAGTTTAGATGTAACTTGTAATTTATGCTACAAATCTGAAGAGGGAGTTTAGTAATTTCAAATTTCTAATCTATATTATTGCAATGATACATACAGGCCATGTTTGGATCCTTTGAAATTTTAAGAGCACCTTATCTGCAATATCTCTTAGAAGGAGACTGCGAAACATTTCAACTGAAGTGATCCTGTAACAAAAATAAAAACAAATATTGATAATAATAATAATAATAATAATAATAATAATAATAATAATAATAATAATAATAATAATAATAATAATAATAATAATAACAACAATAATAATTATTATTATTTCCAATAATAGGCAAGAAGCAATTCATTCAGTTGAAAAATTGCCATCAAAATAGGACTTCAAATATCTTACAAGAAAACACAGTACATGGAAGGAGCCCCATGATATTTATATGGACAACCTTTGATAACTAAATTCGGCAAAATTTCTCAAGTAAACAAGTTTAAATACCTAGTAGAAGTAATTCAACCCTCTGAGTCAAATCATGATGCAAATAAAGAGAGAAGCTCTAAATTACAAAAATCCTACCGAATCACCTGGAACTAGATTCACAATTAAGTATTTATTTATTTATTTTCCACCTAGTCGATACAATGATTGCTTAAGGCAACTTTTAATGGTCAAAAGTGGTACATGTTTCGTATATTATCAACATCTTCAGCCACATAACACTGTTTAGATGAAAAATATATAAAATTGACAAAGTAATGCTTTAGATGAAGTGTCCTTAAAATTAACATAAGATTGACAAGATTAAAACAAACAAATAACTCAAGAGAAAATATATAAATTATTTCTACAATAGAAAGCAGTCGTCAAGGAAACACTTGTACAATATTCCATAGAGAAATTGTCCTAATAAATATTCTTTTCTTAATAATTCATGAAAAAAGATCAATTTATAAATTAAAAATTATACAATTTATAAGTAATTATCGAAATGAAGAAATCCTGATAATTACTTATAAATTGTATAATTTTTAATTTATAAATTGATCTTTTTTCATGAATTATTAAGAAAAGAATATTTATTAGGACAATTTCTCTATGGAATATTGTACAAGTGTTTCCTTGACGACTGCTTTCTATTGTAGAAATAATTTATATATTTTCTCTTGAGTTATTTGTTTGTTTTAATCTTGTCAATCTTATGTTAATTTTAAGGACACTTCATCTAAAGCATTACTTTGTCAATTTTATATATTTTTCATCTAAACAGTGTTATGTGGCTGAAGATGTTGATAATATACGAAACATGTACCACTTTTGACCATTAAAAGTTGCCTTAAGCAATCATTGTATCGACTAGGTGGAAAATAAATAAATAAATACTTAATTGTGAATCTATTGAAGTGCGATACGGACCATGAAGCTGATTTTATGTAATCACCTGGAACTCGTATAACAAAAAAAAAGAAACATGATCTAGGTTAGCAAAACTAAGGCATTATAATACAGTAAACAAACCTAAAGCATTATATGCATCGGAAACCTTAATCATGGATGGTAGATCACTAATCAAAGTCATAGAAAAGCAAGAAAATATTCTATGGAAAATCTCCAACCTAGTTTGTAGAAATGGAATCTGGATGAAAAGGAAATCTCAGGAAATATACAGTATTTCCATGCCTAAAGAATCTTACACACCTTCAGAAAAAAAAGCAATTGAAATTCTATGGGCATATTCTCAGAATGAGTGACAACGGAATGACTAAAGGAATTTTCAATCTTTCCCTTTTATTACAAACCAAGAGCTACTGCCTGTGTGAAATTGAAACAATAATAATCATAATTCTTACATTTATACATACACTGACGGAAAAATGAATAGCAACTCGGTGAATTTTCTCCTCATATCAAACTATTTCATGTTTCAGTGTGACAGGTCATTACAAAGTAATACAATTTATATATTTTCTGAAAGCTTGTTTTATTGCCTCTCTAATGCAAGGTAGCAAATTAATTTATTGCCCTTCACATCTGTGTAGCATTTCTTAACTGAAGGGGAAAAAACAAAAATTTTGCATTTTACATGCTAATGTGTATTGAACTGCCAGATAGCAGTAAATGCTTCTACTAGTGTTACTGACCATCCACAGATGTCTCTGTTGTTTAAACAGCTGCTAGGTACTAATTCCTGTTGTGCATTCCTACTTTTTGTCTATTAATAATCCCTCTGAATCCTCATAGAAGTTTTCGTGTTTACCAGTTTGTTTCTTTCTGCTTGAAAGAGTTCCAGTGCCAAATTGTAATACAAAATGGGTAGAAAATGTGATATATCACCACGAAAGGCTGCACGGATTGTGGCATTAAGCGAATGTGGTAAAACTAATTCTGAGATAGCTCAAATTGTGGGAGTGCACAAAAGTACAATTGGGAGACAATTGGCCAAGTTTTGAGAAACGGGTGGTCTTGTGAGTGGTAGAGTGGGAAAATGTGGTAGAAAACTGAAAACTTCACCCAGGTCTGACAATGCTTTGCATCGTTTATGTATGGAAAACAGGTTTGCTACCTCGGAAGTACTTAGAGACAAATGGAGGGAAATGTCTGGGGTTAATGTTTGTTCTAGAACTGTTAGGAACAGATTGCAAAAATTTGACTTGGTGTCCAAAAAGCCTGTAAAGAAACCAATGCTCACCAAACAGTAACGTATGAAGCATGTTCTGTGGACTAAAGAACATCAGCACTGGCCAGCTGAGCAGTGGCGTAAGGTTCTCTTCAGTGATGAATCTAAAGGCAATATAGGTGGAAGTGATGGGGGTAGTCGAGTGTTTCAGAAAACAAGTGAAGCACTGAATCCAGCCTGTACTCTGAAAACTGTGAAGTTTCCAACTAGTGTTATGCTCTTGGGGTGTTTCTCATACAATGGTGCTGGGCGTATTGATGTCCTAAAATCCACCATCAATGGGCAGAAGTACAAGACAGTTTTGGAGAAGAAAATGATACCATCAGGAAGGGATTTATTTGCAGGACAACCATTCATTTTTCAGGATGATTCAGCACCCTGCCATCGTGCAAAAGTGGTCAAAGACTTCTTAGATGAACAAGAAAATGTCACAAAATTTGTGGGCGATTCTGAAGAAGAAAATAAGAGAAAGGAAGCCCCGAACAAGACTGCAATTGATTGAGGCTATTGTTAATATCAGGTATCATGGAATACCCATTGAAACTCTCCAAAATCTAGTAGATTGCATGCCGAGGAGGTGTCAAGAAGTTTTGAGGTCAAAAGGCTATCCCACCAAGTACTAGAGCCGAGATAAGAAAGTAATTAGTGAAGTGTAAAATTCTGGTTTTGTCCCTTCAATTAAGAAATGCTACACAGACTGCTATATGAAGGGCAATAAATTAATTTGTTACCTTGCATTAGAGAGGCAATAAAACAAGCTTTCAGAAAATACAGTATATGGATTTATTACTTTGTACTGACCTGTCACACTGAGACATGAAATAGTTTGATATGAGGAGAAAATTCACCTAGTTGCTATTAATTTTTCTGGCAGTGTACATCGTGATTATAGACTGTTATGCATTTCACCTTTCAGTCTGCAAGGAACTAAGCACATCCACAATCCTTTATTTGCAACTACAGTAATTACATACCTCTCACCTTTCAATGATTAAGAAACTGAGTCTATAGCATTAGCCTTCCTCCACTTATCTTACCCTCCATGGCTGAGTCCATAATTCTCCTAGGTAGCTTACCATCCTCCATTTATCTCATACCGGGTGAGCCGAATAAAACGGAACTGCTCCATCTTGTGCGCGGGAATTCCTGAGTCAGTGAGCGAGTCGGTCACGCTACCACACCAGGTTTCAGTCTTTGCAGAACATTCGCAAACGTGGCACATGTTTCGTTGGTAACATTAGTACAGTGTGTGAATTCAGTGAAATGGCTCAGGTGGCTCAAGTCGGGTGTCAGCATTCTGTTTCCCAAAGAGTATTCATTTACGATTAATATGTCCGCACAGAAAGTGCGAGGGCCATAAGGAGATTATTTCAAGAGAAGTTTCCTGATGTTCAATTCTAGGTCAGACTTCGATTCGTAGATTAGTAAATAAATTACACAATACGGGAAGTGTTTGTGATAAGAAACATAATAAACCATGTACAGTACTCACACAAGAAACTGTATGTAACATTGGTAACGCTCTGTAAAGGTCTTCTACAAAATCAATTCGACGACTTGTTCAGGAAATGGAAATTTCCTATGGTTCTGTTTGAACAGGTACAAACTTACTGAAGGGTAATGAACAATTTCCTAAGCAAGTGCCAAGAATGCTTGAACAACGAAGGGAGGCAGTTTCAACACCTCCTAGCATGATATATGTCAGCACTTTTATTTTTTGTGTTGTTTGTTAGTTAGAAATACCTTACATGGCAATGTATTTACTGCGGACATCCTGTCAAGCACGCACCTCCCGTGTGCAGGTTGTGGGACTGGTTCTGCTTCATGTTGCTCACCATTACTGAAGACAGTTCATACACACAGTTTCATCCATCAAGTTCATTCCTAATGTATCTACCTTCTTACATTATTCCCACCTTTTTGTACAGTAGAGTATCACAAACTCAAAACCTAATGTGAAATGAGAGGGTGTCAAGTTACAAAAATGTAGAGTTTTGCATACTTGTGGAAGAGTTATATAAAACACATCAAGTCTCAATCTCTGATTTTTTCTTTTTTCCAGACTTCTACATTCTTAGCAATTTTATTTACAATATCCTCTTTATCTTAACTCATTCATACATCCATTCATAGTCATATTGTTTCCTTTCCTTCCCAACGGACTTTTTCACTGGAAAAGCAACACACCACTGAACTTGAAAATTTTCCCACACATTGATTCACTTAGATAAGGCAAGTCTAATCCATAGAAAGCTTAACTGAAAGAAATTTGTACAGCAGTACAGTACTGTAGTCAAACCTGTCTGCTTATATGCAGCTGAAATAATAGCTAGTAAGGGACTCTCCAGACTTGGAAAAAAGAAGGGAAATTCCTAAAAAAGATTCTTGGACCCAGAAAACCAAGAGATGAATTTGCTTTGTGCTTAACATCAAACCAAAAACTATACCAAAGATTTGAAAATCTCACTACCACAATGTAGAAAAGGAGATAGACTTTCTACGACTATATTAAGAGGATGGAACCAGAAAGGCTTGTCAACAGGATTTTTACTTTCTAGGAGAAAACAACAAAATGCAGGTCCCATGGGTGAAAGAAGACCATTGGAATCTAGAAAAGTGTGGAACCCAAGCAGAAGACAAATGAAACAGAGAAGTCTTCAGAAGAAAAGTTGCGGAGGTGAAGGAATTGTCCGAAGAGAAAACAAGAAACAACATAGTATTCTCAGTAGAAGAATGAGCAAGAGTAAGCCAATGGAAGAAGCAGTACTGACTAAAGAGGAAAGAGAAGAACTTGAAAAATTTATGGAAGTTGTGTCATTGCAATAATAATAATAATAATAATAATAATAATAATAATAATAATAATAATAATAATAATAATAATAATAATAATAATAATAATAATAATAATAATAATAATAATAATAATAATAATAATAATAATAATAATAATAATAATAATAATAATAATAATAATAATAATAATAATAATAATAATAATAATAATAATAATAATAATAATAATAATAATAATAATAATAATAATAATAATAATAATAATAATAATAATAATAATAATAATAATAATAATAATAATAATAATAATAATAATAATAATAATAATAATAATAATAATAATAATAATAATAATAATAATAATAATAATAATAATAATAATAATAATAATAATAATAATAATAATAATAATAATAATTTGCAGTTGCTATACAAGACCAAGTAATAGCTACAAACAATTACAAAAAGTACATCATCAAAGACACCAGCATACTCTCCGACAAATGCAGACGATGCTCCATTCATCTCGAGACCATCGACCATATCACTGCGGGCTGCCCAGTACTTGCCCCAGTAGAATACACGAGACGACACAATCATGTCTCGGGAATCATACACCAGGCACTTGCTCAGGAAAACCAATTAATTCAGGAGCATATCCCTTATTACAAGTACCATCCAACACCATTCCTGGAGAACGAGTCGATTAAGCTTTATTGGGACACTGCTGTAGTGACAGACAAAACAGTCAACCATAACAGGCCAGACATCATACTGGTAAACAAGAAAACTGGGACGACTTTCATTATTGACATCACTATCCCCAATGACACCAACATTGACAGGAAATACAGTGAAAAAATCTCCAAGTACAAAGAACTTGCAGAAGAGATAAAGAGGATCTGGAAGATGAAACTGGTACGAATAGTTCCTGTGATTCTGTCAGTCAACGGCCTCATTCCACACACACTTCACAAGAGTCTGCGAGAACTGGGTCTTCCACCAAACATCTACAAAATTATGCGACATTCTGTCCTCCTATCAACATGCAACATTGTGCGATCGTTCCTCTCGCAAGAATGAAGATCCTGTGATCTACAGTTTTGTATATACCTGTACATCAACGTTTGTATTATAATGTGTAAATACTTTAATTATGTAAGGCACTTGGTGTATCCCGTGCCCCATTACTACCCATATTTCCTGTGGAGAAGTGTATGAATAATAATAATAATACATTTCAAAAACTCAGATTGGAAACTAGCCTACATTGACAAAGATAACTGCCAGATTCTAGTGAAATACTTTGAATCTCTTCTCAATTGTGAAATTCCAGTATCCACTTTCTCATTTGAAGATAGCATACACGTCCCCCCAGATTCATCCCCTCCAATGAAAGAAGAAGTCAGACAGATTATCCAGTCCCTTAAGAATGACAAGGCACCAGGTGAAATTGAAGGAACTTACTAGGAAATAGAATCTAGCAAAGAAGGCAGCTAAGGATAACATGATGGCAAGCATAAAAATTTTAGTGAAAAATGGAAAGGGATGTATAGGTACTTTAAGGCAGAAACAGGTTCCAAGAAGGACATTCCAGGAATAATTAATGAACAAGGGGAGTGTGTATGTGAGGGTATTCAAAAGGCAGAAGTATTCAGTCGGTAGATGCAGAGTGGGTTGTTGTCCCATATGCTCTGTACTCTGACCGGCCAACCGAGCAGAGGAAAGTTGGCCACGGCTCTACCCTGGCTCTACGCCTCTACATTCGGGAGATGGGTCTGGGGCACAGTGCCGGACTTCACGCCTGGCACCACTCGTCGGCTGTCCTGAGAATGGTTTTCCGTGGTTTTCCATTCTCCTGCACTAAGGCGAATGCCAGGACAGTTCGTAGTATAGGCCACGACCGCCTACCCCCTCACCTTCTCCGCACATCTCCTTCACCGTAACAAATCTCCCGGCCTGAGAGACGGCATCACCATCTAGGAGGCCCGCCTCCCCCTTCAGGGGAGGAATGAAAATGTTTAGTAGTAGTAGTAGTAGCAGAAGTATTCAACAAGCAGTATGTAAAGATTGTTGGTTACAAGGGTAATGTCCAGATAGAGAAGGTAACTAATGCTAAAGAAGTAGGTATTAAAATTTACATATGATAACATAAGCTATAGTAGCCCCTGTGTATACAGGAAAAGGTGATAGACATAAAAATGAAAATTATAGGCCAATAAGTTTGACATGCATTGCATGTAAGCTTTGGGAAGGCATTCTTTCTGATTATATTAGACATGTTTGCAAAATGAATAACTAGTTCAATAGAATGCAGTTCGGTTTTAGGAAAGGTTATTCCACTGAAGCTCAACTTGCAGGATTCCAGCAAGATATAGCAGATATCTTGGATTCAGGAGATCAAATGGACTGTATCACAATTGACCTGTCTAAAGCATTTGATAGGGTGGATCATGGGAGACTACTGGCAAAAAAGAGTGCAATTGGACTAGACAAAAGAGTGACTGAATGGGTTGCTATATTTCTAGAAAATAGAACTGAGAGAATTATAGTAATACCAATATAATGGTCCGTTATTGGACATTATAAATTTTCCAGCTAACTCATTCTTGGTTGCCTGCGTTTCGCCCTCGTATGCCAAGTTGGGCTCGTCAGTTGGGACTTAGCACACCTCCTAAGATGCAAGGCTAGTGCATACCATGGAGGCCACTGCATAGGCTACTTGAAGCCACCAGCAGTGCCAATGAACTATGAGAGCTATATCTCATTTCCAAAAATTGATGCCCGCCTGGCCATCAGATGATATAGATGTTGATTCCCATAGGGAATTTAAAATATTTGTCTAGAATGAGTAAATTTATAATACCAATATAATGGTCCGTTATTGGACATTATAAATTTTCCAGCTAACTCATTCTTGGTTGCCTGCGTTTCGCCCTCGTATGCCAAGTTGGGCTCGTCAGTTGGGACTTAGCACACCTCCCAAGATGCAAGGCTAGTGCATACCGTGGAGGCCACTGCATAGGCTACTTGAAGCCACCAGCAGTGCCAATGAACTATGAGAGCTATATCTCATTTCCAAAAATTGATGCCCGCCTGGCCATCAGATGATATAGATGTTGATTCCCATAGGGAATTTAAAACATTTGTCCAGAATGAGTAAATTTATAATACCAATATAATGGTCCGTTATTGGACATTATAAATTTTCCAGCTAACTCATTCTTGGTTGCCTGCGTTTCGCCTTCGTGTGTCAAGTTGGGCTCGTCAGTTGGGACTTAGCACACCTCCGAAGACACAAGGCTAGTGCATACCGTGGAGGCCACTGCATAGGCTACTTGAAGCCACCAGCAGTGCCAATGCCAAGTCCCAATTTACTCATTCTGGACAAATATTTTAAGTTCCCTATGGGAATCAACATCTATATCATAGAATTATAGTAGGCGAAACTTTATCTGACCCTGTAATAATTGAGAGGGGAATTCCTCAAGGCAGTATTATTGGACCTTTATGTTTTCTTATACATATATAAATGATATGAGTAAAGGAGTGGAATCAGAGGTAAGGCTTTCTGCAGATTATGTTATTCTGTATAGAGTAATAAATAAGTTACAAGATTGTGAGCAACTGCAACATGACCTTAATAATGTTGTAAGATGGACAGCAGTCAATGGTATGATGATAAATGGGGTTAAAAGTCAGATTGTAAGTTTCACAAATAGTAAAAGTCCTCTCAGTTTTAATTTCTGCGTTGATGGTTTGAAAGTTCTTTTTGGGGATCATTGTAAGTATCTGTATGTTAATGTATGGAAAGATCTTCATTGGGATAATCACATAAATGGAATTGTAAATAAAGGATACAGATCTCTGCACATGGTTATGAGGGTGTTTAGAGGTTGTAGTAAGGACGTAAAGGAGAGGGTAAGACCTCAACTAGAGTATGGTTCCAATGCATGGGACCCTCACCAGGATTACTTGATTCAAGAAATGGAAAAAAAATCCAAAGAAAAGCAGCTCGATTTGTTCTGGGTTTCCGACAAAAGAGTTGCTTTACAAAAATGTTGCAAAATTTGGGCTGGGAAGAACTGGGAGAAAGTAGACGAGATCCCCGACTAAGTGGTATGTTACAAATCTCATAATGATATTTCATTATAAATTCCACCTGTTCAATACATAAGAGGTTTTTTATTTAAATTTAAGAAATAGTTCTTAACATATTAGATATAGGGACATGTTTCACCCATAATGAAGGCATCATCAGCCTAAAAATCTCATAGCTGAAAGAAAGATAGATCAGGATCCTGATTGTTCCTATACGTAAATAAGAGGATACTTTGTCATAAGAGTATTTATAACTACTATATTCTACTTGCTAGTCATTTTATACACTTTTGTACCTAAAACTGTATCCTCTTATTTACGTATAAGAACAATCAGGATCCTGATCTATCTTTCTTTCAGGTATGAGAATTTTAGGCTGATGATGTTCTCATTATGGGTGAAACATGTCCCTATATCTAATATGTTAAGAACTATTTCTTAAATTTAAATTAAAAACTCTTATGTATTGAACGGGTGGAATTTATAATCTAATATTATTATTTGACTTTAAGTGGTATGTTCCGAGCTGTCAGCGGAGAGATGGCGTGGAATGACATTAGTAGACCAATAAGTTTGAGTGGCAGTTTTAAGAGTAGGAAAGATCACAATATGAAGATAAAGTTGGAATTCAAGAGGACAAATTGGGACAAATATTCATTTATAGGAAGGGGAGTTAGGGATTGGAATAACTTACCAAGGGAGATGTTCAATAAATTTCCAATCTCATTGAAATCATTTAAGAAAAGGCTAGGAAAACAACAGATAGGAAATCGGCCACCTGGGCAACTGCCCTAAATGCAGATCAGTATTGATTGATTTCATAGATTGATTGACTGGATTTCTGCTGAATTGTGGAACTATGCTGGTAACAAGATGATTGATAAATCGACTGACATCATCAAAATGATATGGGAAACCGAGAAACTTCCACATGACTGGACTTCTATATTGATTCACCCACTGCATAAGAAAGGGGACAAAACAGATGTTAACCAGTTTCCACGGCATTTCCCTCCTATTTGTATCTTACAAAATTATCTCAAAAGCTATGCAGATTAGGGCAGAACAACAACTTGATCCACAACTGGGAGAGTACCAAGCAGGGTTTAGGAAAGAGCGCTCATGTGCCGAGCAAATTATGAATCTGAAATCTATCCTCTCATATCTGAAACTAAGAAAGAAGAAATTTGTGGTGACCTTCGTTGACTTCAAGA
Organism: Anabrus simplex; assembly: GCF_040414725.1. Lineage (NCBI taxonomy): Eukaryota > Metazoa > Arthropoda > Insecta > Orthoptera > Tettigoniidae > Anabrus > Anabrus simplex. The sequence goes on along the minus strand of NC_090272.1, from coordinate 96,038,833 downwards.
AGGCCTATGACTCAATTGATAAAATCATCCTATTCAAGTCCTAAAGGAATTTGGCTTGGATAACAAAACCAGGGCAATCATCAAACAGACCCTAGCTAACACAACCTCCAGAGTTCAGTTCAAAGGAGAAATTTCATACGCTTTCAAGATAAAGACAGGAGTTAGGCAGGGAGATGGGCCCTCGCCCACTGCTCTTCAATTGTGTCCTTGAAAAAGTCATCCGTGAGTGGCACAAAGAAATTAAGAGCAATGGGCTCCAAAATGGTGAGACTGAGTTACAAGAACATGAAACTTTCAATTGATTGCCTAGCTTTTGCAGATGATCTAGCAATTTTCTCTGATTTTTTAGACATGACTACAAAGCAAATTAATCACCTCAAGACACAGGCAGAAAAAGCAGACCTCCAGATCTCTTTGGAGAAAATGCAATTCATAACTAACATCAAGCCAGCATCAAGACAGCTAAAAGTAAACCAGGGGGTAATCAAACGGACAGATAAGTTTAAATATCTTGGCGAGTGGATAGAACCTAACATCTCTGAAAAAGAAACTTCTGCGCCGTGCATGAATAAAGTGGAAATTGCTTATCAACTGATCAAAGACGTTTACAACAAACAAAGTCCATATCCTTGAAAACAAAACTCAGACATTACTGCACTGTCATAAGTCCAGAGGCTTTGTATGCAGTGGAATGCCTTGCTATGAACAAGAAAGGCCTGACAGAAAAATTGGAAATTAAAGAAAGAAAGATCTTAAGAAAAATTCTTGGCCCAATTAAAGACAAAAATGAATATAGATGTTGGCATAAACTTAAGCTGTACATTCATGTCCAGAAGACCTCTGATATCATGCGGAGAAGGAAAATTGCATTTTATGGCCACTAAGAATGAAACTCACATGATTATCGAACCAGATCTTTACCTATTTTAAAAATAAGAAGACCCGGCCAATTTGGTTCAAGGAGATGGAAAGGGACATACAGGAGATGGGAATCACTTATGAAGATATAAAAGAACGCAACCCCCTTAGGAGGTAACTAAAAGACCACCAGGGTTTTCAAGAAAGGCCCAAGTTGAAGACGGGAAAGATGTGGACGGAGAAAAGAAAAGAGCAACACTGGCAATGAATGAAGGAGCACTGGATGAAGATCAAAGCCCAGAGAAGACAGCTGAAATAACGTGGTCCTTAGTAGGCCGATACGAACAAAGAAGAATAATGATGATGATGATAATAATAATAAAATTAATAATAATAAATAATTTGTCAGGTCAGAAGATTTCTGTTACTGTAGGTGAACTTTACAATGGCGAAAAATGAGGGTATCCTTCTATTCAATACGGAATATATGATGTATTGAATAGGAGGATACCCTCATTTTTCGCCATTGTAAAGTGAAAACCGTCAATACGGAATGATTCTAATATCTTGTAACTGTAGGTGAAAGTAGACAGTACTACCTGCGACTGTCTAGCCGAAGGCTGGGCGGCCATTAACCAAATCCAACATCCTACCAAAGGCTTCGGGCAGAGGAGTTCTCTTATGGGAGGCTTAATGAGCCTTTGTGGAGGAAATGCTTCATACATTCATTAAAAAGACCTCAATGGCAGCAAAGGCAGAGAAGATGGACTTCAATATGGTGGAGCTGGCGAAAGAGGCAATCTACTGTCTATGGTTATAATGGGCGGAGGGAATGACAGTTCCACATGTTAGTGGTTGATAAAATATACCTCAGGGTTAACAACCTTCAGAGTTAACAACTGTCACCCACTATATATATTTACCCATTGGACTCAACATGAAAAAAATATTGACAGAAATAATACCCCAGGTGATAACCAATGCACCCCCAGGCATGACAGGGCAAGCAGGTCACCGGATTCTGCGGAACCTGCACCTTCGTGTACTTCACCACTACTGCCCTCACATATACAACAACAGAAAAAGAAAAGGAACATCACTTATCTAACTCCCTGTTAAAGGTAGGTAAACTCAAACACATCCTTGAAGTGTTAGACAAGTATAACATCAAGACAGCAGCATTACAAGAGACTCGGTTCACAGATGAAGACGCAATGGAAACCCAAGGATACCAGATCTATAAAGGGAAACCAGGTAATAGGGTGATGAAGAAGTTCCACACCTAAGTACTGTACACCACAGAATGGTCAGCCATATATTAGAATTAATCTTGCCCAATGGCAGAACCTCCCCACTATTCTACAGGTCCTGCAACAGAGCATAAACCATACTGAACTCCTATGCACCTCCAAAAGACACCAATAGATCTGGAAGCAGTAGAGTACTACTGGAACACCCTTGAAGAGACCCTAGAAAGATCCCAAACCACCATACTAGTGGGCAACTTCAACGCACAAGTCAACAAGGAGAAGAAATACTGCAGGATAGTAGGCAGTTACCCAGCCTACAAGAGGACCAACAGAAATGGCGAGCAACTCATAGACCTGTGTGACAAATACAGGCTGGTCCTAAAATCAACTTCATTCAAGCAGCTACCTAGGAAGGCCATGATCTGGAAGAGTCCAAATCACATGCTGGGTGAATTTCAGCTAGACCATATGGCTACTGGCAGGAGATGCCATAGGGAAATACAAAACATCAAGGTCTTGAACAGAGCCAACCTTGACACTGACCACTATCTCTCCCTAGTACAGACCAACCTATAACCCTTGAGGAGAGCACCCAAAACGCTAAAGGTCTCGAAGGTACCTAGGTTCAACACTCAACAGCTAAGCAATGAGGATTGTAACTTTCAGACCACCCTCGAGTTGATTCCATTACCCTCGAGAATTACAGACAGAAACAAGGGTGGCCTACTCTACAAAAGGCTCTACTGGATGCTGCTCAAGAAACCATCCCTGCTTCATCCAACAAAGGCAAGCACCCTGGTGGACCACCAAGTGCGATCAGGCTATAGAGGAAAGGTGCAGAGCCTGGATCAAGTGGAACCAGTGTAAGGGTGAGCCCAACCATCAGGCTATCATTGCGCAAAGAGAAAAACTAACGAGCATCATCTCAAAACCAAGAGGATCTACAACAAATCTCTAATGCAACAGGCAGAAGAAGACTTCAAGAGAAACAATTTAAGAGATCTCTTCATGGGTCTCAAGAAATAGACTACCTCATACACGGCCCCCACCCTACATCTCCGAGTGCCAGATGAACAAGAGGGACTGCACCGACACCTTTGCAGAGTACTTCCAGAAACTCCTCAACGCAGAAGAACCTAAAGAGGGTCCAACCTTCACCGAACCCACTGTCAGGAATCAGGAGTCTGTACCACCCAACAGGGAAGAAATAGAGGAGATCATCAAGGGCCTCAAGAACAACAAGGCCCCAGGTAAAGAGGGTATAGTTGCAGAGATGTGGAAGCACATAGATGAACAGTCCCTGCAGAGTATCACTCAGATCATTCAGGACATATGGAGAACAGAGGTCTTGCCACAGGGAATGGACCTCAGCTGTGATCCATCCACTACACAAGAAGAGAGGTAAAACCAACCTCAACAATTACAAAGGCATAGATAGATTTAACATCCACAGGTTATTTGCCCATTTATAGACGATTCAATAAAACAATATAGAGTATACAACAAATACACCTTAAATAACACTAATATCCTAAAATAATAACCAAATTTAAACTAAACCTAGAGATGTTTCTATACATATATTTACAACATAATAAATTAATAAATAAAATGAATCTCCTTAAATAATTGTCATAAGTAAACTAAATCTACAGACATTTACATACACATATTTATATATTTTACAGAGAGTACCAGTACCTTACATTCATGAGGTCATTAGGGCACATCAGATTTTAGACGAGGTGAGTGAAAGAGGTCCACTGATTCACCCATCTCATTAATTGATTTTAGTGCCCTCAGCAGCCATGAGTTTGTCCGAGCCACAGTTCTTTTAGGCAGATGGAAAATATACCTTTGCCTAGTATTGTAACAAGGAACATGTAATGGAATCAACTCCAATAATGTTGAGCATTCCCCTCTATTCGTCAGAAATTTGTAAAGAAACTTGGCAGACAAACACTTGGCACATCTGCGGTGCGAGTGCAAATGTCCTCATACTCATAGTCAAAAAGACTCATAATTGGACGAAAAGAAAGAAATACCCAAACCTTTGTAGCTGGTTCATTTCATGAACCTTATTTGGACTCTTTCCAAGTTTTTATTAAATACTGCTGAGAAGGTAGCCACACCTCGCAACAGTATTCTAACGATGGCGTGATTAGAGTGCAAAAAGTTATCAGAGTTCTAGGGGAAACAAATTCGGCACTGTTTCTTTTCAGAAAGCCAAGTAATTTAAACCCTTTTCTAGAAATCTTGTCTAAATGTTTCTCGAAGGAAAGACCATAACAGTTTGAAGGTGCCACACCAAGATCATTTATTTCATTTATACAAGCTATATGAAAATTGCATAAATTGTAAGGGTAAAATCAGAATCACAGGGTTATTTCATTCCCTCTCCTCACTTGAGGAGGGGCGGGCCATCAGCTCAACGAGGAGCTCTTCGGCCATTGAAAGGGAAAATAATCAGAGAAAAGGAGATAGTTGAGTAGGTATGTTTCGTACATACCGTAAAGGGAGGACAGTTATTGAACCTGCGTAAATACACAGCGACAACAAGCCGGGACCCAGGGAGGACCCGCAAAGCCCCACGCACAAGCGAACCCCCGCGAACACCATAGGGAAAGGAGGCGAGAAATTTATTGAGAGGAACGGATCTCGAGTGCGCAATTCGAAAAATGACCATGTTACAGAGAATTGCATAATGGCATTACATATAGTGAGTTGGAATAATGGGTGGGATGAAGTTGGAGGAAGGAGTAGGGTAATGTTGTGATAGGAGGTAGTAGAGGATTGTGGTCATGTTGGTGACAGATGTAGCGAGTAAACGGAGAAGGTCCAATAGCGGGTAGGGTGATAAAAGGAAGTTAGGTTGTGGAGCAGGTAAGGCGGTGACTGGCGGCGGTGGGGTGGATGGCGGGGCGTTGTGGGGGCTGTGCAAAGGGGTAGGAGAAGGGGGGCGACCAAGACATGGTGGGGAGCGAGAGTGCTCCATGCGATAAGTTCTTCGTTGGAGGCAGACGCCGGTGGCGATCAATTGGGCGACGTCAGCGTCTGGCGAGAGTTGCAGGCGGATCATGTACGTAGGGCCACGATTGTTGAAGATGCGGAATGCTCGACGGGCCGGCACACCTGCCAGTTGAAGTTCAGTGAGTATATCCTGTTCGGTGACAGCAG